>NW_012111808.1:5469146-5473095 GCF_000951035.1 Colobus angolensis palliatus | reverse complement strand
GGGTTTCACCGTGTTAGCCAGGATGGTCTCAATCTCCTGACCTCGTGATCCGCCCCTCTCAGCCTCCCAAAGTGCTGGGATTACAGGCTTGAGCCACCGCACCGGGCCGAAACTGCTTTCTTAAAAGCTTGAAGGGGCTGCTGTAGGGAACTGTTGCCCTCGCTTCCTGGTAGGGTTTCAGGAAGATCAAAGAAATAACAGTTTTCCTGGGGCAGCTCCCAGGCTCCAACTCACTCCACCAGTGACTAAATAATGGCTTTCTTTTGTCTTTTTCTTGCTTGCTTAATCTTGATGGTTAACACACGCACCACCCTCTCGCTCCTTATTTAGAGCAGTCAAGTGATGCTACACATCTCAACCTAGGGGCATCCGTCCCTAGTAAGCCTGCAAGTACAGGAATGAAGTGCATTTGCCTTCTTGCTCATCTGGCCCTTCTCTCTATAGCAGTATCTGTCTTCTTCCTAACAGTTTTTCCAACAAATGATCTACACGGTGGTTCCAGCTAATGAATGTAAAGCCTCCCACCTTTCCAGACCAGAAAAGTCTCGAGGGAAGAAGGATCTCTAACAGAAATAATCCCACTTTACTGCCCGTATCAAACCCACAAGCTTCAGGTTATCAAACATGTGAGAACCAAAAACCTCAAAGGGTGGATGCAAATCTAAAGCTTTGACCAGAACTCTGAAACCTGAGTAAGAGACGCTCGTGTGAAACTGCTGTGCCTATGCCAGAGCCAGGTGTCTCGTGTCTCACCCAGGTGGGCTCCCCATCTAAAGAGAATCCTAGGCAGGGTGTGGTGGCTCACACCTTTAATCCCAGCACTTTGGGAGGCTGAGGTGGGAGGACTGCTTGAGGCCAGGAGTTTGAGACCAGCCTGGGCAAGACAGTGACACCCGGTCTCTACAAAAACTTTAAAACTTTGCAAGGCATGATGTTATGCATGGTAACTACTCGGGAGGCTGAGGGAGGTGGGAGGATGGCTTGAGCCCCGGACTTCAACAATACAGTGAGCTATGGTCATGCCACTACCTCCCAGCCTGGGCAACAGAGTAAGACTCTGTCTCTAAAAATGACATTAATGTTATTATTTGTATTATTATTAAAACAGAGAATTCTGCATGAACACTGAATGCCAGCTCCTCATATTTCCCTGGGGACTACCTTCATTGTCCTTGCTCTCCCGCTCCAATGACACATTCCATATAGAGTTCCCATGCTCATATCTCACCCAGTTTAAAAAGGGAAAAGCAAAATCAAAACCTCCATGATCCCAGTCCCAGGGAAATGACGCCTCCAGTTCCTCACACACACTCCCCACCAACTCTCATTCTTGAAGCCCACAAATGCCTCCAACTCCACAGCCCATGTGGTACATGCGGGGAGGTGGCCAAGCGTTCAGAGCCCAGAGAGGGCAGGGTGCCTGCATGCCATCGAGGTCTGCCACTTCCCAGCTATGACTTGCGGCAAATCACCAACCTCTCTGAGGCTCAATTTCCCCATCTGTATAATGGGAATACTAGCAGTACCTAAGTTATAGGGTGTAACGAAAGTTGAAAATGAGTATTTTTAAGATCTTAGGGGCAGTAAGTACACTGTGTTTGTTACATAAAATTACTAAGGAAGCATATGCACACTGCTGTTACCACGCCCATCACTGCTGCCATTTCAGATTCCCAGAAGACTTTTTCCAGAAAGCTCCACACCAGACGTACAGAATCCTAAAGATGAACCCTTAGGAATATCCAAGTACCTCTTTCATTTTAGATATGAAAAAATGAAAGAAATTACAGTCAGAGACATTAAGCCACTTGACCAAGGATATATCGTAATTAAACCCCGGAGCTGAGCCAAGACTCCCAAGAAGGTTGCCTCATCAGCAGGACTTGCTGGTTATCTGCAGCTCACACACACCCTGCAGGCACGGGTGTCTTCACACATCGCCACACCCAGAAGTAACAAGAGCACCTTCTGGCACTGGGAGTGCAGGTACATTTTATCCACACAGTTCCCGTTCACAGTCTCATTTAATCTTCCAACAGCCATACAGGTATTATTTTTCCTCAATGACAGATGTGAAGTGAACTGACACCTATCCAGAGACAAAGCCCAGTTCCACCCAATGCAATCCAGTGGTCTGTTTTCACCACCATAATGTCTCATCAGGTCCCTGAAATCATCCAAGTAGGAAATGCGTTGACCAATAGCACTTTTCACCTTCATCTTCCTCCTCCCTAGGAGGGCCAGAGCAAATCCTGTCACCCACTGGCTCCCCACATCACTTTCACCTCAAGAAAAGACCTGACCTTTTTTTTTAAACTCTTTTTCTGCTCCATTGTACATATTGTTTTCCTAAAAACTGGTAAAATGTGGACTAAGTAGTCACAGCATTACTAGAAATGCATCTTAATCAAGACACAGGTAAAGCCATTCATTATGGAGCCAAGTGAGACCTTCGTGAAAAATGACCCCATCAAGACACTCAGAAAATTCTACATGGAGCGACTACCAAGGCAAGCCCTCTGCGGTCTCCCCTCATCCAGCTCAGCACATCCCTGCCACCCTGCAGGACAGGGCCTGGAACACAGCTACCTGCAAAAGAATCCTGCTTTGCATTCATTACATTCATCCCAAAGCATCATGTTCTATTTTTCTTTGATATAATATTTAAGATATATCAAAAGAAACTAAAGGCCACCAGCAACATTACCTTTTCAAGTGAATTCGCTCAGAGTTTGAGATTACTGACCATCTAATAAGCTTTCAGAAATCAGCTTATTTTAATAAATTAGGTACTTTCTGGAGCATAAATCTGTATTTGACGGAAACCAGGTAGGCAGTGATGAGACTGTCTCTAAAGGTCTCATTTGGCTCTTTAAAATTTATTTCATGTTGTCATTTTATTTTTTATTTTTTATTTTTATTTTTGGTTTGTCTGGAGTCATTCAGAGCAAGCAATTTTCTTTTAGGCAGGAAAAAAATATATATATATATACACACACACACACATTTCTCGGCCTCAGCACTATTAGCATTTCAGTCCAAATAACTCCCCATCTTGTGGGGCTGTCCGGTGCATTACAGGATACTCAGCAGCATCCCTGATCTCTCATCATTAGATGCCCCCTGGTGTGATAACCAAACCATCCCAAACATTGTCCAGTGTCTCTCGAGGCACAAAACTGCCCCTGGTTGAGAACCACTGTTTGAAACAAAAGATTCCAAGAAAACCAAAAATGGAGCTCTATGGTCAAGTTAAAGATAACTGCCCACCTCTGCATTGTAGGTGAGAATTAGCTATGAAGTCACCGAGAAGCACTTCCTGGGGCAGAGGATCCCAAACCCGATTCATCACAAGAAGCACTAGAGAGCTTTTCAAAGTACTGATTTCTGGGCCTGCCCCATCCTTCTAACTCAGGAACTCTATGATGGTGCTTGGAATTTAATCTTGAAAAAAATCCCTGGAAAAGATCAAGAAACAAAACAAATATTAAACTGTAGTTAACGACGTGCACACTCAGTGTTTAGGACTGAACTGTATCGATGTCTATCACATACTCTGAAACGTATTCCAAAAAAAGAGATTCCAGTACTTTGGGAGGCCGAGGTGGGTAGACTGCTTGAACTCAAGAATTCCAGGCCAGCCTGGGCAACATGGCAAAAGCCCTTCTCTACAAAAAACACAAAAATTAGCTGGGCATGGTACCACATGCCTGTAGCTCCAGCTACCGGGGAAGCTGAGGTCAGAGGATCACTTGAGTCCAGGAGGTCAAGGCTGCAGAGATCACATCACTGCACTCCAAACTGAGTGACAAAGTGAGACCCTGTCTCAAAAAAAAAAAAGGCAGGTATGAGGGTGGGTATGGTGGCTCATGCCTGTAATCCCAGCACTTTCGGAGACTGAGGCAGGCAGATCGTCTGAAGTCAGGAGTTCAAGACCAGCCTGGCCTGT
>NW_012111808.1:5445733-5468281 GCF_000951035.1 Colobus angolensis palliatus | reverse complement strand
CCATGTTAGCCAGGATGGTCTCGATCTCCTGACCTTGTGATCCGCCCATCTCGGCCTCCCAAAGTGCTGGGATTACAGGCTTGAGCCACTGCGCCCAGCCACTAAAGGTTTTTTTATCCTTTACTGCACCCAGTTTTAGAAAGGAAGGTGTCCTATTACGTATTACGAATGAAATCAAGGGTTTGCTCTTCATGTGACATTAGCTACTCACTCTGCCTCCCCAGATTAGTTTATACAACTCAAATTACTAACATCCTACTACAGTCTGGCTTAACCCCAAAATACAACATCTTCTAGCTTGCATATTTGTGGGCTTCTCAATTTATCAAAAATCCTGACCACAGAAAAAATAAACAGCAACATTTTCACTGAGCCCTGGTCCAAGCAATCCAAGGAAATTGCTCTTCAGTAATCTAGTTCACTCTATTTATCAAATGGTGTGAGATTTCTCTTGATGCCAACGATGGTTACTTTCCATCGTGCTTTGTGCCAACCTAATGATCACTTTGTATTGCTAAGCCAGGGAAAATCAGTAAGAAAATAACATTATCTCCAGCTCTTATCTGGAGGGGTCTCGCTCTGTCACTCAGGCTGGAGTGCAGTGGTGCAATCATGGTTCACTGTAGCCTCAATTTTCTGGGCTCAAGCGATCCTCCCAAGTAGCCTCACTCCTGAGTAGCTGGGACTATGACTGCACACCAACACCACCAGCTAATTAAAAAAAAATTCTGTAAAGATGGGGGTCTTGCTATGTTAGCCCAGGCTGGTCTCGAGCTCCTTCTCTCAAGTGACCCTCCCGCCTCAGCCTTCCAAACTGCTTGGATTACAAGCATGAGGTGCCACATCCAGCCTGAAAAAAAAATTCTTAAAAGTACTTCCCAGCTAGATACAGTGGCTCATACCTGTAATCCCAGCATTTTGGGAGGCTGAAGTGGGTGGATTTCTTGAGCCTAGAAGTTTGAGAACGCAGTGAGCTATGATCGCACCACTGTACCCCAGCCTGGGTGATGAAGCGAGCAAGACCCTATCTCAAAAACAAACTAAGGCTAGGTGCGGTGGCTCACGCCTGTAATCCCAGCACTTTGTGGGGTGAGGCGGGCGGATCACAAGGTCAGGAGTTCGAGACCAGCCTAAAATCCCAGCGCTTTGGGAGGCCGAGGCAGGCGGATCACTTGAGGTTGGGAGTTCGAGACCAGCCTGGCCAACAAGGAGAAACCCCGTCTTTACTTAAAAACACAAAAATTAGCCGGGCATGGTGGTATGTGCCTGTAATCCCAGCTACTCGGGAGGCGGAGGCAGGAGAACTGTTTGAATGTCCAGGAGGCAAAGGTGACAGTGCAATACTCTGTCTAAAAAAACAAACTAAAAAATGACTTCCCTTCTGCTCTCTAGGACAAGAAGTCTCTGCTACTATCATGCTCTCTGGTCCTAAAGCTCCATCATAAATTGGGTCTGTTCAAAGCATGCTCCCTCCCAAGACAATGGTGGGTAAGATGAACCCAAACAGGTATCTGACATATGTGCTGGGTTATTGTTATTTTGATCTAACAACCACTGTCCATCCAACTCTTCACCTATGGAGAAGTTTCTCTCACACTCCACACTCCTGAATTATCAATGCCTCTTTTGTATTTTCCACTGTCCTCTTCCTTTGAGCCCATCCTCTTCTACATATTAAAACTTTCACAGCCAACCCTGTGCCTGGATACCCTTGGATCTTCTCTTCCATTTCCCTGCCATTTGGGTTTCATCTTCTTGTCTTAATATACAGCATCAGTTGTATCCCTCAACGTAACCACCAAAGACAAGAATCTGTTTTATTCTTCAAAACAAATGATTATTCCTTACTTTGTAATCATTTACTCAATTTTAGTGTCTCAGGCCATCAATCAGGCACTTTTTGATACCCTCAAATTGCCCAAGATCATCTCTATGGCTTTGTTCTTCGTTGTGTTACTTATTTTAAAAATTCTTAGCGGCGGGGCACACTGCCTCACGCCTGTAATCCCAGCACTCCGGGAGGCCGATGCGGGCAGATCACAAGGTCAGGAGATGGAGACCATCCTGGCTCACATGGTCAAATCTCATCTCTATCAAAAATACAAAAAATTAGCCGGCGTGGTGACACACACCTGTAATCCCAGCTACTCGGGAAGCTGAGGCAGGAGAATTGCTTGAACCTGGGAGGCAGAGGTTGCAGTGAGCTGCGATCACGTCACTGTATTCCAATCTGGGACAGAGCGAGACTCTGTCTTTAAAAAAAAAAAAAAAAGCATGATTTTGGGAGGATAAGAGCAAAATGACAGAATACAAGTAGAGAGAATGGGAAGAAACATTTGGCAGGTCTGACATCAATGGAAACTGAAGCTCGCCTGTTAGATAAGATCAGCACTCATGGCCCTACAGCTCACATTACCCTTTTAAACAACTTTCTCATTCAGGAATTAAGGGATGTTCCAGTGCTGCTCCCTCAATCCAGGCACAGGGAAGCAGACCCTGCCAGCGGCAGTCCAGTGGACAGGGAAAATCCTATGTGGATTTTGGAATCCTACGTAAGGTACAAACGCCCCAAGTTTGCACAAGCCAGATATTTCAGCTTAATGCACCACTTTACTAATACCTTAGGTGTATCTGGATGTGCTCTTAACTATATATTGTTTTTAAATAAGTTTTATTGAGATTTCATATACCATAAAGTTTGCCCCTCTGAAATGTATAATTCATTGATTTTAATATATCTCCAAAACTATGCATCTGTCACCATTAGCTAATCACAGAAAATTGTCATCACCCCCAAAAGAAACTCTATATCCATTATCATCACACCCTATTCTCCCCTCCCACCAGCCTCCAGCAAATATTAATACTCATTTATTTCTTGTCTCGAATTTGCTTATTCTGGACATTTCAAATAAATGTGTGGCCTGTTGTATCTGATTTCTTTCACCTACCATACGTTTTCAAGGTTCATCCATGCATTTATCTGAGCTTTGTGTTTTAATGGCTGAATAATATCTCACTGTATGGATATACCACATCTTCTTTATTCATTCATGTCCTAACACCCCTGTCAAAAAAACAACTGACTGTAAAGGTAAGGGTCTGTTTCTGGACTCTCAGTTCAATTCCATTGATCTCTATGGCTGTCCATATAATAGCACCACACTGTCTTGATAACTGTAGATTCGTAGCAAAGGTTTGAAACTGAGAAGTGTGAGTCTTCCAGCTTTGTTCTTTTTCAAGATTGTTTTGGTTATTCTGGGTCCCTTGCATTTCCATGTGAGTTTTAAAATAAACTTGTTATTGTCTGAGAAAAAAAAAAAAAAAGCCAGCTGGGATTTTGTAGGTATTGCACTCCATGTGCAGCTCAATTTGGGGAGCATTAGCCATATTAACAATGTAAGTCTTCTAATCCGTGAACATGGAATGTCCTTTCTTTTGTTTTTTAGGTCTTCTTTACTTTCCTTTAAGAATGTTTTGGCCGGGTGCGGTGGCTCAAGCCTGTAATCCCAGCACTTTGGGAGGCCGAGACAGGCGGATCACGAGGTCAGGAGATCGAGACCATCCTGGCTAACACGGTGAAACCCCGTCTCTACTAAAAAATACAAAAGATTAGCCGGGCGAGGTGGCGGGCGCCTGTAGTCCCAGCTACTCGGGAGGTTGAGGCAGGAGAATGGCGTGAACCTGGGAGGCGGAGCTTGCAGTGAGCTGAGATCGCGCCACTGCACTCCAGCCTGGGCGGTAGAGCGAGACTCCGTCTCAAAAAAAAAAAAAAAAAAAGAATGTTTTATAGTTTGTGTACAAATCATAAACTTATTAAACTTATACCCAAGTATTTTCTTTTTGATACTACTGTATCATGGAATTGTTTTATTAATTTCATTTCTGGATGCTTCAATGTTCTTGTACATACAAGCTTGCTAAAGTCAATTATTAGTTCAAGTTTTGTGTGTGTGTGTGTATCTCTGTGTGTCGATGCATTAGGATTTTCTATATACAAGATCATGTCAACTGTAACTACAGATAGTTTTCTAGTTATAGTTCTATTCCAATCTCCATTACAATCTCAAAGGTTTTATTTATTTATATTATTATTCTTACTAATTGTCCTAGCTAGAATCTCCAGTACAATGCTAAATAGAAGTGGTGAGAATGACTATCCTTGTCTCATTCATAATCTTAGGAGAAAGCATGCAATTTTTCACCATTAAGTATGATGTTAACTGTGAGCTTTTCATAGATGATCTTTATCAAATTTTAGAATTTTCCTTCTATTATTAGTTGATTGTTTTCATCAAGAAAAAGTACTGAACATTATCAAATGATTTTTCTGCATTTACTGAGACGATCATGTGGTTTTTGTCTTTTATTCTATTAATATGACCTATTACATTGAGTGGTTTTGGTAAACCAGGTTTTCATTCCTGTGATAAATTCCACTTTGACATGGTGTACAATCCTCTTTTATGTTGCTGGACTCAGTTTGCTAGTATTGGACTGAGGATTTTGGCCTCTATATTTATAAGGGATATTGTTCTATAGTTTTCTTGTGTTGTCTTTGGTTCAGTATCAGGTTAATTATAAAATTTTGAAAGAGTTTATAATAATACTTGATAGAATTCACCCAGTGAATTTACCCAGTAAACCATGTGGGCCCAGTTTTGTTTTTTTTTTTTTGTGGAAGGTTTTCTGGTTGCTATTTCAATCTCTTAACCTATTATTGGCCTATTCAGATTTTCAAATTCTTTAGTCAGTTACGGCCAGTTCATCTACATGAATTTGTATAAATTCCATTTAGGTGATCTAATTTGTTGGCGTACAACTTGATATGGTTTTGCTCTGCGTCCCCACCCAAATCTCACCTTGAATTGTAATCCCCACATGTCAAGGGCAGGGCCAGGTGGAGATAACTGAATCATGGGGGCAGTTTCTCCCATACTGTTCTCATGGTAGTGAACAAGTCTCACGAGATCTGATGGCTTCATAAATGGGAGTTCCCGGGCACAACTCCTATTCTTGCCTGCTGCCACGGAAGACGTGACTTTGCATCTCATTTGCCTTCTGCCATGATTATGAGGCCTCCCCAGCCATGTGGAATTGTGAGTCAATTAAACCTCTTTCCTTTATAAATTACCCAGTCCCAGGTATGTCTTTATTAGCAGCATGAGAACAAACAAATACACAAATATTCACAGTATATCTTCTTTCTCCCTTTACCTCTTTCCTCTTCTGGGACTCCCATTATGGGTATGGTTGATGATGTCACACAGGTCTCTAAGGCTTTGCTCATTTTTCTATTCTTTTCTTTTTGCTGTTCAGACTGAACTATCTCAAATGACCTGTCTTCCAGTTCACTGATTCTTCTGCCAGTTCAAACCTGCTGCTAAGCCCGTCCAGTGAATTCTTCATTTCAGTTACTAGAGTTTATGACTCCAGAATTTCTATTGGTTCTTTTTTTTTATAATCTCTACTTCTTTATTCCCATTCTCTGTTTGGTCACCCAATTTTTTTTTTTTAAGAGACACAGTCTTGCTCTGTCACCCAGGCAGGAGTACAGTGGCCTGATCATGACCATGGCTCACTGCAGCCCCAAACTCCTGGGCTCAAGCAATCCTCCTGGCTTCAACTTCCCAAGCATATTTTCATGTGATTCTTTAGACATGCTTCCCTATAGTTATTTGACCATAACTTTCATAGTGACTTAAGTTATAAGTACACCCAACATCTGAGCTTCATCAAGGACAGTTTCTATCCTAGAAACTAGGCAGAAATTGAGGTTTTGGTTTTTTTTAAACCTGTATAAGGGACATATCTTCCTGCTTCTTCAGATAGCTTCTAATTTTTGTTAAAGACTAGAAATTTTATCTAATACAATGTGTCAATTCTAAAAATCAAATTCTTCCCCCACCCCAGGGTTTGTTTTGTTGCTGTCTGATTAGTAATTCTCAGGAACAAATTCTGTAAAGTCTGTTTGTTTTGTTTTTTGCTTGCCATGTATGGCTACTAAGACTCTTAGTTTAGTGGTTCACTAGTAACTGGACAGAGATTTCCTGATAGGCCTCGATTAATACATTTTCCAGCCTTTATTAATAGTAGGGTGGGTGGGTGGGTAGGTGAGAGGGTGAGTGGGTGAGGGTATTGGGTGGGGCATGCCTTCAATGCTCTGCTGAATGGTTTATAATTCTACCTTAATCTTCCTTGAGGCTTGCATAAAGCCTCAAGATGAGCCACAGCAGAGAACTTATAGCCTTCTCAGAATGCTCAGAGCCTTCTAGACTCCCAGTTAAAAAAACTGTTTGAGCCTGGGTACCACAGGGAGATTCCATCTCTACAAAAAAATTAAAAGATTAGCTGGGCATGGTGGCACACACCTATGGTCCCACCTACTTGGGAGGCTGAGGTAGGAGGATCAATCATTTAAGTTCAGGAGGTTGATACTGCAGTGAGTCACGACTGTACTACTGCACTTCAGCCTAGGTGACAGAGAGAGACCCTGTCTCAAAAACAAAATTTTTTTAATTAAAAATAAAAATGTTTTTGGTCAGCCATTTGGCCTCAATTAGCAACATCACCTCGGACAGCTGTGATTAAACAACTACCACTGATTGTTTTCAACAAATGCTCAGTGGGTAGAGCTGTATGCACAATGTGAGCTTAGCTGTTGTTGGGTGAAACAAAGATAAAGCCCTCAGAAAGGCCCTTTTAAGCAAGCTGCCAAACGGTCAAATTGTGACATTTCTTTGAGGATGGTCCTTGAAGAGCTCCAGTTCTGTTCTGCCCCTTCCAGTGGTTTCACAGACTTCTGAGTTTCACAGCTGCCATGGTTGTGAGGCTGCTGGTTTTCAAGGCCACCAAAGAGGTGGTCAGAGGCAAGGAACGGGATTGCAGCAGGTTAAAACACCACAAGGTTCATTGTTCCTACTGAGATCCCAGGGTTTTCTTTGAACAATCATTCCTCAGATTGCTAGAAATCTTTAACTAATTTCCACGGTTCTGAAAAACTTGAAATTAATAGGTTTCACCGATGTTCTCATTGCTTTGATGAAGGAGATTTTCAGATGTCCTTAATCCACTATCCAGAATTCCAAGGGCCTAATCTGTACTAGGGGGTGAAATTTCAGTGGGATATTTACCATTGTTTTAAACTCAGTATCACTTTCACTCAGTTATAGCATTAACACTTGCCATTCACGTGCTGAGAGACTGCTGCTTTTTTAACAACAGAAACAGTACACGAAGGATCTAGAAAATTCACAATCACTGCCCTCTATCCAGTCAAACTTTCTTCCAGGGGAATCCCTAGGACTGTTTCCTAAAACTGAGCTGACAAAATAATTAGAATCTGGAATACTTTTAGTTCTCAGTTTCCCACACTATTAAATTTCCACTGGCTTCAACATCTGAAAGTTGGTTCCTGGTGAGATAACCTCCATTTCAGTTCTAACACTGGTGGAGCTCAGCTACTTGCAGAGTTGTGGAAATCAAGCTTTAACAACTGCACTCACACACTGTTGACACTTGCTGAGGAAGGACATGAGGAGCTGGTGGTCCCTTCTGATAAACTATTCAAGAGAAGAGGGTATAACAGGGAGCCACAGGGGAACACATATTTTCTTTCCTTTTTTTTTTTTTTTTTTTTGGAGACAGAGTCTCACTCTGTCACCCGGGCTGGAGCACAGGGGTGTGATCTTGGCTCACTGCAACATCCACCTCCCAGGTTCAAGCAATTCTCGTGTCTCAGCCTCCTGAGTAGCTGGGACTACAGGTGCACATCATCACACCCAGCTAATTTTTATATTTTTAGTAGAGATGGGTTTTGCCATGTTGGCCAGGCTGATCTTGAACTCCTGACCTCAAATGATCTGCCTGCCTCAGCCTCCCAAAGTGCTGGGATTACAGGCTTGAGCCACCATGTCTGGCCAGGAACCCTTCTTTTCAAAATGAGCATGAAGGATCTGGAGGTTCCACTTTGCCCCATTCACAGAGTATTCCCACCCACTGAGGGTCAAGGCTGGGCCACGGCCACCCACTGACATCTCTCAAGCTTCTCCAATGTCTCCGGCAGAGCAATTTTGAATCAATGGATAATAACCAACCCAAGACAGTAGAGATGTGCTCACTTTTTTCTCTGAAAGGTACAAAATCATATTCTTTCCTTCCTCATCTAGCTCTCTCACTTTGCAAGTAAGTCATTTTTCCATCTGCTGAGACTAAAAGCAAATCATGATTAAGAACAGAGATGTTTCTGTCCTTCATGTTTAAGAATTCTAGGAGTTCAAGCTCAGTCTGGGCCACACAGCAATACCTCATCTCTAAGAAAAGTGGCACATGTCTGTAGTCCCAGCTACTCAGAAGGCTGAGGAAGGAGGACTGCTTGAGTCTAGGAGGTTGAGGCTGCAATGAGCTATGATCACACAGCTGCACTCCAGCCTGGGTGACAGACGGAGACCTTATCTCAAAAGCAAACAAAAAAATCTGTAACCCTACTCCCAAACAGTGTAATTCCATTTCACCTTCTGGAAGTCCCAGCCCTTCAAAGCCCAATTCCCAACCTCGACACAGGCACACCTGCATTCCCTGCTGCTGCCAGCAGCTGTTATCTCAAGTCCTGGCATTCCTGGGCCAACTAAGACTGCCAGCTTCCCAGATCACCTCATCTCACCCACATGTGCACAACACTGTACAACATTCCTTTCTCCAGCTCCCACTCCTCAAGTGCTCCACTGGGACACAAATCACACATTACAAAGAGCAACATGTGTGCAGCTATGAAGCACTAAAAGTGTGGCAAAGTCCCCATTAAGCTGCTACTCTTACTTCCAAGCTCACACTTTCATTTCTCAGTTATGAGACCCAATTCCATGGAAACTGCAGATGTACCAGGTAACCCAAGTGTGTCCTCGCAGGCCCCCCACACCACCTCCTCAGAGCAGCTCCCTTCACCCCAACCCAGCCCCAACCATTACTTTAGGCAGAAATGTCAAATTAGCTCATTCCCTGATAACCCCTTAAATGAGAATAGCAAAAAGATATCAGATAGCTGAGTGGTTGGACCAGAACTCTAAATCATTTCTTTTGCTTTTCATTCTTCAAAGCCTGAGGTCACTATGGTACTAGATATGTATGTACATTGACAAAATTAAATTCAAACATTTGTAAGAAGGTATTTGAATTTGGACTTTTATCCAGTCTTGTTTAAACTAGGACTGCATTCTGCTTAACTGATCAAAATCATAAACCAGTACTCTAATTCTCCAGTTTGCTCCTGTGGAGCTAAGTTCTGTTATGCTTCTCCTTTCTTCTGCTGTTGATCTTTCTTGGCAAAAATCAAAACTCATTAAAGTTCACTTTGAGAGTTCAGGGCTGGAAACATTTAAATTGATAAGCTAATATTAAAAAATATTTTTAAAATGACAAATTCTGAATTACAATGTGGATGTGTATGAGGGTTATATGGTTTAGATTTGTGTCCCAACCCAAATCTCATGTGGAATTGCAATCCCCAGTGTTGGAGGAGGGGTCTGGTACAAGGAGATGAGATCATGGGGGCGGATTTCCCCCTCAGTGTTGCTCTCGAGATAGTGAGTCTGTCCCTGGTTATTCAAAAGTGTGTGGCACCCCACCCCGCTTCCTCCTGATTCTTCCATGTAAGACATGCTTGCTTCCTCTTCACCTTGCCTCATGACTGTAAGTTTCCTAAGGCCTCCCCAGAAGCAGAAGCCTGTTCAACCTGCAGAACCATGAGCCAATTAAACCTCTTTTCTTTCTAAATTACCCAGTCTCACGTATGTCTTTATAGGAGTGTAAAAATGGACTAATACGGAGCAGATCTAAATTTACAAACTTCACAAAACCAAACCCAATCCCCAAGCAAGTCTCAGCATTCAATGAGATCACTCTCACTCAGCCAGTTATTTAATTTCCTTGTGCCTAGAACTGTGTCCAAAGTTAAACTCAGAACCATCTAACTTCTATGCAAATGGAGGCTTCCAAAAAGGGTTTACCCAAAAAAATATCATGAGATGTAACAGGAAATGGATATGCAACTTAAGTGACTACTGGGGGAGAAAAGCGTGCATACATTTCTACTGTACAGAAATCCAGCAGTAATTTCGGCTATTTTATTCAATCTGCCAAGTTTCCTTCCCGATGTTAACTCTACGAGATATGAATATTAAAGAGTATGACTGATTATTTCACTAGGGACTGCATATGCCATTACAGCCACCTTGGGACTCTAAACACTTATTTCAGCAGTAAGCTGTGATTCGATACCTTCCTCAACCTTCCCTACTGGGGTAGTTGCCTTTGAAGCAGGGTTCCCGGTACACCCAGCACTCCGTGTGGTGGCAAACATGTTTTTTCCCAGGGAATAAACTTAACTTCTAGAAAAGGTTCAAAGCCAACCATAGTGACTAAGATAAGTGTTCAACTTGGTTAAGGCCATTTGAATGAGGTGTTATCGTAAGGTAATGACACCAGTATGGCTACTAACCTGGCTAACAAGGCAGCTTTGACTGAGTAAGGATGACCAAGAAATGCACTGACCTATAGGCACCCGATTCAGAGTAAACACAGTCTATCAAGAGGCCACAATGAATGGCAATGCTCATCTGCCTGCGCACCATCCAGCATATCTCTTTAAACAATAAATAGGTCGTTCCTTATTTTACTGTCATCGCTGGCTAAGAAAAGCAAACAGAAAAAGAAATTTTTAAAGGCAAGAATACCAAAGCTAGACAGGAAAGTAACTCAACTAGAAGCATGGCAGCTGAGACACCAGCAGCATAGCGAGCAATGCACAAAGAACCGAGCTCCACCTCGCCAGGCACTCTAGAGCCAGTAATAATTGATTTTTGTTTGCCTTTAAAAAACACAACAAAAGCAATTGCCACTTGGAAGCTCAGCAAGGTCATCTGATGGTGACAATGAAAAAAAGGTTGCTAAAGATTGGAAAGATCAGAGATTAAATAAATTGTGTTACTTTACCAGGGCAATTTTCAGTACCAAACTGCCTTTGAAAGTAAAGACAAGGTCTGTGCATGATTAAACAGCAAGAAATGCACAGGATGTTTTAGATCTGATGTACAATCTCAATATAGTTAAGGTATTGGGGTCAGGTGATAGTCATTTATATTCTGAAGAATCAGAGCTATGTATTGCTATGTATGTATCAATATATAGCAAAATGTATGAGCCATCTGAAGAGGCCCCACTATAGCAGGAAGGTTTCCCTCCCTGGATATGACTTCCGTTTTTTAAGAAATGGGATCAAACTATGTTGCCCAGGCTGGTCTCAAACTTCTGGCCTCAAGCAATCCTCTCGCCTCCCAAAGTGCAGAGATTAGAGGGATGAGTCATCATGCCTGGCCAGGCTATGACTTCTTTGAGAGCTAAGACCACTCCTGGCACGGGAAGCTTTAGGCAATTATGGTCTTAATACACTAACGGGCAAATTTTAGATCATCTACATGACCACTTTATGTAAATGAGTACTTCCCCATGATTTCTGGGGCTTTGATCTGCCCTTGCATTCAGGATCAAGACGACAGTAATAGTTCGGCTGTGTCTCCAGCTAACATAATTTTAGGTCAAAGATGTCTTCATGCTCTTGCACATAGTACAAAAGAAGTTTGAATAAACGAAACAAAGGAAAACAGTGTATGTTACCACCAACTGGCACATAATTGGTCAGGAAAGGAAAACTTACCCTAGCAGCCATGACTTCCTGAGCACAGATGATAGATATAGTTTTAATAAAATAGCATCACCTGTCACATTAAAATCAGACTGTTAATTTGAATGGTATTCATTTGAGAATTAGATTTGTACCAAATTTGTATGTTTCTTACGGTGTTACAGTGTTAGCTATGGTGATACAGCAGCTATAAACATCCTTGTTCTTTTTATGTTTGGATGTATTTTAACAAATATTATAGTAAAAATAAGGCAACATGGCTTCTCACTGATGTTTTTTCTGTAAAGTGGGTCTACCTTATTCAAGCTTAAAAATACTGCACTACAGCCGGGTGCAGTGGCTCACGCCTGTAATCCCAGCACTTTGGGAGGCCAAGGCGGGCGGATCACTAGGTCAGGAGTTGAGACCAGCCTGGCCAATATGATGAAATCCCGTCTCTACGAAAAATACAAAAATTAGCAGGACATGGTGGCGAGTGCCTGTAGTCCCAGCTACTCAGGAGGCTGAGGCAGGAGAATCACTTGAACCCAGGAGGTGGAGGTTGCAGTGAGCCGAGATCACACAACTGCACTCCAGCCTGGGTGACAGAGCAAGATCACATCTCAAAAAAAAAAAAAAAAGCTGTACTATCTCATGACTAATTGTTCTTCCCAAGAAAAGCAATATCAGAATAACGTGCTCCTTGAAGAGAAATTTTGGAGAAGAAAAAAATATAAGCACAATCAGTTAAGCACTGAGTAATAGTAACATCAGTATAACAGACAAAACATGTATTTTTATGTTTACTCTTCAATATTGGGCTGAGTTTAGAAGAGATCTTCTAACTTACTGACTCTGGCCAGGTGTGGTGGCTCATGACAATAAACCCAGCAATTTGGGATGCTGAGGCAGGATGACTGCCTGAGCCCAGGAGATCAAGACCAGCATGGGCAACACAGCAAGAACTCGTCTCTATAAAAAATAAAAATAAAAAATTAGCCGGGCATGGTGGCAAGTGCCTGTAGTCCCAGCTACTTGGGAGGCTGTGGTGGGAGGATCGCTTGGACTGGGGAGGTCAAGGCTGCAGTGAACCATGATAATGCCACTGCACTCCAGCCTGGGCAACAGAGTGAGACCCTGTCTCAAAAAACAAATAAGAATCATCATCATCATCATCAACCCTTTGATTTCTTTCTCTTTTTTTTTCTTTTTTTTTGAGACAGAGTCTCGCTCTGTCACCCAGGCTGGAGCGCAGTGGCGCGCTCTAGGCTCACTGCAAGTTCCACCTTCCGGGTTCATGCCATTCTCCTGCCTCAGCCTCCTGCGTAGCTGGGACTACAGGCACCCGTCACAAGGCCCGGCTAATTTTTCATATTTTTAGCAGAGATGGTGTTTCACCGTGTTAGCCAAGATGGTCTCAATCTCCTGACCTTGTGATCTGCCCGCCTCAGCCACCCAAAGTGCTGGGATTACAGGTATGAGCCACTGCGCCTGGCCAAACCCTTCAATTTCTTTGTCAAAATTTTCTATTGCTACTTTCACGCTGTACACATGTGAATATGAACATAGGATCTGAAAAGCAGCAGCCACGCTTGAGTGCCATGTTGTGGTCCCACCTAGGCTGGCTACCAACTACATTTAGTTGACAGCAACAAGCAGCAAAGTTTTAAGCTCTCCTTTTCTCCATTTTTCATCTGATTTTTTGTATTAATTTGTGCCATAATTAAAACACAAACTCAGTATTTGTCTCTCACAACATAAAGCTTGAAGCCCTGTTTGCTTACCGAGCTCCAAGATCAGATTCCACACCGAAACGCCCCTCTTAGCATCCATTTTCTAGCAGACTGGAAGGTGCAGCAAACAAGTTCCCCTCAAAGCACCACCACCTGAGCTGGCACCTTTCAGGACAACAGACTCCATAGGTGAAGTACAGAGACCTCACACCCACCAGATGGTCCCAACAGCCCAAGTGCACCCAGGTACTGAGTGATCAAGCAAAAAATAAGACCTGGGACCGACATAAAGACTTCTTTTTACAAAGAGAAATCACAACTGCAAAACAACTATCTCAATCTCAACAAAGCAGCCTTCCAAAGACTATCTTAAAATACACCATCCAAAGACTATCTTAAAATACACATATAACTCTGAAAATACCAATAATGAGAGATTACGAAGAGTTCAACTGGGAGAACTCTGTCCCTAGAGCTCTAATATCATGGATCGCCAAGGGAGGCTGCTACATACATGCAGAATCTTCCCAGAACTGGACAATAACCAGTAAAAGTGGAGAGCAGCCGAAAGAATTAGAAACCTTCCTATTTAGGGTTATATATCATTCTAGCCCTCTAATCATTCTCGACTAAAACTAATTCTCAAAAGGGCTCCTTACCTCCAGGAAATCAAAATATTTTTAATAGTTCAGCTACCTCTAAATCCAGAGTGGTCCTACGTGATCTTCCAAATTTCCTTTTGCCTCTTATCTCTTCCCAAAGGGATAGTAATTAATTTGAGAAGCTTGCCATAGTTAATATCCACAGGGAATAAAGTTTTTAAGTTGTAAGTTTTACATTTTACCTTATCTTAATTATAACAGTATTTTTTTTAAAGGAAAGAATGGGAAATGTTCCCATATTTATAACTGCAAGGGAAAGCCAAGGTCTAAAGGAGATTTCTTCGAACTACCCGCTGCAAGTCCTTCAGGATTGCAAAAAATCGATCCTATGCACAGCTGACTATAAATAGCCACCTTCCTTCCTGTCTCCTCTAGTCTGGAGCCACCACAACAGAAAGAGAAAAAAAAAAAAAACCCCATAGTCCAACGTGCATCTTCCTTGGCATCACTGTGAGATATGAAGCAGCGGGGTAAACGAAAGGAGTAGATTTTGACATCTGGAAGACTTGCGTTCAAATTCTGGCTCTAACACTTACTAGCCGCAGAGCTTTGGCCAAGTGACCCATCCTGTCTAAGCCTCAGTTTTTTATCTGAAAAACAGGAAAAATCATATTTCGGATCTCACATGACTGGTTCATGGATCGAATTAGATAACCATGTAAAACTGATACTACACTACAGCAGGGTTTCTCAACCTTGGCAGCATTTGGGGCCAGATCATCGTTGTGGGAGCTGTACTGTGCCACGTAAGATGTTCTGCGGCATTTCTGGCCTCCACCTTCTAGAGGTCAGAGGCATCTCTAAGTTGTGACAATCAAAAATGTCTCCAGGCGGCTGGGCACAGGGGCTCATGCCTGTAATCCCAGCACTTTGGGAGGCCGAGACAGGTGGATCACCTGAGGTCAGGAGCTCGAGACCAGCCTGACCAACATGGTGAAACCCCATTTCTACTAAAAATACAATTAGCCGGGCGTGGTGGCAGGCACCTGTAACCCCAGCTACTCGGGAGGCTGAAGCAGGAGAATCGCTTGAACCCAGGAGGTGGAGGTTGCAGTGAGCCGAGATCGTGCCACTGCACTCCAGCCTGGGCAACAAGAGCAAAACTCTGTCTCAAAAAATAAAAATAAAAAATAAAAAGTCTCCAGGCATTGCCAAATGTCCCCTAGGGGAGAAGGAAGGGTACAAGACAGGCTCCAGTTTAGAGCCCCTTACTAAGTATTTAATAGAGATAGGCTTCTTCCCCTCCTTCCATCTACCTAGTCCTCTGAAGAAACCGAGGGATTATTCCAGACATCTCCCTTTTTCTGTACCTAATCAATCAGTAACCAAATCCAATGGAATCTGCCTCCTAAATACCTCCTGCCTCATCCCCTGGCTCATTTCACTGTCATCACCACCATTTCTGCCTGGACAGCTCGTGCAACTGCCTAGGGTTGTCCAACTCAAATCCAATCTCCCCGAAGCTGCACGGTGAGCTTTAGAAAAGCCCAGATTGCCGGGCCCAACGGCTTGCACCTGTAATCCCAGTGACTCAGAAGACTGAGATGGGAGGATTGCCTGAGGCCAGGGGTTCGAGACCAGCCTGGGCAACATACTTACTAATAAGAAAAGCCCAGACCTCAACAGGTTTCTCAGTGTGCCTCAAACAATATAGTCCCAGCTCCTTGATGAGGTCCACAAAGCTGTTTACATCCAGCCACTTCTTCCTTTGGCTTTTATGGTCTGGCCACTCAGGCCTCAGCTGTGCCTTCCCCACTCCCGACCAACCCCTGCTTGAAGCACTCCCTGACACACCACAGTGTGACGGTTCCACTCAGGGTGTCTACATGTGGACTGCTTGTTCAAGTCCTGGCTCAGCCACTTACTAAACAGTTCTGTGACCCTGGGCAAGTTATTTAACCTCCTTGTACCTCAGTTTCCCCACCTATAAAATGATAGCACCTACCTCAAAGGGCTATTGTGAAGATTTATGTTAGTTTTCTTAAATGTTTATTTTAATTGATGGAAACTGTATCTGTTTATCATGTACCTGTTATTTTGAAATATGTACACACTGTGGAACAGTTCATTTGAGCTGGTTAACCTATGCATTACCCCGCATACTTACCAAGTTTGCATATGAAGAACATTTAAAATCTACTCTCTTGGCAATTTTGAAGAATACATTGTTACTAACCAAAGTCAACATGTCCCACAAGAGGTGAGTTTGTTTGTGCAGCACATTTACATCAACATCTAGCCAAGTGACGATTTCATGGACAGGATGAGGTGGGTTGGCAGATTCCAAACTTCCTAACACTGCTCTCACTCCAGGGGAGCAATGACATCTCAGTTTTCTAGGTCTGCTGTGGTTTAACACCTGGGCAAGGAGGACACTGCCCTTCTTAGCCAGGCAGCATGGATCCTGGAGTCACAAAAGAAACATGAGTTTCAAGCAGATGCTCTGGTGTTGGTAGTGGCACTTTCAACACCTTCTTTGCCCTTTCAAGAGCCTCTAGGGGAAAAAATGGTATAAAGCAATCAAACATGAGTCTGCGACTTTCTTCTGTGGAACACATTTGCCTCTCTTGGGGCCTAGAGAGGAGGGGAGTCTTTTCACTTAGAATTTGAGGAAAGAGAATAAAGAGTAAAATTCTCAGTAATGACACAGACTAGAAAATAGGAGGAGGGGCTGAGCATGGTGGCTCACACGTGTCATCCCTGAACTTTAGGAAGCCAAGGTGGGAGAAGTGCTTGAGCCTAGGAGTTAGAGGCCAGCCTGGCCAACATACTGAGATCCCATCTCTTAAGGAAAAAAAAGAAAGAAAAAGAAAATAGGAGGAGTAATCTATATTGCATAAACAAATTAGAATTCAAAAAGACATTAAAAAGATGTTTTTTCTTTGACCAACTGACCTCATGATTGTCTAACCTGAGATCATCACTTGAATGGAGTAAACCGTCAAGGGGTCTGATTCGGTGCTTGGGACTGGAGATAAATCATTGAGATGTGGCTGTTGCTCTGAAGAGGTGCCTAATCTATAGCAGACAGGCACATAAACAAATAATCCTTCATTGCTGTCAGTGAGTATTCAGTAGAAGTAACCATGCGGGAAGGTGCCTTTGAGTCTGGGATGTGAAGAGGGATAGTTGGAGAAACAGAGTGCCCAGCTTTGAACAGTGACTTCTGAGCTGACTCTTACATAAAAACAATAAAATGCACTAACAGCTATGATTCTGATGCCCAGGCTTCATTGGTCCCTGACCCCTGTCCAGGCCTGCCTCTTCAGTGTGACAAGTACTCCTGTGCTACCCCAAATTCCTTCAGTGAATTCCTTCTCTGTTGAATTCATCAGATTCAACTGCTGTTGCCTGCAATCAAAACCCCATCAAAGATTTTGTATCAAACAGAAGATGTGGTACAAGAAACTGGAATGGCTGGGAATGGGGAGGTGCTGGTTCATGAGTATGGCATTTCCAGTTTTGCAAGATGAAAGAGTTCTATGGCTAGACGGGGGTGATGGTTGCCCAACAATGTGCATGCATGTAGTGCCACCAAACCATACACTTTAACGTGGCTAAGAAAGTTAATTTTGTCATGTGTATTCTACCACCTTTTTGAGACAGAGTCTCACTCTGTCGCCAGGCTGGAGTGCAGTGGCGCGATCTTGGCTCACTGCAATTGCCATCTCTTGGGTTCAAGCGATTCTCCTGCCTCAGCCTCCCGAGTAGCTGGGATTATAGGCACACGCCACCACGCCCAGCTAATTTTTGTATTTTTAGTAGAGACAGGGTTTCACCACGTTGGCCAGGATGGTCTCTATCTCCTGACCTCGTGATCCACCCTCCTCAGCCTCCCAAAGTGCTGGGATTACAGGCGTGAGCCACTGCACCCGGCCTTACTACTATTTTTTAAAAATTGCTTTAAGAAATTGGAATGGCTGAGTGAAGGCAAGTGGGTACTCAGAGTCCCACAATCCCAGTGTGGGGAAGTTGCTCATTCTTGATACACCAGAGAGCAAAAGCAGAGTGGGTTAAATGGCCCCCGTTGTCTGTTAGACCCAAACTGTGTGGCTCTTCTTTCTAGGCTATTTTTAAATTGCCTCAAGGCAGATGCGGTGGGGATTAGCAGGGCTATGGGACTTCATGTTAAGACCCAGGAATTCCCAGAACCAGAGACTTCATCTAGGAAAGATCACTGGCTGCCATTACCAGCCCATGGAATTAATTGACTAGACGCAAAACCCAGAGCCCGAGTTTTCCTGGGAGCAGTTTTGCCAAACACATTCTCAGTAAGGCTGGAACAGGCCTGTGGCTATTCAACCCCAAGACAACCAATCCTGAAGCCCCAGACTAATGCCAAGCAGCACCCAAGAAAAGGAACTTTGCTACTGCCTACCCCATCCAGGTGCAGCTGCAGAGGACAATGCCCAAGGGAGATTCTCACCCTGGACAGACTTCAGCAGAGGCAAGCTGCCAGACCGGCTGACCAAAGCAAACACTCCCAGCTGTTCCTGTTCAGCCAGCTACCCTACCGTGAGTGTCTTATTTTCTCCCTCTCCAAATAGAAGGTTCATTGTAGTCATCCTGTTCTTTCTTGCCCATTGTAGGTTCAATGTTTTGAGAGACATAACCTATTTAGTCATAAATCACCAGATAATAAAAAACAAAACAAAAAAAACTCCTTTCAGGTGTAATATTACCCAGAGATCCTTGCAATACTTAGATGCATATTCGCGTTGCCTCCCTGGGGAAAGGGAGCATGTGCGTTTCACGAAGCCAGGGGCATTTCTGAAGGTGGACATACTATCCAAGGTGTGGAACGCAGGGTCACCATGCCTACTTTACCCCCAGCTCAAGAAGTAAGGAAAAAAAGGTAATTCTATCTCCTCCTTGCCACGGCAACTGGTTGCAGGATGAACAGATCTCAGCTTCTGTGGGCCCTGAGACACAAGGGAAGATTTCCTTAATTTTAAGAGAAAGGCACAGGAGGCCGTTCTCTTTCCTTTACAAGTACGTAGTTAAAAACAAAAACAAAACAAAACAAAAAAAACAGGCATAGCTCTGGCTGGGCACGGTGGCTCACACCTGTAATCCCAGCACTTTGGGAGGCCGAGGCAGGCGGATCACTTGAGGTCAGGAGTTCAAGACCGACCTGGCCAACATGGTGAAACTCCATCTCCATTAAAAATACAAAAATTAGCTGGGTGTGGTGGTACATGCCTGTAGTCCCAGCTACTCGGGACGCTGGGGCAGGAGAATACTTAAACCCAGGAGGCGGAGGTTGCAGTGAACCAAGATGGTGCCACTGCACTCTTGCTTGGGCAACAGAGCGAAACTGTCTCAAAAAAAGTAAAAAAATTAAAAAATGCACAGCTCTGTCAGTGGCAGCCAGCCTAGGACCAAGAAGCCCTGGAAAAGAAAAAACAATGAACCTGCTTCCTAAAGACATCCCTGAGCTGCCATTTCCTTACTGTCTAGATGAACATTTCCTAATTAAGATATCATAGCTAAACAACACAATTAGTTCCCATGACAACTATCAATTATCTTTCACAATTTATAGGCCACCATAAAACACGAATTGAGATGGACCAACTCAAGCCTCACAATTCTAAGACGCCATCAACTGTCAGCTGTCACTTTTTGGGGGTGACGGGAATGGAGGAGGATGGTGTGAGTACAAGAAATCTACCAACACTTTAAACACGTACCAACTATAACATGAATTCAGAATTATTAAAGGCTGGGGGTAGGGGGACAAGGACAAGTCTCTGATTAAATGTAACATGGTGTTTGTCAACTCCACCCTTCTGTTTGGGAAGAGATATACTCTAGGTCACACCCAACAGTGGCTGGATATTACAAGTCAGTGGAAAGAAACCAAGAAGAGCTGACCGCTCACAGGTGAGTATTGCTATGCATAGCTATCACTCTGACACCTAAAACTATTCGACACCTAATAGGGTAATGAGAAGATCTCTAACTCAAAACCTAAGAAAACAAAAATAAGGAGAAACAGATTTGAGTCTGATCACAGGAGACAATTTCCATAGCACACACAAAAAATTTCAGAGAACCCAAAACACTACTAGCAATGTAAATTACTTTCACGCAACTGAAGTGCACAGAAGGATAGAAATTCAAACTTCAAGTGTCCACAGCGGAGAGAAATGAAACATCTATTTTGCAAACTGAAAGTGGGGAAAAAGAAATACAATTTACCAGTCATTTTTTTCTTAAAATAATCCTTACTTTATCCCTCCAACTCCCAACGTAGTGGTGAGCTCCGAACATGAAAATGACCTTGTGATCCTTAGATACAAAACACAAGGCAGACCCTAAATAAATAAATGTTCCACTGAACAAACACTGTATCAAGATTTGTACTGATCAAGTACTATAACCTTTCACTTGAAGCTTGAAGTACATGCCTTTCGGGGATTTTTAAACTCACTTTTAAACTTTTATATTAAGAAAAAGAGATTTATTGTAGAAATATAGAAAACACATGTAAGCAAAACACGAGACAATAAAAAACTACCAATAATCCTCTTTGCTCAAAGATAACCTCCATTAACATGCTGGAATATATCCCTAGTCAGTTTTTCCTTTTTCCTGTTTTATAGAGACAGAGTCTCACTATGTTGCCCGGGCTGGTCTTGAACTCCTGGGTTCAAGTGATCCTCCCACCTCTATCTCCCAAAGTGGTTCAGATTACAGGCGTGAGCCACTGCACCCAGTCCCTAGTCATTTTCTCTATATGTAAATGCTTTTACTCACAATAGGATTCTACTCCATCCACTGTCTTATAACCTACTTTTTCTATTTAATATGATACTGCTGACATCTTCATGGTATTATTCTTCAACACTGCCCCACCCCACCCATCACTCCCACAGCTGCAGTATACTCTTCTGTACCTCACTTCTCGAAAGGAGGAAAAGCTCTTACTCCTGGCTTAAAGTGTTCTCTTTAATAATAATACGAATAATATTCACTGAAAATTAAGGTATCAATTTCAAAGGCACGGCACATACCAATTTCTCAAGAATCAGCATAAGCATACTCTAGAATTCCAAGTCAACATGGGAAGTTCAGCTCCCTGTAGATGTAGCTCAATCCAAGAGCCATGTTCATTTATCTTCTGGTGTTAACAAGTGGGGAGGAAATACAGACAGTTTGAAACTTAAAAACCAAGTTACTGACAATAGTTATGGCTACATCCAATCGTCACACACAATGCATGAAGCACAAAAGGAATGAGAGCAAGAAGAATAATAGGAAATGAACTGACTGTCTCTTTTTTCTTTCTCTTTTGAAATGATGTCTCATTCGGTTGCCCAGACTGGAGTGCAGTGGTGCAATCATTACTCATCGCAGCCTTGAACTCCTGTGCTCAAATGATCTTTCCACCTGGGCCTCTCAAGTAGCTGGGATCACAGGCATGTACCACCATATCCAGATAATTTTGTTTATTTTTAGTACAGATGGGGTCTCACCATGTTATACAGGCTTTGCTTTTTCTTGAAACCTTGCACTCCTTCCTCTACCCAAAACAAACTGGGCAAGATGAAGTCAGCATGATGAGGACACCCAAAGACAACTCACTTAATAACTGAGAAGGAAAAATAGAGACTAGCAAAGAAAGTAGAAGATTCTCCACAAAGTCCCATTCTTCGGGTTCTTGGGGTAGTTAGGAGATTCGTAAGTAAGTTTGTGGAGCCTGTCACGCTGTGGGACACAAACACATGTTTCCCCATTACTAAACAGTACTGAGTGCTTACTAAGCAAAGTAATTCTCTAAATAGATTAGGATTACTTGCATTTTCTGAAAAACCAAAGTAACTTCCAGCATTAAGAAAAAAAGAACTTAACACATGTAAATAAAACTAACCCATTCAACACAAACATCTTCAATTAAACAAGAAAAATTGATAGAAAGGGTCTTTATCTCCTACATTACCTCTGACCCAAAGTCTGCCCTCATAGGCTTCCTCACATTAGTGACATCCAACACTCACTTGCCAAAACATAAATCTAAAACTTAACATCACAGAGATCAAGTTAAAAAAAGTGATTAGCTTTGCATTTTCCAACATTCATTCATAACAGAAGTTCAACAGAGGCAACTCAGTGCGACCTCCGGTCAGCTAGAGAAGTGTTGGCCATGGTTCCCAAGTGCACTTCTCACTGTTACAACAATCTCAGCATTTACCCACAATGGGAATTCCAGCTTTACAACACGCTTTTAAATATACATTATAAGACATGATCCAAAATTGCACCCAAGGAGACCAAGAGCTAAGCCGTGATTCAGGATGGAAACTGGAAATTAATTAGAATGTAAAAACTGTTGGCCGGGCGCAGTGGCTCACACCTGTAATCCCAGCACTTTGGGAGGCCAAGGTGGGCGGATCACATGGTCAGGAGTTCGAGACCACTCTGCCTAACACGGTGAAACCCCGTCTCTGCTAAAAACACAAAAAAATTAGCC
>NW_012111808.1:5442053-5445036 GCF_000951035.1 Colobus angolensis palliatus | reverse complement strand
GCCACATCACAGCTTTTTAAACTTAAAAAAAAAGAAAAACTCACTTTTGAATGGCCCTTTTCTTTTGGCGAATAGGAGGTATAAAAAGAATACAAAATCTCTTGGTAGATGTCTGCCTGCCAAGAAGTCACCAAACACTGAATGTGATGACAGCAAGGGAATCTGAGAGCCTTGCCATTTAACTTGGTGAGTTTTGAATCAATACAGGACTGAAGTCAGGGACAAAAAGCCGACTGGGGTGTCATATTTAAGCTAGTTACCCCAGATACACTTACATAATAAGGCTTTTCTCACCTAAAGGCATTACAATAATCACCACTCGGGTTCAAAACAAAGTATTACAATCATAGTGAGATTCTACTATTCATGAAATAAGAGGCCCAGATCTTTACACCACCAACCACCAAACGTCCTGCTAAAACTTCAGCCACAATCTTGCATGAGGAATCAAGAATGTCTCTGCTAATCAAACATCAGTAGTTGTCACAATTATCAGCTCCTTCTCAGAGTAACAGAAAGTTACGGAAGGGTCCACACAGCAGAACTAGGACTATTTAGGAAGTCTCTACTAAATCTAAATCTAGTTTCTAGTTTTCTAAATCTAGTTTATTCTCAACTCTAAATTATGCTCTCATTTCCATACTCCAGCAACAAGCAACACCCAAGCCAACAGTGACATTAAACAGTGAACAGTACAAACATTGCCACCTATAGTCTGAAAATGAAATACATTTGTTTATATTGTGACCTGGAAGAGAAACAATGTCAAAACAGAAAGTAACATTTTGTCATACTTCTCCCACCCTTCTTTAATCCTCCTGCCCTAATACTTATTGTCACCATTATATTATTTATATATTATTCTAATCCTCTTTAGCATGGACTACCAAAAGATCAACACATAGTTTGCTTTATCGCCAGTTAACAAATATTTCAGTAAGACAGACCCACTTATTCAAATACCTGCAACATCAAAAAGCTTGAAAACTCTTAAGTTAGGATCTCTTTTTTTCACTGCTGCTACTCATCTAAGACTGGAAATTTAAGGGCAACAATAAAATCTGTTTAATACGGATCTTGTAACTCGAAATAAAAAATTTAATTGGCTGTTAATCTATCACACACTGCCATGTTTTCACGATGCCATTTTAAACACTGCACAAGCAGACAGGTGATTAAATTTGCAATGAGCACAGTTGCTTCCTTTTGAAATGAGTGCAAAAGTAATTTAGCAGAAACTCCAAGGTACTGCTGCAAAATAATGTCACACTCAATCATTCTTTTATTTATTTATTTATTTATTTTTGATATGGAGTCTCGCTCTGTTGCCCAGGCTGGAGTACAGTGGTGCGATCTCAGCTCACTGCAAGCTCCACCTCCCAGGTTCACCCCATTCTCCTGCCTCAGCCTCCAGAGTAGCTGGGACTACAGGTGCCCGCCACCACACCTGGCTAATTTTTTGTATTTTTAGTAGAGACGGGGTTTCACCATGTTAGCCAGGATGGTCTCGATCTCCTGACCTCGTGATCTGCCCGCCTTGGCCTCCCAAAGGTGCTAGTCAATCATTCTTAATATTTTTAAACAGTTTTATTGAGATGTAATTCACATACAACACAATTCATCCATTTAAAGGGTACAAAACTCAACGACTTTTAATACGTTGGGAGTTCTTCTTTGGGGTGATCTTGGCTTGTTTGCCTTTGTTTTCTGAGACAGTGTCTTGCTTTGTCACCCAGGCTGGAGTGCAGTGACATGATCATGGCTCACTGCAGCCTCAGCCTCCCAGGTTCAAGCCATCCTTCCACCTCAGCCTCCCCAGCAGCCGGGACCACAGGTGTGTGCCACCACACCCAGCTAAGTTTTTGTATTTTTTGTAGAGGCAGGGTTTCACCACGTTGCCCAGGCTGGTCTTCAACTCCTGGGCTCAAGCAATCTATCCACTTCAGTCCCCCAAGATCACTCATTTCTCTTGGGAAAATATACCAGATATATTGAGGTACCCCAGAATCCCAAAACAAGCTTTCCCAAGTAAGCTTCCTGGTGATGTGGACACACACTGCACTGAAGAAACGCCTGAATACTGTGCAATGGTTTTCATTTGAATTGCATTCTGTAATGGTAAATCAACTGCAGTCATCTGAGGATCACCATTTGTCACCGTCCTCACCCTTGGAGCAAAACTATTACTATTCTTTATTTTTGAGTTTCGCTCTTGTTGCCCAGGCTGGAGTGCAATGGCCCGAACTTCTCTGCCTCCGGGCAAGTCTCCTGCCTCAGCCTTCTGAGTAAC
This sequence comes from Colobus angolensis palliatus, assembly GCF_000951035.1. Lineage (NCBI taxonomy): Eukaryota > Metazoa > Chordata > Mammalia > Primates > Cercopithecidae > Colobus > Colobus angolensis. The sequence goes on along the minus strand of NW_012111808.1, from coordinate 5,442,746 downwards.
TGGGATTACAGTTGCCTGCCATCATGCACAGCTAATTTTTGTATTTTTAGTAAAGACGGAGTTTCACCATGTTGGCCAGGCTGGTCTCAAACTCCTGACCTCAAGTGATCCACCAGCCTTGGCCTTCAACATGCTAGGATTACAGATGTGAGCCACTATGTCTGGCCTAAGCAAAATGATTTTTATTCCTTAAATTAAGGAAACTGATGTTCAATAATGAAATAAACAATCATAACATTCTGATTTAATAAAACTAAATAAAATTAAAATTAAAATGTCAATGTCTACAAATTCCACAGACACTACATCTGTGAAGAAAATAAATTATATTCAGTAGTTTGTTTTTTTTTTTTTTTTTTTTTTTGGAAACAGGGTCTCACTCTGTTGCCCAGGTTAGAGTGCAGTGGCATGATCTTGGCTTACTGCAACTTCTGCCTCCAGGTTTAAGTGATCCTCCCACCTCAGCCTCTCAAGTAGCTGGGACTACATGCACATGCCGCCATGTTTAGCTAACTTTTCTATTTTTTGTAGAGATGGGGTTTCACCATGTTGCCGAGCCTGGCCTCAAACTCCCGAGCTAAAGTGATTCACCTGCCTCGGTCTCCCAAAATGCTAGGATTACAGGAGTGAGCACTGCACCCGGTCCTTAGAATCAAATTTTAAAACAACACGTTATATTCAAGAATTTTAAAA
>NW_012111808.1:5438354-5441443 GCF_000951035.1 Colobus angolensis palliatus | reverse complement strand
CGGCCTCCCAAAGTGCTGGGATTACAGGCTTGAGCCACCGCGCCCGGCCACCACAATTTCTGAAAGCAATCTTGTCCTCACCGGTTTGCACAGCTGCAAAGATGGCACACAGGGTTTCCCAAGTCATCTCTTGAAAATACACACAGGCCCCCTTTTTTAAACTAACAACTATTCTTAATCACTTACAGATGGCTATCCAGTTGGCTATCATCTAGGACCCCAGTTCCTTCTTTGCTAATGCCTATTTAAGAGCACTTCTCTTTTCCTAGCAGTTTTCTCAAACACAGAAAAGCAGAAATCTGACTACTCGTTGACTTAAAAGTATTGAATGATTGGAGCTATTGAAACTGATGGCTTGGAGTTTTCCCAGGTTTCTAGTCACTGTAATTCATCAATTCTAAAATATCCTTGTTTTCATATTTCAACTTCTCTGAAATAAGGATGCTTCATAAGATGAACAGTATGTCATAACTTGACAGCAATTTTTTCTCTTAGTGGTACATGAAATAGTGGCATTATCTTAAAAGTGACAGCATCTTAAAGTGAAAGAAATACGGTATCCACGCCAAAGGTTAGCCTTAAAGGTTTGTTATGAAGTGGATAATTATATGTAAATGAGTAGAAAGACCCCTCAGACAATAGAAAGTAGTGGTGACTGCAACCATAGCACGACTAGCTGCCACATCTCAAAGGACATAATGCAAGCCACTGACTGTAACTAGGTTAGAATGTGGCCCCAATTAAGCCAGATTTTTGCCGTTTTCATGAAATTTCCAAGCTTTAAAACACTCTGGAGACCATATAAAGCATGGCTCCTGGTCAAATCTGGTCCAGTAGCCATCAGTTTGCAACCAGTGGTGTTTATTTCTCTTACATTACCTTGAATAATTTAGATAGTAAGACCTTTCCAGGCATTTGGCAGAAGGGGAGGATTATTCCGCATGTTAAAAACTAGGCCTTTCTATTCAAAATACCTGGCTCCATAACTTATTTGTTTTGTGTCCTTATCCAGGTCATGCAACCTCTTTGAGCTTTCACTCCTCACCTGTAAATCACAGCCTAGCTCATACAGTTCTCATGAGAATTAAACGACACAGTATGTGCACAAGGCTCAGCACTTTGCTCTCATGGCGCATCTTAAAAGTGACAGTATCTTAAACTGAAAAACATGGTATCCATGCCAAAAGTTAACCTCAAAGGTTGATTATGAAGTAGATAATTATATGCAAATGAGTAAAAAGACCCCTAAGCCAGCAAACCAGCAGGGAGCCGTGGTGACTGGCACCTATAAGCAGATCTGCCACATCTCAAAGGACATAATGCAAGCCACTGATTGTGACTAGGCTAGAATGTGGCCTCAATTAAGCCGGATTTTTACCATTGGTATAGAAGAGGCATTCAAAAGTAGCCAACTATCGTGTTTGTATAGGATAAGCAGAGAAGGTGTCATTTATTCTAAGTCAGCCTGGCCTTCATTTGTATGCCATTTGCTTCATTTTAACTACTAATGAAATTACTTAATGTCATATCTAATGTGATAAGAAGCTGCCATTCAATCCCAGTATTTTGATCAGTAGAAAAATATTTCCAATAAATGATACCTTTCTAAAATGGAATAAAAGATTTCAGAAAGTTAGCAGTAACATTCATAAGTAAACTATGCCAAAATGCACTACAGATTGACAAAAATAAATAAATAAAACAAAACAAAAAATCCACCAAGGACTCAAGCCAGATGCAGAAACTAGTCGAAAGTATTCTGATTCCAAACCAAATGTGATTCTAGGCCATGGATCAGAAGTTTTGTAAACTGCTAATCCCTCCAACACCAAAAGTACTTCATCTGATGGTTTTAAATCTGGCTACCTAACATGACATGATTTAAATCAGGATAAATATGAATTATAACTCACCAGAGAAACCTCCGCCTGAAACACACAGCAAAATTAAATAGCACATACATTCACACAAACACAGCCCACATCTCAACCCCTTACCTTCTACAAAGTGGACAGACATCTGCTGATGATACAAGGAACAGCACCAAAGCCTCTGCTTTGGCATCCCCATTTTCTGGGTTCATGCAGTGCTTCATCAACAGCAGTGCAGAGAGCTCAACAGTCTTTATGAGCTGGGACATAACTAGGTGCACTCCAAACATATCATGCTTTTCATCAATCTCAAATCAAAATACAAATCTACTTTTAAGAAATGTGGTAGGTATGAGTGTCTACTTTGCTAAAAGGTTTATGAGGTCACTCGTCTAAATAGCAGTCAAAATATCTTCATATGGGATATTCTGCAGCACACCAGGTCTACGAACTTAAGTGCACCCATATTTAATACGCCTTGGAAGAACAACCCTGCCGTTTGCTTCAGCGGGCATTCTACTTTCAGAGCCTGCTAAAACCTTCCATTGGTTTTTCTTACACATACTAATTCAGGGACACAAAACAAGCTGTGCAAATTCAACAATTTGTCGTTAATATTCTACGAAGGCATTCCCTGATTCTCTGAAGGGCAACCTGACAGCATGAAACCGCCCATGAAAAACAAATATGACTGAAATCTGAAGTCATCAAAACTGCCCTCGCTTATTTTTTCACTGGTAGGAGAAAGTTGAAAAAGGAAGACAGATGAGACTCATCTTGTGTAATACAATGTGTGTGGAACTAAATATGACCAGCGACATGGCAATAAACAGATAATAAAAGGTGTCTTCATCACCTCTTGCTATTTCCTATACAGCCCCAAATTCCCTTCTAGCAACATGCAGGAGTGAACCCAGTCATATGCCAACACACACTCGGACTCTGTTTACATTCCAAGCTTCACTTTCACACTAGACACTAGTTATGATGATTAGTAGTGACTCCTGTCGACAAAAGTGGCAAGATGTGCTCTAGGCAGGTTCTGACACTCACTGCCAATGTAGATAAAGCAAAAACAATAGTGACATTAACGTGTTTTATTTATCCAGTTGCACTTTCCAAAACACTCTTAAAATCCTTTTTTCGGGGAGTTTTTACAAATAATCATGTTATTAAAACATTTTTAAAAGAACCTAGGATGAAATGCAGCTGCCCTCA
>NW_012111808.1:5436467-5438259 GCF_000951035.1 Colobus angolensis palliatus | reverse complement strand
CCCCGCCCCCACCCCTCCCCGCAATACGTCAACCCAAGCAGTCCCTTTGTTTAGGAATGTCGGTGTCTCTGCAACTCTAAGAGCTCAGGGCCTGCCCTCTACTGCCACGAATTAAATGGAGAAGTAAAGGATGCAAGGGAAAGCTCCTCAAAGAGAGAAGCCAGGAGGGAGAGGAGAATCCCCCGGGGTCAATGAAACAATGCTACTTTTCACCTATCCCCAGGTAGTTACACAAAACGGGAAATTATTTTACAAAAGCACAGCAAGGCAAAGTAATCAAACACACAAATCACACATTATTTGCACTGTGATCATTCTTTGATCAAATAAATACATCAAGCTTTGCCTAGCACCGCTAAGAAAACAATTCATACCCCAAACACCCTTCCCACCCCCAAATACCTTTCATTCCACACTTACGTAGCACACAGGCACACACACACCATGCCAGGGTAGGAGAGCTGCACAGAGCGGAGCCATAACGCGAGCCTGTCTCAGATAATAGCCTTTCTTCCAACCCCACCCCCATCACGAGAGAAAGAGGGAACCTCTGAAAAGAAAGGAGGGAGGGAAAGAAAGAGAAATCGAGAAAGCCTGAATTTCCAGGCATCAACTTTTCATGAAATACACAACCAGGATAGGAAATACCTCCCTGCTGAGTAATGCTTCTTGGGTTGTAAATTCACCTCTCGAAAGGGTAGCCAGACCTGAGCGCGTACCCCGCCAGATGGCAAACCACTCCTACCTGCTCCATCCAGCCTGCCTGTCACGCCGCGCCCGCGACAAGGGTCCCACCCCCCTTTTTGGCAGAGCAACATACCAGTAAGGGCCGAGCGTGGCTGGTCGAAAGAGGACTAGGCAGTGATTTAGAAGGACTGTTTCAAAAGGGGGGAGTGGGAGACACGGAAGAGAGAGTGAAGGTAAAAACAAAGCCCTTTCCAGTGAAACCGACCGCCTGGAAGGCGTGGCTTATTCATTCGCTTTATTAATAAAAGAGATCAATTGAGCTTTCCTCTCCCCACCCACCCCGGAGGTGCCGGGCTTTGAATCCACGGAAGGAAAAAAATGGCAGGGCTGCAAGCTTCCTCCCCAAGTTTTCAGGAGCACCTGCCACCAGCCTTGAACACCTCCCCCACCGAGGCTCCGAAATCCACAATCCTGGCCGTAGACTTTGCAAAACGAGGGGAGGGACACACGCAGCGTGTCCCCCATTCCCGGCGGGATAAGCAAGCACAGGCTTCTGAGCGCCTGCTGATCCACACAATCATGAGACAGAAAGTTCCAGGGGGAAATGATCCGGCTCCTCCGCAGCCCTGGGTCTCCAGCCGCGCGACCCAGACGTGACATGCATCATGGACTCCCGGGCTGCAGGGGCGAGAGGCGGAAAGTTGCCCAACAGCCCCAGGAGACGCTGCTTGGAGAGGAAGGGGGAAGACAGGAAGGGGGAAGAGAGGCGCGCGTGCCCCCTCCCAAAAGCGAGGAGCGGCGGAGTGAACCCCCAGGTCCAAGAGCGCCGCGCCGCTTTATTTACAAACAATGCGCTCGGTTTGCGGAAGGTGGGGGATGCGGAAGGACCCAAGCTCCCCTCGATCCCGCTCTGGGGCCTTCCCGCTTTGGGGCTCCTGCAGACGCCGGGCACGAGCACCCCGGGAGCGGCCCCTTTCCCCTCCCCCTGCCGGCGCGGGACAGGAACTCCCTGGGGAGTCCCGGGCAGGAAGGGGGTGCCACTCACCTCGTCTTCGGAAAGTCCATAGACCGGCTCCCCGAGCCCGGTCGCCATGGAGCCGGCGCC
>NW_012111808.1:5327225-5435797 GCF_000951035.1 Colobus angolensis palliatus | reverse complement strand
GGGGTCCCTCCGCCGTGAGGCGGGTCCGCAGGGGCGTGTACGGGCGAGCTTGGCCGGCCCCGCCGACCCTCCCGGGTTCCCTCCGCTTTGGGAAGGGGGCGCGCTGGACGTTTTGGGGCGATAGAGGCTTTTGCGAACAATAACAAAAACGCCCTGAGCCTTTCTTCCTCCCGGTGGTCTTTTTACCAAGAGCCCTGAGCTCGCTGTTAACTGCGAAAAGGGGAAAAGATGGATGTTTCTAGACCCCTTTAAATTCTTTGCAGCCCCGGCGAGCAGGACTTGGCTACGTTGTCAGCTCCCGGGAACGAGCCGCCCGGCCCGGCCGCCAGCCGAGGAGAGGCTGCCCCAGTGTGGCCGCGAGTCGCCATTGCCTGTATCAACCTTGTAGGGAACAAAACCAACATAGCGCCCGCCCGGAGTACACACCCACCCACACGAAAACATACAGCATGGTTCTTTGAATAAAAGGCAGTTCATTTTTGAGCCGCAACGTGAAATATCAAACTCAAGCTTAAGGTTATCCTTTGCATATGCAAACGATCGAGACGTCTTATTAGCCACCGTAGGATTCTTCCCACGTCCCAGCTACTGTTTCTCTAGCAAGCAGTTCATTTAATCCTTCCGATTTATAGGACTGCAAGAGACTACTTTAAATAAGTGAAAGAAATTCGTCAGTCGACTTTTTCAGGAAGCCTTTCCTTAAATTTAGATGTTAAGTGCAGTTGTGAGTTCAAAAAGAAACAGAGGCAGAACATTCCATTTGCCTTTGAAAAGGAAACATCAAAGTGCCTACTTGGGTATTACCAGGATGCATTTAGGATTTTCATTCAAGGAAGTTAAGAGAGAACTCGCGTGACCCGAAAGAATCATCTTCCTCGTTGCCAGCTACATAACTAAATATCTGCTGTTTGCCTGCCAGTTGGTTTTCAAAAGAGCACACCCATCCTCCTACCTTAAGCTCTCCTTTGCCTCCCTGCAGCATGACTGGCTTAAAACCTGTGCCGCAGAATGGGTTTCCTTTGAAGACTAAGCCCCATGGAGTCAACACTCGACTCAGAAGCCTTCTCTAGAAGTCTTGTGCCATGAAGTCCACAGTACTTACAGACTGCAAAACCCCGAATGAAAACTATTTATGGAGGACTATTTAAAAGTCAGATTTCTGTCCATTCTTTCAGTACTGAGGTTTTTCAGCCCTTTCAAACCTACAGTCTTCAGGCCGGGCGCGGTGGCTCAAACCTGTAATCCCAGCACTTTGGGAGGTTGAGGAGAGCAGATCACAAGATCGGGAGTTGGAGACCAGCCTGGCCAATATGGTGAAACTCCATCTCTACTAAAAATACAAAAATTAGCCGGGCGTGGTGGCAGGCGCCTGTAATCCCAGCTATTCGGGGAGGCTGAGGCATGAGAATCCCTTGAACCTGGGAGGCGGAGGTTGCAGTGAGCCAAGATTGCACCACTGCACTCCAGCCTGGACCACAGAGCAAGACTCTGTATCAAAAAAAAAAAAAAAAAACCGGAAAAAACGGCCGGGCGCGGTGGCTCACACCTGTAATCCCAGCTCTTTGGGAAGCCGAGGCGGGCGGATCACGAGGTCAGGAGATCGAGACCATCGTGGCTAACACGGTGAAACCCCGTCTCTACTAAAAAAGACAAAAAAATTAGCTGGGTGTGGTGGCGGGCACCTGTAGTCCCAGCTACTTGGGAAGCTGAGGCAGGAGAATGGCCTTAACCCAGGAGGTGGAGCTTGCAGTGAGCCGAGATGGCGTCACTGCACTCCAGCCCGGGCAACAGAGCCGAACTCCGTCTCAAAAAAAAAAAAAAAAAAAAAAAAACCCTAAAGTATTTTGATAAACAAAAGGTACACGTGCACACACTGTCTCTCTCTCTCTCTCTCACACACACACACACACACACACACACACATATTCTCAGATGCCCTTCCCTAGCCTGTGACCCTCATGGATAGGAGTCAGTGCTTCTCTACCTACCCTCATTAGCCAAGCCTTTGTAAAGTGTGTACAGTTTATATTATAAAGGAAGAAAAGTAATAATGCTAGCATTTTGGGAGGCAGAGGCAGGAGGATCATTTGAGGCCAGGAGTTTGAGACCAGCCTGGGCAATATAGTGAGACCCCGTCTCTACAAAAAAATAAATAAAAAAATTTTAAAAATTAGCCAGGTGTGGTGGCATGGGCCCATAATCCTAGCTACTCAGGAGGCTGAGACTAGAGGATCACTTGAGCCCAGAAGTTCAAGTTTACAGTGAGCTATGATCGTGCCATTGCACTCCAGCCTGGGTGACAGAGCAAGACCCTGTGTCTCTAAATAAATACATACATACATACATAAATAATCAATTCTTAAAATGTACTGGTAGAAAATTATAATTTCTAATTACACAGGACACTCCTTCCACATCCTGAAGGTACACAATTCCAGGCTTGCCTTTGGGTAAGGCTATGTTATCTTGAAACTGTAGAGGGGTGTGGCAGTTTCTCTTCCTGTCCTCCCACACACCCACCACAACAGCCTATAACCCTGCACTCCAGGTCATGTCCTTGTCTTTCCCTGAGGGATGGTTATTAGGAACTATAATATGAAGCTTGCCATATGTCACTTACTGTGGGGTGTTTATAAAATCGTGATCCATTACATCAACATCCTCTGTAAGAAGACTAATAAACTAGACATCTATTTCAGATCTATGAAGAAAAGCTCTTTTGCTTTCAAGAAACTGGTAAGCTTTTGCATGGCAGATGACCAAGATTATTAAAACTGACTGTGTTTTTCTATCTACTTTGGCCACCAGGAAGCTCAGAACCGGTTTCATGGTCTTAAGCCATGAAAGAACCCATTAAAAAAAGAAATGAATCCCTTTTGTAACTATATACCAACTTTTCCCCAGTGCTGTGGTTCGCTACGCTGCATGTACATTGTAATCACCTGGGGAGCTTTCAAATCGACTAAGTGCCCAGTAACCAGCATCAGAGGCTATGATTTAAATGGATTGTGACATTAGTAGTTTCAACAGCCTCCCAGGTGATGCTAGTGTGCATTTAAGGCTAAGAACGTCAGCTTAGGCCAGTAGTTTCCAAATTTTGCTACACATAGAAACATTTGGGAAATTTTACTACTACTCCTCTCTGCCTCCCACTCCTAAGCATTATGATTTAATTAGTACAGAGTGCCATGTGGGCATCAGGAGCTTTAAAAGTTCCCCAGGTGATCCTAATGCACCACTGCCAAGTTTAGAGACATCTGGCCTAGATTTGTATTACTATTCTTTTCCTTTTCTTTTCTTTTTCTTTTCCTTTTCCTTTTTCCCGAGAGACAAGGTCTTGCTCTGTTGTCCAGACTGGAGATCAGTGGTATGATCACAGCTCACTGTACCCTCAAACTCCAGGACTCAAGTGATCCTCCCACCTCAGCCTCCCAAGTAGCTGGGACTACAGGAGCACACCACTGTACCCGGCTAAGGTTTTTTATTTTTTGTAGAGATGGGGTCTCCCTTGCCCAGGCTGGTCTCGAATTCTTGGCTTCAAGTGATCCTCCCGCCTTGGCCTCCCAAAGTGTTGGGATTACAGGTATGAGCTACTGAGTCCAGCCTATATTCGTTTTCCTTATATATTTTCCACCGCTCTGTTTTCTCATTCTTTTTTTTTTTTTTTAACTTAGAGGAAATTACAGGTTATAAACACACTCAAACCTTTTGGGGAGTGAGGTAGAATGTAAACAAACATACTTAGGTGACTAGCATCATCAATCAGTTTACCCATCATCTACTCTCAAGTCTCAGATGAGTAATCCAATTTCTTTGGGGGTGAGGGAGGACAACCCTTAAAGGAAACTATTCAGCAGGTGTATCAAAAGCAAAGTTTCCTCCAGTCCATTTTGCATCTACCCAACAATTATGTAGAACCTTAACTTGTAGAGTCTCCTCTAGAATTCATTTTCCTTTGTTCCCTTTGCAGGCTGCCTTTATTTTAGCATCTTAGATTTGTTACTGTGGGTGTTTGGCAAATACTCTTCACTTGGATCATCAGAAACAAAAAATTAGCAAGAACAATTTTAAAGTACAATGGGTAATCACAAATAGAGAACATTTTAATGCTAAGCCTCTTTACAAATTATTGAGTTGTCTTAGCAAAACTATGTAGATCGTAATCACATCTGGGAAGTACCCAAAGAAGAAGAATACATAATGTCACATGTTTAAGTTTCATATGAATAACACTCGATTTTTCTCTTCAATTTTCAGTGATGATTTGTCTTCTTTAAAAAGAAGGCCTATTAAGCAGACACTTTGAAGATGGCCACGAACCTGTAAAAACTGGTATCAACTTGGAACTTAGTACCATTCTTTGACGCACAGAAATGTAACAAATGTAAGCCATTTATGATTATGTAAGAAAGCTATATTATGCTTCAAATTTTTGACAAATATAGAGGTGAGTAACAAAGAATGATGTGTAAATAGCTCATCTTTTTGCATAAAAATAGCTATATTAAGCCATTCTTACAATGCTATTAATGAAGAAATACCTGAGGCCAAGCACAGTGGCTCACACCTGTAATCCCAATACTTTGGGAGGCCAAGGTGGGCGGATCCCGCGAGTCCAGGAGTTCGAGAACAGCTGGGCAACATAGTGAGACCTTGTCTCTAAAAACAACAAATACAAGAATTAGCTGGGCCTGGTGGCTTGGGGCTGTAGTCTCAGCTACTCAGGGAGCTGAGGCAGGAGGATCCCTTGAGCCTGGGAGGCTGAGGCTGAGGTGTGCCAAGATCGCGCCACTGCACTCCAGTCTGGGCATGGAGCCAAACCCTGAAAAAAGAAAGAAAAAGAAAGAAAGAGAAAGAAAGGAAGAAAGGAAAGAAAGCAAAGAAAGACCTGAGGCTGGGTAATTTATAAAGAAAAGGGGTTTAATGGGCTCATGGTTCTGTAGGCTGTACAGGAAGCATGGTGCTGGCATTTGCTTCTGGGGAGGCCTCAGGAAACTCAAAATCTTGGTAGAAGGCGATGAGCAGCTAGCACTTCACATGGTGAGAGCAGGAGCAAGAGTGGGTGGGGAGGTGCCACACACTTTCAAATAACCAGATCTCACATGAACTAACTGAGCTAGAATTTACTTATCCCCAAGGGGATGGTGCTAAGCCGTTCATGAGGGATCTACCCTCATGATCCAGTCACCTCCCACCAGACCCCACTTCCAACATTGCAAGTCACATTTCAACAAGAGATATGAAGGGGACAAACATCCAAATCATAGCAATAGCCAAGCTTTTTAAGAAATATATTTTGGCCTGTAATCCCAGCACTTTGGGAGGCCGAGGCAGGCGGATTACAAGGTCAGGAGATCGAGACCATCCTGGCTAACACGGTGAAACCCCATCTCTACTAAAAATACAAAAAAAAATTAGCCGGTGTGGTGGCGGGCACCTGTAGTCCCAGCTACTCAGGAGGCTGAGGCAGGAGAATGACGTGAACCCGGGAGGCGGAGCTTGCAGTGAGCCGAGATCATGCCACTGTACTCCAGCCTGGGCAACAGAGCAAGACTCTGTCTCTGAAAAAAAAAAGAAAGAAAAAGAAATACATTTTGAATACCTATGTGCTATTTATTCTAGAGCTCTAAAACTAATAAAATATCATTTATTAGTTTATTAGTAATAGTGATTTACCTTTTAAAAATCATCATTTCTAAAATACCTGGCTTTGTTTTCACGTTTTTACTATGCACTTTTTTATGCCTTTTAATTAGTCTTCTGATTGAGTAATGATAATATTCTTTGTTTTCTTATTGCATTTATTTCCTCCTCTTGGTTGGGATGTTAATCACTGTATTTCTGTGCTTTTACTGGTTACACTTGATATTTTACGTGCATGCTGTTAAATTAAGTTTAACAACCTAAAGGTTTCTTCATACATGATGAACTATAACCTAACTAGAGGTGTAAACAGACTGTAACTTACTCTTGTATCAGTCACTGATTTTCGGCCAGTCAGAGGGGCCAACTCTTCAAATTTGTGCTCAAATAAGGCAAACACTGAGCAGTTACCAATCTAGCTATTTCTGTACCTCACTTCTGTTTTCTGTAAGTCACTTCCTGTTTTCTGTCCATAAACCGTCTTTGGCCACACAGCAGCATCAGGGTCTCTGAATCTATTCTGGTTCCAGGGAAGCGTAGTGTTGCTGGATTCTCAAACTGTTCTTTGCTCAATTAAAATCTGTTAAATTTAACATGCCTGAAGTTTTTTTGTTTTGTTTTGTTTTGTTTTAACAATGCCTAATGTAGCAAACCAAAAGTTCGTATCTTAATCCCCTATCTGAACATGAAGCTTAAAAACTATTTTGATCAAGGTCTAATTTTGTTCTGCCTTGTTTTTTTTTTTTTTTTTTTTAGTTTTTTCTTTATTTTTAAGAAAAATTTTGTAGAGACAAAGTCTTGCTATATTGCCCAGGCTGGTCTCAAACTCCTAGCTTCAAGCGATCCTCCTGCCTAGGCCTCCCAAAGTTTTGGGATTACGAGTGTGAGCTACCATGCCTGGCTCCTGTCTTTTTTTTAAAACCACCAAATTAGATGCTATTATTATATTATACAAGTTCTTCTAGCATTACCAATATGTTTTGCAGTTTCTTTTCTAAGGATTCCTTGTTGCTTCTTAGATGTTCCTTTGGGATCATTTTCCTTCTTCCTAGGAACATCCTTTTAAGTTCCTTTAGTAAAGATCCACTGGTAATAAACTTGCAGTTTTTGTTTACCTGAAAATGTCTATCCACATCCATGAGAGAGGGTGAAATTATATATTAGAAATAGACTCAAAGCTGTTGTGGAACACAGTTGGATGTAAATAAATGTTCTTAATGTGATTCGTGTCCTTGATTGGTTTTACCCAACCCCTATCACTCTGAAGTCTCAGGTTTATAATCAACTTATTTTGGCGGGGGCGGTGGGGGCGGTGTTCTGGGGGACAGAACAACCCTTCAGGAAAAAAATGGTAGTCTTATCCCAGGTATAATGTTGTTTCATTCTCAGCACTCTGAAGATGTTGCTCCTCTGATTTCTGCCTTCCATTGTTGATGATGAACAGTCAGGTCTTAGTCTAATTATTGTCCCTTTTAAGTCATTTGCCTTATCTTTAGCTGCTTTTTGTTTTCAGTGTTCTAAACTTTCTATAATTTGTCTACATGTGGCTTTCCTTTCCTCCATCCTGCCTAATGTATTTTGTGTTTTTTCTATCTCGGATTTAAATCTTATTTCTGGAAAATGCTCAGCTACTAATCTATTCATATATTCTGTTTTCCCCATTGTCTATATTCCATTCTTCCAGGGCTCCAATTAATTATATGTTAGACATTCTCATTCTATTCTCTGTATCTGTTAACTTTTTTCATATTCTGTTTCCCTGTCTGCTATACTCTGGGTGATTTCTTCAAACCTCTCGTCTACTTTGATAAATAACTATTTAGTTTAGTCTAATGTTCTGTTTGGCCCATCAGTTGAGTTTTTTTAATACAACAATTAGACTCGGTAATTGTATCTCAAGGTTTTTAGCCGGACGTGGTGGTGCATGCCTATAGTCCCAGCTAGTCAGAAGGCTGAGGCAGGAGGATCACTTGAGCCCAGGAGTTTGAGGTTGTCTGAGCTATGATCACACCACTACACTCTAGCCTGAGTGTCTCAAAAAATTTAATGAATGAATGAATTATAAATAAAAGTTTTATTTAATTCTTTTTCAAATCAGCCTCTCAATTCTTGAGTTTCTTATGTCTCCAAATTTTATTTCATTAAACATTTCATAACTAGTTATTTTCTATTTTGTTAATTCTCGTATCCAAAAGCTTGGGGTATGTCTTCCATTGTTTCCACTGACTCTTACTCATAGTAACTTCGTTCCATGTTGATTGGGAATTCATTTGGTTGCAATTTTATTTGGTTAGTCTTAGTCTATGGGAATCCAACGTAGATTTGTGTTTCTTTCTGCTAAGAAGCAGGGGACCCTACCACTCTAGGACCACTGTAGCCCCATTTGAGAGTCTCAATTTAGTGCAGAAGTCTCAGGTTCAGCCACCAGCCAGAGGGGTAGTCTCCCTTCAACTGCAATGTTGATATATTAATAGCATTTACTTGCTGCTTACGGCATCATTCTTTGGTTTTAGCTAACTTTTCTCAGGTTGGAGGAATGTGATAAACCGTATTACTATTTGGCAAATATTCACTTCCTCACCCCCAGTAAATGTCCCTGCCCCAGTAATATTGCAGCTATTTTGGCCAATGGAATCTTAGCAGAAATGGCAGTGTGGCCAGTTCAAAACAGACATCATACGGGGTTTGCAAGATTCTGCGACCTCTTTTGTGCTCCTGCCCTCCACCATGAGAACATCACATCCTAGATGAGCATTGCTCCTTAAGTATCAATGAGGAGAACCATGAAACAGACCTGAACCTGGCCTGGAGCCTGGAGCAGGGTTATCCAGCTTAACAGCTGCCAACATACAATGCGAATTAGAAATAAATGCTTACTGTTGTAGACATTCAGATTTTGAGATTTTTGCTGTACATCATTGTTGCAGCCAAAGCTGAGTAATATATGGGACCTTAAGGGATGAATTCCCTTATGAACTACAAACCTAGCAACACATTTAAAAAGTTAGGTTGGCTTGTAACAGGGAGACCCTTCAGTACAGCTGGACCACCACAATGCCAGCTGAGGAAACTTAGTTGATGTTCTTTATTAATGATGCATTTGAGATTTAATGCAGTTAAGTCTTTTTTCCTAAAAGAGGCACAGCCAAATTTGTTTTTTGTTTGTTGGTTGGTTGTTTTTTTTTTTAGACAGAGTCTCACTCTGTTGCCCAGGCTGGAGTGCAGAGGCATGATCTTGGCTCACTGCAACCTCTGCCTTCTAGGTTCAAGTGATTCTCCTGCCTCAGCCTCCCAAGTAGCTGAGACTACAGGCATGTACCACCATGCCTGGCTAATTTTTGTATTTTTAGTAGAGATGGGTTTTGACCATGTTGGCCAGGCTGGCCTCGAACTCCTGATGTCAAGTGATCCACCTGCCTCGGCCTCCCAAAGTGCTGGGATTATAGGTGTTAGCCACAGTGCCTAGCCTAAAATTTGTTTTTTTGTTTTTATCATTTTTTAAAATCATACCTTTACATTCTAATTCATCCCTATTAACACATGTACTGAACTTTAAAGTCAAACATCAAGTTCCTATTTCCTAGAAATTGGGAAGAGCATTAATTAATTCATATGGCTGGCCCCTGTAACATAATACCACACATTTGGTGGCATAAAAGAACATAATTATTTTCTTTTATGCATCTGGAGCCCAGAAATTCAAAATCAATGTCACCAGGCCAAGGTACAAGGCCCTCTCTGGAGGTTGTAGGGGAGAATCAGTATCCTTGCTTTCTAGAGCTGGATTCCTTGTATTCCCTGGCTAATAGCCCCTCCCTGCATCTTAAAGCTGGTACCATCTTCAAAGCCCTCTCTCTGCTGAAGTCATGATATTGCCTTCTTTCTTCTCTCTGCAGTCAAATATCTTTCTGCCTCCCTCTAATAAGGACACATGATTATATTTGGAATCCGTCCACATAATCTAGGATACCCTCTCCCCTCAAGATCCTTAATTACATATACGAACTCTCTTTTGCCACATAATAACATTCACAGGTTCCAAGGATGAAGACCTGGATATCTTTGGAGGCCATTATTCAACTAATTACAAGAAGTGTGATGGCAAATTTTAGTCTATACTTTTCTAGATACCACAGAAATGCTCAATTATATGAGTTCAATTTTTGCAAGATAAGGGAAATGATTTGGGTTTTTTTCTACTTCCTTTGCATTTTTATTTTCCAGAAAGCAAAATAAATGATGTCCTTCAACTCTAGGGTAGACATTCTAAAATAGCAGCTTTAATAAACAATTTTGACAAGTTTAATGATTATTTATTTTTAAAATAACAATGTCTTTAGTAGTCTGAAAAATCTCTACTTAATTTAAAAGGTGACCAATGTGTCTTCTCATTTTAAAACTCTTTTAGTACTCCACGAATACAATTTCCAAGCATGCTTCTAGATGATTTTCTCTAAATTTATGGTTTGTTTAAAAGCAGGAAGACCCAGAAAAAGTTATTAAATGACTCAACTAGCAATTCCAAAGATGTCTCCAACAATATTGAATTCGCTTTCTGCTGTGTGTGTGCCAGGGGTGGGTGGGGGTGCATATTGGAAAAGAGAAAGAGGATTCACATAGTGGAAAATCTCTTTAATGATCAGTAGTGACTTCACAATTTATGAGTTAGCAGTTGAGATAACAAAACCAGCTCCTTCAGCTAATAGTGGCAAACAAACATCCTATGTTTTTCCAACGCCCATACCCCAGTGCAACCCCCATCATGCTCACTGTCCGCCCTCCACTCCTACCCCTTTTGGAATAATAATCTTCTAGTTCTATGAACTATTCTTTCAGTATCACTGACTACGTCAAAATTATTCCTCCATAGACTCTAGATTCTGTTCACCGACGTCTCTTGAACATATTCCCTGGGAGCGCTCCCATCTTACCACGGTGGTACTGTGGCTGGAGCTGAGCTGCTTCTCTGCCTTTTCAAGAAGGGAAAACTTAAGAGAACAGGATTAAAATACAGGAGATTAAAAAAAGCCAGAGGTTTGACAACATACTTAGTTGGCAAATTCGTGGGGAAAAAAGACACCTTGCTGGTGAGAATGTAAAGCAACCCCTGTGAAGAGACATTTGTCTGTGTGTAGCCAATTACACTGGTAATTCCTAATTAATACAGCAATCCCATTTCTAAGACTATCTGCACTGGCAAAATATGAAGTGACATGTGCATTTGAAATATCAAAAGATTGGAAACAACCCTAAATGCCCACCCACAGAGAAGTAGTTGAATCAATTATTGGTATAGCCAGCCAGTGAAGCACTGTGTAACTCCATGAGGACGCTCACTCTGCACTGATGTAGAGTAATCTTGAGGGTATATCAAGTTAAATAATAATTTTTTAAAAGCAAGGTGCAGAACCACGTTTATCCTGGGCTACCATGTGTATACAAGTGGAAAAGCATGGCTGAGTCTAGAAATACAGCTGATATCATCACAGCTCTGTCTCTCAGCTCTGTGTGTTTCTGCTTGACTTCATTCAGCAGTCTGGTTCTTTCCATATAGTAAATAAGGAGACTACTTGCACCCCAAGCTACCCCCACTCCCTGAAAAAAAGCAAAAACATAAACAAACAAACAAAACCTGGTTTTTGTCAAGTACGCCTTAATAAAGCTGGGGGTGCTGGGAAGAACCGGTTCCTCCCAAATTATTCCACCAAACAAGGAAGGTGTAGCCTGGGTCACCGGCCTACTCCTGTGCACGGGGGAGAAGAGAACAGGGTAGAGTAGCTGACAGCCCCACAGGGATCATATAGCGTGAGGGAAGAAAAGGTCTCCAGATAAAATGAGGGCACTGAACACACAAGGGCAACAGATGCCCAGTCCAGGCTGAGGCCTCTGAGAATGAGACAATAGGAAGAGATTATTGCATTTGTCCAGACATTGCGTTTCTACATAAAATATGTAAGATATTAGGCACCATGAGCCTCCTTATCTCAGGGTATCAGATGGAAGCAGCTGTCAACATTTCTTAATCCTTCATATCCAATGACTCATTGCAATATATTGAATTAATTTAGGGGCTGCATTATAATTTGTTTCTGGGTTTTCCAATGTGCCTACTAGATTTTTAAGGGAATGTGAAGTCCCTCCTCAGGAAACAAAGCAGGAGTTTTAGAAAGTGAATTCTGAACTGTAAAGGTGCAATAAAAACATCAGGATGCATGCCTGTACTAGGACAAAAAGCTTTCAGTGTTATGTTTCATGCCCAGAGAGCTCAGCCTTTGCTTCCCCCAGCATGGTTGCCTCTGGAATTCCCCGGGGTCAGCTGTAATGAAGATCTGCCAGGAAGCAGTGAGTATGGCTTATTGGAAGGAGAGTAATGGCCTTAGAAGCATTTTGGGAGAGGCAGAGACGCATCCATTGGACTTGTCCACCCAGGCCACCTGCTCAATCTTAGAATTTTCGAAGATGGGCAAAAGCATCCAAATGAAAGCAAATTTCTGGGCACCAAAAGGCTGTGATGGCTAAGCAAGTCTAATTTTTCTGGAGGCTCCCACCTGTTTTAGTATAAAAACTTCTTCTTAAAAAAAAAAAATAGAAACAGGGTCTCACTATGTTGCTCAACCTGGTTTTGAACTCCTGTCCTCAAGCGATCCTCTGGCCTTGGCCTCCCAAAGCACTGGGATTACAGGTATGAGCCATCATGCCCAGCCAATATAAAGGCTTTTATAATAATACATTTTTCCTGCCTGTTTCAGCATGAAGACTTCTAAGACCAACTACTGTTATAAATTGTTACAAATATAATATCTCCTCCTTTCTTTCTCTTTATCCTAAAACCGGACATCTTTGGACCATGGCTAGAGACATCTTCTGTCTCCCATGATTGAAACTGAGCCTGGGGAAATGGCCTTGTTACCTTTTCATAGATCATTCCAGTAAGCCCTGCTAGCTAATGGCCTCTTATTCTGTATGGTCCCCAAGATCTGCTAATTGAAGCCTCAACTCCAATTAATATACAACAAACAAAACTCCTGTTTTTTGTTTGTTTGTTTTTTGAGGCAGAGTCACCCTCTGTCACCCAGGTGAAGTACAGTGGCACCATCTCGGCTCACTGCAATCTCCTCCTCCCGGGTTCAAGCAATTCTCCTGCCTCAGCCCCTAGAGTAGCTGGGACTACAGGTGCATGCCACCATATCTGGCTAATTTTTTGTGTTTTAATAGAAACGGGGTCTCACAATGTTGCCCAGGCTGATCTTGAACTCCTGAGCTCAAGTGATGCAGCTGCCGTGGCCTCAAAAAATGCTGGGATTGCAGGTGTGAGCCACTGTGCCCAGCAAAACTCCTATGCTTTTTGATAGCAGAAATTTCTCATAATCGTGCAAACTCATACTTTTTAAAAACTCAGATATCTTGGCCAAGTGTGGTGGTGTGCACCTGTAGTCCCAGCTGTTTGGGAGGCTGAAGTAGAAGGGTCACTTGAGCCCAGGAGTTCCAGGCTGTAGAGTGCCATGATTTAGCCTGTGAATAGCCACTGCGCTGCAGGCTAGAACACTTGTTTCTAAAAAAATGTTTTTAATCAGAAATTGTCTGGTATTTTATAGCATTGATTACCCTATATTAAAACTGCAGTACACTGAAAATTCATTTCCTTTCTTTTTAATTTTAAGTTTATCATTAAAGTTTGTTTGACACTGTAAGGTACTTCTTGGAGACTCATGTCATGTATGCTTTTTCTTTCTTGCCACTGGCATCCACAGATCCCCCTCCCTCAACACAGCTGTACTGGGTGAAGACTGGTACTTGGTTCACCATGAGGTTCTATCAACCTCAAATTCTGGCATAGAATCCACCTATAATATAATGAACCCTCCTGGCTTCTCGGGTCCTTGACCTCCTTATGTCTAATGACCTTCTCTCTCTTTCTCTATGCCCTGGACCTTATCAACACTCCAAACTGCTCTACCTTCAAACTCAGGGATTTATTTTTACTTATTTATTTATTTATTTAGAGACAGAGTCTCACACTGTTGCCCAGGCTGGAGTGCAATGGTGTGATCTCGGCTCACTGCAACCTCTGCCTCCCTGGTTCATGCGATTCTCCTGCCTCAGCCTCCTGAGTAACTGAGATTACAGGTACCCACCACCACACCTGGCTAATTTTTTGTATTTTTAGTAGAGACGGGGTTTCACTATGTTGGCCAGACTGGTCTCAAACTTCTGACCTTGTGATCCACCCACCTTGACCTCCCACAGTGCTGGGATTACAGGCGTGAGCCACCGTGCCCAGCCCAAACTGGGGGATTTAAATAGCAGCTTACTCACCACAGATTCCTCATGCCCCAACCAGTGTTACATGGTCTTTGGCTTCACCAAAAGCACGATCCCTTCCATTTTCTCCTAATTTTGAGACCTTTTGGTTTTAACTTCACTACCTTTCTCGTAGAGCTTTTATTCCACAGTCTTGTGTTCCAGTCTTTCTCTTGAAATTACTCCCAAATGACATTTCCCTCTGTCCTCTGCTGTTTCTGCTTTATTCAAGCTTGAATCTGAGTAGCTGAGACTCACTGAAGAAAGTAAAGGATTTCAGCAGTTTCCACTCCCTGTGAGTTCCCAATTGCCAACCTCACCTGGGCTTCCATCATCCCTAGCTCCCTCCCCTTCTCTGCACTCTCAACAGTTCACTCTGCTTCCTAGTTCCAGGAGAAAACAGAAACCATCACACAGATCTCCACAGCCACACCCAGAAAGCATCCTCATCCACACCCTGTACTCCTTCCTTTTTTGTCCTTTTCCTATTAGAGATCAGTCATCCCAAGGAAACCTAGAACGCATTCTCTCCCAGGCATCCTCTCTCTTGCCCACTGGATCCTTTCCATCAGCATTTAAATGTTCTTCTAACCGGGAACTCACCTTCATTTCACATGGAAGGCTGTGCCTCCCTAGTTTGCAAAGATTAAATTTTTAAAAACTGAAAATAAAGATATGTACTTCCAACCTAAAAAAATAAATTTTAAAAAGCCCTCTTTGGACTTCACATCCTCTTCTAATAATCACCTTATTTTGCTTCTTCTCTTCACAATTGAATGTCTGTACTTCCTCACTACCATTTATCCCCTCACCTTCAGTCTGGTTCTCATACTCCCCTGACATTTCTTTCATTAACTTCAATGAAAATACATATGCCGCTTCAGCCAGGGGATGCTTTTTACTATTTATTTGATTTGTTCTCTTAATGGTATCCACCACAGAGATCTCTTTTCTCTGGAAACTTTCTATTGTATTCCCTACACTCACTGATGCCACACTTGCCTGCTTTCACTTCTACCCTTTTGGCTTCTTCTATTCGGTTTCCATCATAGACTCTTCTCCTTTGTCCAATGAGCTCCGAGGACCTCATTGCTAGATTCTTCTCTCTTCCTATCTTTTATATATCTCCTATGAGAATCTTCTCTCTTCTGTCTTTAACAACTATGTATTCACCAAAGACTCTGAAATATATGTCTCTGTCCCAGACCTCCAAGTTGGTGTGTATGTATCTAACTGACCACATAGCCACTCCTGAACATTTCAAATTCAGTGTGTCCTCAATTGAAACTATCCTCTCTTTCCCATCCACCTATCCCCCAAATGAACTCCAGACAGAACAAGTAGTATAATCAGACACATAGAGTCTGAGTGAGAAGCCTAACTTAGGAGCCATATGTGACTCTATTAGGGTAGACATGTGGGGAATGGTTTTCTTAAAAGTGAAATAAAAGATTTTTGAAACCTCTGTGATTTGGGCCCACTCTTCATTCATTATTTCTTCCATAGCCAGATCGCTCTTTATTTAGAGGGAGTCAACCCTTCCTCTCTCTCCATCCATTTGATTTAGATGGGGCCGACTCCATTCCCTGAAGAAAGGTACTGGACCCAGGGATGGCCAATCAGAGCTCCAGACCCCCAGCCACAGTAATGGGTTCAGGAATGGGCACATGACCCAAGTGGGTCAGTAAGAGTCATATGATGAACTTTTTACTGGAATACGGTTTAAATAGCTTGGTTTTCCAACTGAGGTTCCAAAGATGACATAGGTTGCAAGTCTAGTGTTACTGGCGGTCATCTTTACCACCACATGGGAATGACCTACCTAAGAAGGCAATATCAGTGTGATAAGATTCTATTTGCATTTTAGAAAGATCACCATTGAAGACAGTGAAAGCAATAGACTGATGCAGTGACCCAAGTAAGGACTTTGAACTAAGATCGCTATAGAAGATCCAGAAAGAGGAGGAAATATCTGAAAGGTAATCTGAGTGGTAAGCTCTCAAGAGTAAGGAGCTAGTAGTTGGAGACAAGAGAGAAGGAAGAATGAGGACCCTTTCCAGTTTTCTGGACCAGCTGGCTAAGCAGATTATTATGTCATTCTCGAGACAGGGAGCATGGAAGCAGTAGATGGCCAGTAGCAGTGGTCTGGGAGTGGTGTGGAGGATGATTTGGTTTAATTTTGGATAGATGGGTTTGAAGGGTTTTGGTGCCTGAAGAACATGTAAGTGAAGGTGTTAGAAGATGCATTCATGAAAGAAAATGAAAAGCAGTGGCCAATGAGATAGAAGAAAAACCATAAATAGCAGGTATCACAGAAGTTCGGTAGGGAGAAGCAAGAAGTATGTGATCTCCAATTTGTAATCTCCAGCCCAAGCTTTTCTTAGAAGCTCCAGACTCATATATCAACATTCATTAGACATTTCCATGTGAATGCAAACATAGCCAGAATAAATCAAGCATTTTCCATACCCAAAACCTGCGTCCTTATGAATCAGTTCCATTATTTTATGGTTGCATGGAAAGCAACGAATCCTTTTAGATCCTTCACCTTCCTTATCCCCCACAAAAATTCCCGTGATGTTTATCTTCTCTTTATACCCTTCTCCCTTGCTCTATTGACACTGTCCTAGTACTTCATCTCTTATCACAATTCCTGTAGTTTCTCAAAAGAGGAAACACAGATATAGCTCCCCCCGCCCACCCTCCATGATCATGTGCTTGTGGAATCCTGGATTCTGAGCTCTTCTGGCCTACTCTACTGGACTCAAGGAGTTACTTGAGATGTCCTTGGTCTTGTTTGCCAGTAGACAAATGAAGAGTAGAGTTCGAGGAGAAAGCGTGGGAGAGGCAGCATTTAGCTACATGGTATAAACACATCGCCTGCTGGCCCCACTTCTTCTTCTCTCCCAGGATCTCCCAATTGAGATTGTCAAGGGAAAGGGTTGGCCTTAGATCAGACCACAGAGGGGCAGGGTTTTTTGTTTTTGTTTTTGTTTTGTTTTGTTTCGTTTTGTCCTTTTAAGAGACAGGATCTCACTATGTCACCCAGGCTGCAGTGTAATGACGTGATCTTGGCTCATTGCAGCCTCAACCTCCTGGGCTCAAGCGATCCTCCCACCTGAGACTACAGGTGTGCACCACCATGCCTGGCTAATTTTTAAAATTTTTTGTAGAGCGAGAGTCTCACTTTGTTGACAAAGCTGCTCTCAAACTCCTGGATTCAAGCAATTCTCCCACCTCAACCTCATGAATAGCTAAGATGACAGGCATGAGCCAACACACTTGGCTAATTTAAAAGATATATATATTTTGTAGAGGCATTGGTCTCACTATGTTGCCCAGGCTGGTCTCAAACTCCTTGCCTCAGTGATCCTCCTGGCTTGGCTTCCCAAATTGCTGGGATTGCAGGGGGAAAACTGGTAGTTGTTAAAGAAGAACCTCTTCGCATAGAGATTAAGCTGCACATATATACTAGTTTTCGTTGTGCCCTGGAACATCAGTGTGTAAGCTCCAGGAGGCAGGGACTGT
This sequence comes from Colobus angolensis palliatus, assembly GCF_000951035.1. Lineage (NCBI taxonomy): Eukaryota > Metazoa > Chordata > Mammalia > Primates > Cercopithecidae > Colobus > Colobus angolensis. The sequence continues at coordinate 5,418,325 of NW_012111808.1, read as the reverse complement.
GGAGATTAAGTTTCCCACTGTAGCCCCGGCTTAGAGCTTCTGCCTTGTACATAAGAAGTACCTATTAAATAATCACACAATAAGTGATTATTATGTTGGCAACTGATGTGGCAAATGTCATTCTGAAATTCTGATCCAGTTTGCACTTATTAAGGGGTTTCCAAACAGTATTCTGATGTCCTCTCTCGGCAGCAAAACAGGCCTGAAAATCACGAAAGTCAATGAGTTTATTGTCTTTGTCTTGCTTCAAGTCAGCATGCCTCATCCCCCCACCACCATTTCTCAGTCAATATAAGGTCCCTCAAGGCAAATAACTCTTCTATGACTCAAAGATACTCACTGGAAGGCAATGAATGTCTCTCTCATGTAGATCCTTCCTCCAGGATGAATTTCCCACTTCAGTAAGGAAAATGAGGGTATTCACATAAGCCTACCCTTTCCTGCCTCATGAAGTGGGTATGTGAATAAATTAGATGATATTTCTGAAGGCTGACTGTATTTATAAATTCCAAATACTTGGTAGACTTTAGGATATGCTTAATAATACACATACAACCACATTCCCCAAAATGTAATAACTGCATTGCGTAAAAGCTTGATATAGATGTGTTTTCACAGGAGACAAACTCTTGAAAATGATGAGTCTCCAGGTTTATCAGGTTAAAATAAAGCAAGCCTATCCATTCATAAACACACACGAGGGACAGGCTCAGTCTGTTCATTAAATTCTTGAACACCCAAGTTTGAGAACATCCTTTGAAGCTTAAAATAAGTTATTTTATCCTTTACACCATGGACTGCAAGCTTATGAAACTTAGTCCCAGATAAAAGCTTCAGCATGAAAATAAATTAGGAAAAGTTTAGTTAACTCAGTGAGCAACAGATTTAGAGATAGCTTTTATCATTTATCATTACAGCAAACCCTTATTAAGAGCCACAAGGTGTTGGGGATTTCACTTAGGGCCCTTTAACCTTTTGAGGTTTTAGCATGAGGGTAATTATGTCCCAGGACATACCCCTTTCATGCTGCTGGCAGAATACTGACTTGACTCACCACCAGCCTGGCCTCATAGGATGAGCTATTTGTTCTAGTTCTTCAACTCCAGCATTATAAAGGAAATTATATGAATGATTTTTCGTATTAGTTATAAGTGCTCCAAGTTTAGACAAACTGTCCTTGTCTCTCTCTTGAAGAATTAATATAATCCTTTTCCTATGTTACTCCAGGCTGCTTTCTTCTTGTTTTTTTTTTTTTTAAAACAAACAAACAAACAAAAAACAGGATCTTGCCTAGGCTGTAGCGCAGTGGCATGATCATAGCTTACTGCAACCTCCATCTCCCAGGCTCAAGAGATCCCCTTACCTTAGCCTCACAAGTAGCTGGGACCACAGCTGTGCACCACCTTGCCCAGCTATATTTTGTAAAGATTTTTTGTAAAGATAGGGTCTCACTATGTTGCACAAGCTGATTTCAAACTCCTGAGCTCAAGTGATCCTCTGGCCTCAGTCTCCCAAAGGCTCAAGGCCTTCTAAACCAGCAAAGTGTATGCACATGTATGTGTGTGTCTGCAGCTATGTGTGTCTTTTTGTCTTATATCTTGTCTTTCCACACAAGCCAGCATGAAAACATAAGAAGCTTAGGCTGGGTGTGGCGGCTCAAGCTTATAATCCCAGCACTTTGGGAGGCTGAGGCCGGCGGATCCCTTGAGCTCAGGAGTTCTAGACCAGCCTGGGCAATATGCTAAAACCCCATTTCGACCAAAACAAAAACCAAAACAAAAAACACCCACAACTGATTTTTTCTCGTTGCAAGCTTTTCCAGTTCTGCAAAAAGATATATGCCAAAAGGAGCTTAGAAGCTTGGAGAAACACCACATCAGAATGAAATAAAACAGCACTATGTTCAGGAATGATGGATCCAGGCACACATTAAGGTAGCACCTCCAATCTCCCCTTTCTTCTTCATTCAGGATATAAAACATTCCTGCTCTGAATTAAGTTGTATAATTGCTCTTCCACACCACTGCATGGAAACAAATTCATGGCATGCGATTTGATGCAGAGTTCCTGTATTGAGGGAATGAAGGAGAATATTTTTGTTGTGAATATAAAGTCATGCATTGGTCAGGTCCCCCAACCTGACTGAAATGAATGGCACTATCAGTTCACAAAATCACTTGATTAAATTAAATGCAAGCCCCAGGCCCAAACTGCCTGGAAAATATTATCATACCACAGCATTCCTAGTAAACAACTTCATTTTTATTTGCCAATCAAAATAGATAAGACTTCTGCACAAGAAGCAGTAATTGATTTAGTGTATTTGATTTAGATAGTGTGAGAGAACTTAGCCAGTTGGGATAAGAAGCCATTGTTAGTACAGCTGAGCCTCCAAAAGAGTTCTTTTTTTCTCTCTTCCCTATCCTGGGAGATGGACTTTGGAAAGGCTTGTAATATAGCCGGTTCCAGACCTCACTTCCACCATGAAAGACTTCACTGAGCCTCAGTTAATCTGCTTGTTTATGTACTGTTCAGATTCAGCCAATTGGAGGATGGAGGGATCTGAAATATTTCCATGACAACAGTTTTTTATTAAGACAAGAAAACGCTAGAATTATTTTTATGATCAGGCCATTCTGAAACAAATAGTGGTCAAAAAGGTTATTCAACAACTTTTTTAAAAACCAAAATAATTCTCTAATTATTAGTTAAAATTGTGGACTAATATAAAAAATTCCTGGATCCTAATTAAATATATCATTTAATCACTCTATCTTCCATTCTCCCAGCAGGAAATAGAGATAATAATAGTAGACTTCATGTAAGAGTCATTTTAGGATTAATTAGATCATGTTAGTAAAGGGTGTTTTGAAGTAGTAAAATAAAAAAATTACAAAATTTTATTTGTCTCCATTGTCCCTGAAATTTATGGGTTTTAGCTCTTACTTCAAAAAGTTAGTAGCTGTAAGGTCATTTTGAATTTATTTTATTCGTATCTCCTGAATCCCAGCTTAAGCAACTCACACATACATATACACGCTCCATCAGTCACAAAGCCACAGTACACAATAAATCATCCAGGGAGATAACCAGAATCCCTGGTCTGATACCAGTTCTTGCTCCCACTCAATTTTTTACTTATTTAGGACATAATACCACATGTGCAACTATGAATTCTTCAGCACAGCTCCAAAATTTGACTTTCTGGTTAAACACTTAGATAAGCAGAAACACATTAGATAACATATTCAAATTATTAATTTTCTAAAAATGAGAATTCAGTAGAAATATAACAATTAGTAAACTATACTGAATACATTACTTTTTATATTAACAATTCAGAAATGTTTTTTTTTTTTTGAGATAGAGCTGCTCTGTCACCCAGGCTGGCATGCAGTTGTGCAATTATGCCTCACTGCATGCAGCCTTGACCTCCTGGTCTCAAGCGATCCTCCCAACTTAGCCTCCTGAGTAGCTGAGACTACAGGCCTGTACCACCATGCCTGGCTAATTTTTTAAAATGTTTGTAGAGATGGGATATCACTATGTTGACCAGGCTGCTCTTGACCTCTTGATCTCAAGTGATCCTCTTACCTTGGCCTCCCAAAGTGCTGGGATTACAGCCATGAGCCAACACACCTGGCAGAAAGTATTCTTAAGGGTTATAGTTAATAGTAAATATCTTCATATTCTATTATGGATTTCCAGATAACAAAATGGACAGTGAAAGAACATTTACTTTGTCTTTTTTAAATTGATATATAATATTTTACTTATTTATGGGGTACATGTGAGTTTTTGTTACATGCACAGAATGTGATATTTTTTGTAAATCTCTTTTGTTTATTTTAGTACCAAATACAAAATCTATACCTGGGGAATTTAATATATTTTTGTATAAAATCATAGCAGCAGCAATCACCCTCTACAGCAGGCAGTATTTTACAGAGAAGGAAGCTGAGGCCCAGAGAAATTAAGGATGTAGCTTGAGGTCGCACAGCCGGGATTAGAACCCAAGCAAGCCTGACTCCGTACTCTTAATGCAATCTGCACTGTGATTGTTTTTATCTCCGTGTCTATACAATAGAGTGTCTGCACTCCATGCCACATACATCCCCCATACATTCTGAGCTTGTGTGCCCAGCACCAAGGCAGTGGTCGTCTTCTGGGAGTTTGTGTTGGAGGGTGAATGGCGGCACACATACCATCCATGAATGCCATCTCGGTGTTGAGAGACCTCCCTCTCTTCAAGACTGGTCTGTCTGCACAGTCTGCTAATCCACTTTCTTTTGGATTCCTCGATAGGCTGACTCTTCTCTAGTTGATGGTGGCAGGGTCATCCAGACCTATGACGCCCCCATGGCTCCCCTACCCAGGGCGCTGCACTCAAGGACAACAGCAACAGAATATTCTAGCTCTCCTTACATTCCCAAAGCCCTGGCAGCTCCCCACAGCTTAGGAAACAGTCTCCATCTCTCTCCTCATCTTTGGTTTCTGTCTGCCCCACTCCTACTCTTCCTGTGGCCCAAATTAGAGACCCTCCAGTCTACTACAGTGAAAACCCCAGGCCAGCTTCACTCCCATCACCTTTGGAGGTGAACTAGGTGGACTGGGTAGGGGATGAACGTGGTGGTAGGTATGGGAGGAGGTAGTGAATGATGTTGCACAGTGCCTAAGGGCCCAAAAGTGTGAATGAGAGATAACATTGCCCACAGACAGGGCTGGAGAAACAGAATAACATGTGAAACCTGAGGAGAAGCGCAACTCATAAGGAACCAAAAAGTTGACAGTACATGAGAAAACTGTAGAGATATTCCCGGTCATGGCTCTTTGCAACAGGTGCAGTGACAGGCCCGTGTGAATGAGTAAACAATTCCTGCACAAAACCAAGAGTATTTATGAACTTGCTTTTCTTTTTCTTTTTTTTTTTTTAATTTTCATTTATTTGGTTATTTTAGAGCCAGGGTCTCACTCTGTTGCCCAGGCTGGAGTGCAGTGGTGCAATCTTGGCTCACTGCAGCCTCAACCTCCTGGACTCAAGCTGTTCTCTCACCCAGCCTCCTGAGTAGCTGGTACTACAGGCATGCACCATCATGCTCAGCAATTCTTTTTTATATATTTTTGTAGAGATGAGGTCTTGCTACGTTGCCCAGGCTGGCTTCAAACTCCTGGGCTCAAGCTATCCTCTCACCTCAGCCTCCCAAAGTTCTGGGATTACAAGCATGAGCCAGCTTGCTTTTCTTACATATTTAAAAAGTGCTATAATGGAAGGAGAGGGTGATGTGTGGGCACTCCAGACCCTGACTTAGTGACAGGTATTTCTGTCGTGGACAGCTACTATAGTTCTGGAATAAAAAAATCATTGCACATGCTGGAAAAGCGAAACAAGTGTACTTTGGGAAGGAAGAGACAGACCATTTAAAACCTTGACTCATCCACACAAGGTAGGAGGTATGGTCTCCACAGCTACACAGGGACAGATGACCTCTGCAGGGGGAGCAGATATGCAGCAGGTATAGCGCCATTGGTGACTGGAAGCTAGGTGTGGGGGCTGTGTGACCTTGGTCACCTAATTTCATTTAGTGTATCAAATATTTATTGAGTTCATGGGACAAGGGAGTGCAGGGAACATAAAGATGGGCAAGATAAGGTCTGGCTCTCTAATTCCCAGTTTCCTCATTACAGTTGAACTCCTTCCCTATTCTAGGTGTATCTGATTCCAGGGCCCTTTATTTAAGATGAAGGAAAAGTTAAGGAAGTGTGCTCTCCTCAAAGGCATTAATTTCATTTGGTACTTAAGCAGTGATTAATCTTAAGCTCTAATAGGCCTTTAAATAACTTGAGCCTTGGCTTTGCTATCTGTAAGTTGGGGCTAATAATATCTCTCCTATTATCAGCTAGAAAAATGATTTGTCAAGCCTAAGGGCTATTAAAATTTACTCCACAATAATGAGAGTCTATGTTAGCAGTTCTCAGCCTTTCCAGCATGTTACAATAACCTGAGGAGACTTAAAAAATAGTCAAGTCATGCAGATAAACAAAGGCATGCTCTTTCTCCCTGCAGATGTGACTGACAGCACACTGGCAGTTATGCCATGGTTGACTGACACAGCCCAGGGACATTATCTCACTAGGAACAAAACAGGTTTTCGTTTTTTTGTTTTGTTTTGTTGCAGTTTTTTTTTTTTTTTCCATGCGTATAACTACCATACTGCAGCATCGGTATAGGGAAGTGTTACCCATTTTATAACATGATTTCCTTTTTTTTTTTGGGCTTTAGACATGAGATAGGAAAAGTTGGCCTGAAATCCACTGAAGGAGCAAACTCACTTCTACAACATCCCTGATCCAGGCAGCATGATGTATAAGCCATAGTGGAAGATGGTAATATATAGTGATGGCAATATGTGAAATGATGATGAATAAGGCCTGCATGAGTGGAAATCAACTGAAGCCTAGGTCTGCAAGTTTGGAAGACCTGCGTAAAGTCCGATATATAAAACAAATACAATATTTCCAAACTGTACATACTGTGGTTTGCATTTTACTGCCCAGATGCTTCGTGAGCATATTTCCCATCTAAAAGGTTGATTCCTTTCCTGGTGCTCCTCAGGACGCTTTATTCCTTTGCTCTGGTGACTTTTATAAATGTTTATACTCCATTTCACTCAGTGTAAATCAAATGGTGGAATCTGATGGGCTATGAGGAGCCCTGAGCTCTTTCTATAACTGTGTGTACATTTTCTCCAGTTAAGTGCTAAAGTAACACCCCATGGAATGAAAAGAATAACAGTACAGACACAGTGAAAAGCCTTTTTCTGGTTCTCATCTAAACACATCACACACATTTTCAGAAATAAGAAAAGCTAAAACATCGACATACTTTACCGTTCCAGATAGTCTCTAGCCCCTCTTTTTTTAGCCTGTGATTTTTAAAAGTAGACTGTGTTCATGAGTAACCAAAAAAAGATAGTAGAAACAATTGCAGCCAGCATTTATTTTTATTATTTTCTTTTCTTTTTCTTTCTTTCTTTTTGAGATGGAGTATCGCTCTGTTGCCCAGGCTAGAGTATAGAGGCACAATCTTGGCTTACTGCAATTGCTGCTTCCCGGGTTCAAGCGATTCTCCTGCCTCGGCCTCCCGAGTAGTTGGGATTACAGGCATCCACCACCACACCTGGCTAATTTTTGTATTTTTAGTAGAGATGCGGTTTCACCATGTTGGCCAGGTTGGTCTCAAACTCCTGACTTCAGGAGATCCTCCCGCCTTGGCCTCCCAAACTGCTGGGATTACAGGCATGAGCCACTGTGCCAGGCCCAGCTAGCATTTATTGAGTTCTTACCACATGCTGGATACTGTACTAAGTGGTTTGTAGTTTTTTATTATTTAACCTATTATTTAAATTGTATAATTTTTTTTTTTTTTTTTTTTTTTGGAGACGGAGTCTAGCTCTGTCGCCCAGGCTGGAGTGCAGTGGCACGATCTCGGCTCACTGCAAACTCCGCCTCCCGGGTTTACGCCATTCTCCTGCCTCAGCCTCCCGAGTAGCTGGGACTACAGGCGCCCGCCACCTCGCCCGGCTAATTTTTTGTATTTTTTAGTAGAGACGGGGTTTCACCATGTTTGCCAGGATGGTCTCGATCTCCTGACCTCGTGATCCACCCGTCTCGGCCTCCCAAAGTGCTGGGATTACAGGCTTGAACCACCGCGCCCGGCCTTAAATTGTATAATTTAATCCAATGTATTTTTTGGTTGTTTTCACCAGGAGGGCAGTCAGAACCTCTAGCTAGCCTTAGTACCAGCAGCAAAATCTCAAAATGAGACCTTGGGCAAGTTGTTAACTAGACATCTATGAGTAGGTGCTATTGTTGTCCCCATTTTACAGAAAAGAAAACTGAGACATAAAAGCTTAGTATCTTTGCACCTGACCCAACTCCAGAACTTATTTGCTTAGGAATTACCCACTAAGCCCTCTCCACCTAAAGAGAGTCCACATTCTGCTTGTGCTCTCTTAAAAATGTAGATATACATAACCACTCACTCAGCAAATGTTTGTTGAGTACCTAACACATGTCATATCATATATGAAGAAACTAGGGTACAGGATTGAATAAGACAGTTACAGTCCCTTCTTCCTGAAGATTACAGTCCAGCTGGAAAGAAGACAGGTGTTCTATAATTGCTGTAGAGATCACTGTTTAAGTTCAACTGTGACAAAAAGCCAAGAAGGAAAGTAGAGTGACAAGTAAGAGCAGCTGACAGTGGTGAGGGGCTTACTGCAGGTTGAAAAAGTAGAAGTCAACCCAAGATGAGTGCTTACTATGTGCCAGGCAGTGTTCTAAGCACTTCACATTTGCCATTTTTTTATATTCTTCACAACAGTTCTTTGAGCTAGTGCTATTATTGTCATTTTACAGAGAAGCAAACTGAGCAGTGCTGGGTTAAGTAACTTGCCCAAGGTCTCACTTTGAGATTTCCTTCTTGAAAGCATGAAGAGCTGACATGATAACAAAAAACTAGTAGTTTAACAATCTACATAAAGGGAGAAACCCTCCAAAATATATAGAACATGGAGAGTGCTTTCTGAACTTGAACTTCAGTTGTCAAGGTCCCTTGGATGAAGGAGCACACAAAAACAAAGCCCAGGGCTTCCTCAGGCAAAGAATCTAATATAAGATCTTCCACACAAAACCTTGAGGTCCTAAAGGACTATACCCTTCATGTCTAATGATGAACCAGAAAAAGCCTTGCCTTCCAGGAAAGTCTTCTCACACCTGAGCACAACAGAAGGAATTAATCCTCTGACCCAAGGATGCTATAATGGAAAACAAGTCTTTTCATGGGTTAAAAGCCCAAATTCACATCACTCAGGCAGTCCAGAAAACCTCAAACTATAAACTTATTTTAGAGTTGTCCCAGACTGGTAATAGTTTCAGGAACCTGGCAGAAGCAAATGTAAATATCAGAGAACCCTACCTTCACCTGAGGCCTCAAGCAATTCCCTCAAATAATTTTCTAAGGAAAATGCATAGCTCACAGTAATAAATTAATGAATGAATAAACACTAAAAAGAAAAACAAACAACCCACAGCAGAACAGACCCACAAAATTTTAGATATTGAAATTACCTAAGGCCAGGCATGGTGGCTCGTGCCTGTAATCCCAGCACTTTGGAAGGCCAAGGCGAGTGGATTGCTTGAGCCCAGAAGTTTGATACCAGCCTGGGCAACATTGGTGAAACCCTTTCTCTACAAAAAATTAAAAAATTAGCTGGGCATGGTGGTGCTCCCCTGTAGTCCCAGCTACTCAGGAGGCTGAGGTGGGACGATCACTTGAGTCCAGGGAGCTCAAGGCTGCAGTGAGTTGTGATCATGTCACTGCACTCCAGCCTGAGTGAAAGAGCAAGATCCTGTCTCAAAAAAAAAAGAAGAAGAAGAAGAAGAAAAAAACAGATTTCTTACAACACTAAACCTACTACTTCAGAAACAGATAAACAAATAGACAAGCTGGAAAATATCTTCAGGGTATGGAAAATAATAAAAATGATATAGCAGATTTTAAAATTTGAATTTACAGAGATAAAAAATTAAATGATTGAAATTTAAAACTCAGTGGGTATATTAAGCATTAGGCATGCTAATGAGAGAATTAATGAACTGGAAGACAGGGCTGGAGAAATTATGCAGAATGCAGCACATAGAGATGAAAAATATAAAGGGGGCATGACAAGATAAAAAACACAGAATTAAAAAGTCTCACATTTGTCTGTCAGAGCTCCAGAAGTGAGGAGAGTGAGACCAGGGCTGCAATATGAAACCTGAATTTTATCTTTAGAGCAGTAAAAAAACATCGAAAGGATTTGAGTAGGACATTAATGGGGATTGTTATGAAAAATGGTGCATTTTAGTTACTGCTCAAAGGTTTTTGGCTGAGGGGATAAACGGGCTAAAATGTGGCTTGTGTTCAATGTAGCAGGCCACATGCCTGGTGAGGGGTTGCATCTGGCTGGAAGAAAAAAAGCAATTTTTTAAAAAAAATTCCCACAGAAAAGTTATATGGCTAGTCACAGCCCTGGCCCTGACATAGGGGAGTTCAAGTTTTGCTCTTCAGATGTAGTATAGAGAAGAGCTTTTCTCAAAGAAAAATGGTGTTAGATCAGTTTTTCATCTTTTCTGCCAAAGGTCAGATTTCCAGACTTTTCTCTCCATATGCAACCAAAAGGTTATGCTCCTAAGAAACAATTAACATACATTTGTTTTTGTTTCATGTGAGATTGATTATAGCCAGTTTTAGTCCTTGATCTAGACTCTGCTATTGTCTTCTTCTATAGCCATTTTTATTCTTTTCTCTTCCTTCCTGAATATGTTTTGGGGTGGAAAAGGGAATTTCATCTTCTTTTTTATCTTAGCAGAGTATGTAATGCAATATGCACATTGCTTTGCATTCTGAAGCATGGAAGTGATTTTTTAAACTACTATATCCAAAAGATAGTCACGGCTCAACTTTGTATGCTGTATTATCTGAAGTCCCTGATCAAATGAGCAATTCACTATATCATCAACTGTCATGTTATATTGCCTGGGTTTTAGAGAATAAGGGATGGTAGTTGGTTAATAGCTCAACTTGAAATATTATGAAAGAGGGGCAATTCGAGCTGGGATCATTTACAACTCTCAGAATGGGAACTAGTGGTAGAAAATAAAGAAGGGTATTTATGTGGGGCTAATTATATTGAAGGAAAATGAGGCCAGAAGTTGGAGTGTACTCTGGTGTCTATTATGAGGCAGGAGCCGAGATACGAGTGGGGAACGGGTGGCCTCTGTAGTTGGACTTTTAAGTTAGCAGGGATGGAGTTGAATCTGCATAATCTTGGAAAAGGAACTTGAGAAATGTCTTCTAAGCTAGGCCAACTAGAGGAAACCAAAGTTACCCCAAATCATCTGGGTCTCCTGTAGGTGACCCAGGGGACCAGTCCCAGCTCATAAGAACAGAAGGTGGCAAGCATTTGCATGACAGGGAACCACTGTGAGGAAGTGAAAGCACCTTATTTGTAGTAAATCAGGACACATTTATACCATTCTGTGGAGACTGCAGGGAAGAGAGATGTTTCTAGTGGAGAAGGGATGCTAAATTGGATTAAGTACATAGCATGCATTAGTACTAATTAAAGATGTGTAATACATCATTGGTATCTTCTTATTTAGTATGCTCTCAGCTGCTCATTTTCCTTCAGTGAACACAGAAAATATTAATAAAGGCTTTTATAGATTACTTTAAACTTTGGAATCCAATTCTCCTTTTAACATGTAGCTGAACCTTTTATGAGGAAATTCTGAACCCTACTCTTTTAGTCAAGGTCTTATTGCACTTATATTTTTAAAGAAGAGATTGTTAAGTCCATCGCTAAGGTATTTATAAACCAGGGTTGTCTTGCTATCATCTGCTACCCCACTTCCTCAGAAAGGATGAACCAAGCCCACAGCCCTTGGGTTCTGTACCAAGTGATGGAGAAACAATGATGAATAGGACAAAGAATCTTTCTTTTGAAAGACATAACACAGAAAGGTTAATAGCTGGCTCGGCATGGTGGCTCATACCTGTAATCCCAACATTTTGGGAGGTTGAGGTGGGAGGATCACTTAAGCCCAGGAGTTTGCAATTACAGTGATCTATAATCGTGCCACTGCACTCCAGCATGGGTGACAGAGCAAGAATCTATCTTGAGAAATAAAAATAAAAAAGTGAAATAGCCATATAAATAAACCACATAATTCAGTATGGCAACTGTTCAAGTAGATGGTTGTACAATGTACAGGTGTAGCACAGTGGAAAGAATACTTTGTTCATTTTTAAAGTGTTTAAGACCTACTGTGTGCCAAACACTATGATAGGCATTGAGGGAGATGAAGAAATAAGAAAAAACATTCTTGCACATTTTCTTTGTGTGGGGTAGAAGCACTCTTGAGAAGAAATTAATTTTGAGAATCTTCAGAAGGATTAAGAACAGTCATCATTATTCAAAAACCTCCTAACAGATCCCACTACGTTGGGCCCAGTGGTAGAAGAGAGAGACTGAGAAAGGGATGATCCCTGCCAACCCTTCTGGCCCAAAGAAGTCTCTTAGCTCTCCAGGAGCTAAGCTGTGCTGGGTCAGGCAGTTATTTTTCTCTGATGTTCCAGAACATTGCAAGAACACATGGCCAAATTTGGTTCACTTTAACAGGGGTCACTAGCAGGGCTTTCAGCAAATGTTTAACCAACAGGTTTGCGTTTTACTAGAGGTATGGTTACCATAATCTCTCTTTGCTGACAGATTTACAGATCAGAGGTCAATAGCAGCTTTGAGAATAGTTACTGATTCATGAAGTCAAATATTCCTTAGTCCTTTCCAAACATAGATGCCTTTCCTCACTCAGAGTAACTGGTATGGGGGTAGTTGTTACCTGGAGAAAGGGAATTCTTCCAAGGCCTGTTGTATAATAGCATCATAACAATAATGTATATATTCCTGGCATTTGATTTCATTCAACACCCAGATTCATTGTCTTTCAAAGAATGTGTTGACTTTGCCACCACCTTAGTCATTATTTACTTTGGGATAGATAATGTGAGTCAAAACTTTAAAGGTGGTGCCCAAAGCCTACAGATTAAAGAAGCTTTGGGCAGGGAGAAACTAAAGCAATGTAATGAGGAAACAGAAAAATCCCATGCCACCTTTTTAATAGCAACAATTTTGTTTTCAAAACCTGAGTCAGGATTCTTGGCGGAGCCAACACTGGCCTGATGCTCAGGATATTCTCAGGAGGCAAACTAGATGTAGGCTGCCCCGTTCAATGAATCATGTCATGCATACCGTTTCTTCCCTGAGCTGGGAAGGAAATGGAAGTAACATTTGTGATTCACAATTTTATTAACAGCATTCATTGAGCATACCAAGTGTGTGATATGCATGTCATTCAATTCTCATCACACAAGCTGTCCTACACAATTGGGACTGAAAAAAGCTCTGTGCCAGTAGCTTATGACAACAGCCTTTTCAACCAGAGCCTCAGTTTATACTTGAGGAAGCTGCTACCCAGAGAGGTGAGGGACAGTTTTCAATGGCCATGCAAGGAACATCAGAACTCTGAGTTTCTGGGCCTCTCATCTGCTTTACCCCCAGCTCCATTCATTGATAGAGAAATACCTGGTTTTCCTTTCTCATTTGTCCCTGATCTTTACCCATGATGAAAGGAGTGGGTCCCCAACCATGCCCCCTATTCTTATGGATAGAGGACTTATTAACTCCTGAAGAACAGAGACATGTCTGCTATTCCAGCCTTCCCTCATCATCCTTTGAATAGTTGGCACAATGAATGAATGAATGAGCTGTTGTACCACAGGAATAATAGGAAACAGCCAGATCCATTGAGGTCAGTGCTGTCGATGAGATTGCCCAGGAGCTGTAACACATGGGTCTATAGTGGACAGCACAGAAGCTATTGATCAGAGGGGCAGTGAAAAGTGTTTTTATCCCCTGGATGCTTATAGGGCCAAGATTACCCAGGATGCAAGATGAGTAAGGAAAGGATGTTATTAGCAAAACTGCAATGGTATTAAGGACCGTGGGAGGGAAGAAAAATCAGCAACTTTGAGATCATTCTCTTTAGTTTTCATTTCAATCCCTAATGCTAAATTTTAATTTGAATTGGGAATTGGGTTTAATCAGAAGTGTTTCCATAGGGAACAGGGCCTGTGAAATTTAGAACATATTTGTAGCTGTCTAGCTTGGTTTCAAGAGAAAAATCCCTTCTTTTGGGGAGACTATGAACATCTGGGAATTGTGGCAGATGTAATTAATAGAATCATAGCTGTTAGAGCAGGAAGGATCCTTGTCAGTTAGTTCACGCTTTGTTTTCTGTTCTTCTCATAGGCAAACTTGGGATGTGGAGGAGGGAAAAGAAAATTAGCTATGCAAGCATTGGAAGCTACTCCCCTCAGACTTAGTGGTGACCCTGAAAAAACACAGAGAAGAAGACCACCTCTAGATCAGTGCTCATTAAAAACACATATCCCTGGTTGGGTGCTGTGGCTTACGCCTGTAATCCCTGCACTTTGGGAGGCCAAGGCAGGCGGATCACTTGAGGTCAGGAGTTTGAGACCAGCCTGACCAACATGGTGAAATGCTGTTTCTACTAAAAATATAAAAATTAGCTGAATGTGGTGGTGCACACCTGTAATCAAAGCTACTCAGGAGGCTGAGGCAGGAGAATCACTTGAACCAAGGAGGAGGAGGTTGCAGTGAGCCGATATCGTGCCACTGCACTCCAGCCTGGGCGACAGAGTGAGACTCTATCTCAAAAACAACAGCAACAAACACATATTCCTCAGGTCCTTCATGCACACATTCTCCTTCAGGGGTTTGGGGTAGGGTCAGGGACCCGTGATTTTACCAAGCTGCCTAGATGATTCTTAGACACTCTTGAGTTTGAGAATGTAACTTAGGGCAATTTGCAGTCATTCCCACTTTCACCTGAATAAAATTCAAGTTCTTTCCTTACTGTAGATTGTACGTATTTAAGAGGAAGAAAGAAGAGAACTTATGGTTAAATATAGGAGAGTATTTTGATTGCTTTGGTTTTGTTTTAGAGATGGAATCTCACTCTGTTGCCCCAGCTGGAGTGCAGTGGTGCAATCATAGCAGCCTTGAACTCCTGGGATGAAGCAATCCTCTTGTCTCAGCCTCAGGAGTAGCTAGGACTACAGGTGTACACCACCAAGACTGGCTAACTTTATTTATTTTTTTCTTTGTAGAGACAGGATCTCACTATATTGGCCAGGTTGGTCTCAAACTCCTGGCCTCAAGCTCCCACCTCGAACTTCTGAAATTCTGGGATTACAGGTATGAGCCACTGCGTTCAGCCAGAAGGGTATTTTGTAATGGTCTGGGAAGAGGTGACTTTGGGGAGAGGTAAGTTTTTAAAAAAATAACACAAGTGAGAACATAGAATGCACTGAGGAAAGACTAGATCTTGCTCCGTCACCCAGGCTGGATGGAATGCAGCAGTGCTACCTCGGCTCACTGCAGCCTTGACCTCCTGGGCTCAAGTGATCCCCCCACCTCAGCCTCCCGAGTAGCTGGGACTACAGATGCACACTACCACACCTCGTTAATTTTTGTATTTTTTGTAGAGATGGGGTTTTGCCAGGCTTATATCAAACTCCTGGGCTCAAGCAGTCCTCCTGTCTCAGCCTCCTAAAGTGCTTGGATTACAGGCGTAAGCCACCACGGCAGCTGGGAAAATTTTTTCATCAAAGCTCTGCTCAGGGTTGGTTAGCTTTTATTTGAAATCTTCTTTAAAGATATCTAAGACTCAAATTATCTCCACTGGGGATGGGGTGGGATGGGAGGAGGGAGGTCCTTGAAGACATTTTGCAAGACTAAACCTTCTCTCAGCTATCCAAATGTTGTGTGAGCACAGTCAAATTCCTTGTTATGTTTGTCTTTTTCCCTTCCTCTCCTTGTGGAGACATTCAAAAAGGAAGAAATTTCATTGGACATACAGACACTTGAAAAATCACACTGCATTTCTTGATGTACAGGGCTGTTGTGATTCATGGACTTGATAAATAGAGGCCTTTCCAAGTTAGACTTTTCCAAGGATTGGCAGTAATTTATACACTGGGGCCTCAGGGAATTGAGGAATTCATGTATTTTGTAGGAATGAGCTGAGTCTCTCCCTTGGGACTAGCACTACTCAAGGAGTACAGAAGACACAAAATGCAATGTCTGTATTTTCTAAAAGTGTATAGTCTTGTCAGGGAGATAAAACAGACACAAATAAAGCAGAGAGCAATACCAGACCTTACAAACAATGGTGCTAAAGTGAACATCACTCATTCAACAAACTCCTTCCTATATAGCACTAACTGAATTCAACTCAGGTGAAAAATCCTCTTTTGAAATGTTTTCTCCCAGACTGTAGTAGTAAAATTTTCCACTTGACTCTTAACTTATAGCAGCACTCCCTTGCACTATATCTTGGTAGACAAATCAAAGATGGAGGGAGAGGAAATAAATGTATTTTGCATGTGGGAGTGATGTGGATTGTTGTGGCCAAAGGGCAAACAGTGACTGGTTGTCTTTTCCAAAGATAACTAAACCAGTAGATTCCCACTCCCATATGCTTTTCCTGTGACATGATGGATACTCCTTCCACTGAAAGGTGGGATCTATAGTCCATTCCCTCGAATCTGGGCAGAAACTGAGCACGACCTCCAGCCGACAACCAGCCAAAAGCTGGGCATTTCACTCTCTCAACACAATGAATTCTGCCAAACACCTGAAAAAGCTTAGGAGTAGGTTTCCCCCATTTGAGTCTCCAGATGAGAATGCAGCCCAGCCAATACCTCAATGGCAGCCTTGTGACACCTTAAGCAGAAGATCCAGTTAAAAGATATGGCTTAAGCTTGACCCACGGGACCTGTGACATGAGTGTGCATGGTTTACCACTGAGTTTGTGGTGATTTGCTGTGCAGCGACAGGGAACCAAAACACCTGGCTACCCTGATGGTGCCATGCTGGAGAGACCACACTGGAAAGGCCACATTGTGTGACTCCACAGCTCCAGGAGTCCAAGCCGTTCCAGCCCCCAGCTATTTGAGTCTCCACAGCATCAACCACTAGGCTTGTAAATGGGCCTTCGGATGATTCCAGTTCCCAACCTTCAAGCCCTCTCATATGATGTTGAGTAGAGCAGAGACAAGCTATCCCCACTAAGCCATGTCTGAATTGCAGACTCATGAACAAAATTAAATCTGTTGTTTGAAGTCACTAAATTTTGAAAGTAATTTGTTATGCAGCCACGGTAACTGGAATAGGTATGGGTAAGCTCCCAGACCTGCTTCCACCTTGACCTGCCTTTCCTGGTGTATTTTCTTGACTTTCTGTAACTTTTGATGATGGCTTTTATCCTCTTGACATTGATCACTCATCAGCTCTTGCTTTTTGGCTTCAGGACCCCTTGGTTGTGTTTGTCAGGCTTCCCTGTGGTGCCCCATACTTTTTATGCTGTTCCCACTTTGACCCAAAAGAACTATGCTTGGAACACAAGTAAAATTCAGGTAGCCAAAGACAGCCTTAGCTCTTTTATATACTTGCCATAATGTATTTATGCACCTCCATACCTGTTAGCCCCATCAGACCATGAGCTCCTCTATGTCAGTGCCTTTGTCAGTCTGGGTCTAACTTAGGGTATAAATGCTCAATATGTGGAATGAATGAATATAAGTTATCTTGCTGTGTGGTAATTAAAGATTTATATGCTAAGAACTCTTCCCTTAAAGAACTTACAGTCCAGTACTAAAATACATGGTCCATATTATAAATGCTAAGAAAGGAAATGTTGTAGTATTGGCTTGGAAGGCTTCACAGAGGAGGAGAAACGTAAACTTGACATTAAGGGGGGATTTGCTGGATTTGGATAAGAGGAGAGGAGACAAGATGGCATTTCAAACTAGAAGAACAGTATGACAAAATTATGTAGAGGTTGGAGGGAGGAGAAGACTGGCATTTTAAGAACCTTAATGAGACCCCCCTGGCAGAAGCTTTTTTTCCATGGAGAAGTAGTAACAATGGTCTTTTTCTTCTACTATCTTTCCATGGCTACTGGATTCCACAAATCTTGTATATCCATTTGATACCAATTTTATCATCTAGATACATTTTACATTGAGTATCCAGATTTTTCATTAGTTGAAACAATAAACTGTTACGTAGATTATTTATTAATTTATGTTGCGAGCTTGCCATACATTCATTTCACATGAATCATACTGGGTGAAACTCCAGTGAAATTCCAATTCATCACTAGGTAGATTCATTTGATATATGAAGTAAGGTCTACAAATTGTAAAGTCAGAACATTGAGGTTTCCTTTCTTTCTTTCTTCCTTTTGTTTGTTTGTTTGAGATGGAGTCTTGCTCTGTCACTCAGGCTGGAGTGCAGTGGTGCAATCTCAGTTCACTGCAACCTCCGCCTCCCAGATTCAAGCCATTCCCCTGCCTCGGCCTCCTGAGTAGCTGGGATTACAGGTGTGTGCCACCACACTTGGCTATTTTTTTTTTTTTTGTATTTTTAATAGAGACAGAGTTTTACCATGTTGGCCAGGCTGGTCTCGAACTCCTGACCTCAGGCAATGCACCCACCTTGGCCTCCCAAAGTGCTAGGATTGCAGGCATGAGCCACTGCGACCAGCCAGAACATTTAGATTTCTTAAGCATTGGGAATATTTGTGAATAAAGTTGAATACTGTGACTAAAGGCTGCCCACACCTCCTGGGATTTAAGGTTCATGTAATCCTAGGTTTGATGATATTAATAATTCTGACCTCAATAATTCTGATGCCAATAATTCTCGTTGAAGTATAGTGAGACTAACAAGTGTGTGCTTTAATTTGGAAAATCTGAGTTGCATGGTTGTTATGACAACAAGTACTATGCAACTTCCGTCGGAGGCTTACCATGAAATTAAAAGGGAAGCAAGTCCATTATCATCATGGTATCTAGATATATGTAGTCCAATGACAAAGCAACACTTCTAACTGGAAAAATGATGCTTCGCAGGCTTTATAGCAGGAAATCATTCACTTTTGTGAGGAACCTGGGAAGTGAGTAGAAAGACGTGAGTCAGGTTACATGAGACAGGGACATATGTACTTATATGAGGATGGAGTCCTCATCAGTCAGGGTAGCCTGAGTTGTGCTGCAGAAACAACTCCAAATCCCAATGGCTTAAAACTATTAATACAACGTATTTATAGTTCAGGCAACTTCTCTCTCATGGGTCATTTTTAAGGTTCTGTTCTGCTTTATCCTCACATAAGGATGAAGGCAGACAGAAGTCCCATCTCTGTGTTTCCAAGATTTCCAAAGTGGCCAAAGTCGAAAAAAAGGATACATAGTGTTATGCCCTGGCTTTTAAAATTTTTGTCTAGAAGTGCAGCGACTTTACATTGGCCAAAGCAAGATATATTCCTATACCAACTTTAAGAAATGTAAATTATACCATATACCTGGAAGAAGAACTTGTAAAACTGGGAGAAGAGCATCAGTGACTAGCACACCAGCATGCTCTCCCATCCTTGGTGCTACTGACACTGGGCCAGACACTTTGTTGTGGGGAATTATCCTGGACATTATACGATGTTTAGCAGCATTTCTGGTATCTACCCACTAGATGCAAGTAGAATCCCCTCCCACAAGTTGTGACAACCAAAAATTTCTCCAGACATTGCCAAAGGTTCCTGGGGGACAAAACTGTCCCCAGTTGAGAACTATTAGCTTAGAGTAATGCACATGAGTCCATCCATTTCTAGGCTTTGGAGTTAGACTGCTAAGGTTTGAATCTCAGCTATTTTATTTTATTTTATTTTATTTTTAGAGACAGGGTCTCTCTATCATCTGGCTGGAGTGCAGTGGCATGATCATGACTCACTGCAGCTTCCAATTCCTGGGCTCAAGTGATCCTCCCACCTCAGCCTCCTGAGGAGCTGAGACTACAGACATGTGTATCCACACCCAGCTGATTTTTAAATTATTTTGTAGAGACAGGGTCTCTCTATGTTGCCCAGCCTGGTCTCAAACTCCTGGCCTCAAGTGAGCCTCACACCTTACAACCTCCTAAAGTGCTGGGATTATAGGCATGAGCCACTGCACCCAGCTCTTTCTCTTACTAATTGTAAGAGAAAGTTACTTGAGCAGTTACTTAACCTTTCTGGGCCTGGTTTTTTAAATATGTAAAATGAGGATATTGGTTCTCATTTGGTTCTCATTGGTTCTCATTGGTTCTCATATCCAAATGAGGATATGACTTCTCTCATAATGTTACAGAGATTGAATCAGGTAATACAATACTTGTAAAGTACTTAAATACTGCCTGATACATAGTAAATATATTAAAAATAGACTTCAGACAACACCCATTCAGAGTGGCCTATAGTCTGCAGCAATCGATCTAGTTTCAAGTTCATTTATATTTTATGTCACATTGAATATGCCATTTCAACAAGTGAATCGTCAACATTTCATATTAATTACACACACTGGGTCCTTAGGACCCTATGGCTTACCTTGGTTTAGAAAGACTCAGTTCAATTCAATAGAGTTTGAAATGAAAAAAACAAAAAACAAAAAACAGGGTGACTAATGAGAGTGACTCAATAGACTTATATTTAACATACTTTGCTTCTGCCTTTTTCTTTCATTTGATGTTTGTGGGAAATATTTGTGGCGAGCAAAAATTAAAAGTCTATACTTTTTCATTGGAACACTTGGTCAGAGCAGATTGCTAATAAGATTTCGATCAAATGTGTCTGATCCCTACCAGCCCAGAACCTGGAACAGGCTACTATCCCAGAAGAGCTAATCATGGCCACGTAGGGTAGTGGACAAGAGTCAGAAGGACCTCAGGAGTCAGGAGACTCCAGATAGTCAGCTTAAATGTCTTGCTTTAGAACTTTCATGAGGCAGCAACCTTTTATTCAATGTCTATTCATTTGTCCCTGATGAGTGACAAGCACAGGACTGACCCACAGCAGCTGTTTAATAATAATGTTCGTGCATTTAAAGATGCTGTGCTGTGGAATCAGCCAATTTTGCAGGGCGGAGGAAGAAAGGAAACTGGTTTGCCATCTGGCATTTACAAAATGGAAAACAAATGCATTGACTTTTTCTTCCTCTCAAAACTTTGCAAAAATGGCAATAAAGAGATTGTTTTCAAAAGACATAAACCCATAAGGATGAAGAGCATGGAAGAGAAGATAACAGACAACAATAGAAGATAACAATTTCCAAATATTGGAAATTGGAGAAATGCTTATAAAGGGGGCTTAGCAGAGCCGAAAAAACTGAATTCACTCTTGAACCTGGGAGGCGGAGGTTGCAGTGAGCCAAGATCGTGCCACTGCACTCCAGCCTGGGCAACAGAGCAAGACTGTCTCAAAAAAATAAAACAGCAAGACAAAAAACTGAATTCAAAGCTGGCACTGGAGAAAATTGAGACCTGGTCTCTAACACAGAAGAAATGACCCAATGACCCCAAAATAGGTGGCATCAGGCACCTTTGAGAATATGGAATAAAAAAAAGATTGCTAAAGAACGGAGATTTATCTGAAAGGCTGTTTAAAAATCAGTGTCCAGGCATGGTGGCTCACACCTGTAATCCCAGCACTTTGAGAGGCTGAGGTGGCAGGATCACTTGAGCCCAGCAGCTCGAGACCAGCCTGGGCAACTTGGTGAGACTCCATCTCTACAAAAGGTTTTAAAAATTAGCGAGGCATGGTGGCACATGCCTGTGGTCCTGGGAACTCAGGAGGGTGAGACGGGAGGATTTGTTGAGCCTGGGAGGTGGAGGCTGCAGTGAGTCATGGTTGCATCACTACACTCCAGCCTGGGCAACAAAGTGACAGCCTGTCTCAAAAAGAAAAGAAAAGAAAAGAAAAGAAAAAGTCAGATCCATAGATCTTCCCCTACAATCCCCTCATGCTGGCAGAAGATTCAAGGTTTTTCCACTCAAGACAGTCTCTGGAGTGAGTACAGAAGTATCGAATGGAAAGGGGAGGGAGGACTTAGTAAGCCATATGTACCAGATGCTGAAGCCCTCTGTCCTCGTTCTTCTCTGGAGTAACAGAAAAATAGCAGCTGGGCCAATGCCTCCCTGGCATGAGACTGGAACCATCGGCTGTGAAGAATCTCACCAGGCAAGGAGGAAACACCTAAAGACACAGATGACATCAGGTTTCCCAACTAAATTGTGTAGCCAGATCATTCCACAGTGAGGTTAATGGGGACAAACGCCAGGCACATACCCAGAGCTTTCTAAGAACATTGCCTTCCCCAACTCTTATGTATATGAGTTGACAACCAAGGATTACCAGCTGTCAAGGAAAGCCTCAAGCTAGACGTATAGAAACCAGTGCAGATAAACAGAAAAGGAGGAAACAGGTAGAAGAAAACATTTAAAAATCTACCAATATTCTTAGAGAGGTAAGAAAACATCACAACCATGAAACAAGAAAAAAATGTTACAAAAAGAGAGCTCTTGGGGAACAAAAATAATACCTGTTAGAAATTCAAAATATGAGGATGCAAATTTAAGACTCAATAGAAAGTCTGGGAAAATATAGCTGAAAATTTTCCCTGGAAGCAGAGTAAAACAAATAGATGGAAAGAGGAGGAAAATATAAGAAAATTAAAAGATTGATACAGAATGTTCACCATTTGAATAACAGAAGTTCTAGAGAAAGAGAACAGAAGATAACAAAGGAAAGAAATCATCAATGAGATAATTCAAGGAAATTTCTCAGAAATGAAGGATATGAATTTCCAGATTGAAAAGGCCCACCAAATGCCCTGGACACTGATTGAGAATAAACCCACAACGAAAACATGGCATCAGGAAGCCCAAAAATGCTTGGGACAAAGATAAAACCTTAAAACTTTCAGAGGCCAAAAGCAGATCACAATCCTGCAACAGGGAATTAGGATGTTCTTTTGATTCCTCAAAAGCAATACTAGGCTGGTTACAGTGGCTCATGCCTGTAATCCCAGCACTCTAGGAGGCCAAGGTGGGAGGTATGTTTGAGCCCAGGAGTTTGAGACCAACCTGGGCAATGTAACAAGATCCCCATCTCTACAAAAAATTTAGAAAAATTAGCTGGGTGTGCTGGCATGCACCTGTGGTCCTAGCTACCCCAGAGGCTGAGGCAGAAGGATCACTTGAGCCCAGGAGTTAATAGTGCAGCCAGCTATGATCACACCATTGTACTCCAGCCTAGGGGTGACAGAGACCCTGTCAAAAAACAAAAAATAAAAATAAAGTGCAGAAAGCAATACTGGAAGCTAGGGAGATATGAAGCAATACCTTCACAATTTTAAGGTAAAATTATTTTTAGCCTAGAATTTTATTCTCAGGCAAACCATCAATTAAGTGTGAGGGTAGAATAAATATATTTTTGGAGTGTAAGGACTCAAAACATTCCCTCCTATGAACCTTTTCTCTGGAAACTACTAGTGCCATGATGTCTAATATGGTAGGCATTTGTCATAGATGCTTATTTAAATTTACATTTATTACAGTTAAATAAAATTTAAAATTGTATTCCTTAGTCACATTACCCACATTTCAAATGCTCCATAGCCACATGTGGCTAGTGAGCATCAAATTTTTTTATTTTTATGTTTATGTTTTGAGACAGTCTTGCTCTGTTGCCCAGGCTGGAGTGTAGCGGTGAGATCTTGGCTCACTGCAGCCTCCACCTCCTGGGTTCAAGAGATTCTCGTGCCTTAGTCTCCCGAGTAGCTGGGATTACAGGTGCATGCTACCATGCCCAGCTAATTTTTGTATTTTTAGTAGAGATGGGGTTTCACCATTTTTGTCAGACTGATCTCCAACTTCTAAGCTCAAGTGATTCACCCACCTCGGCCTCCCAGAGTGTTGGGATTACAGGTATGAGCACTGCGCTCAGCCCGAGCATTGATTTGATTGTGCAGATACAGAACATTTCTATCACTGCAGAATTTCTATTGCACAGCATTATACCTGAGAATGTGCTCAACCAAAATAAGAGGAAAATTGTAAATAGCATTGACACTGGGAGATAATACGTAACATATTATACAGAGATAATACTGCCTTTTGCCTTTTTTAAATCTGAAAATTTCTGAATTCTGAAACATGCTTACCCTAAGAGTTTCAGTTAAGGATTATGGACTCATCTTAATAAAAAGACAATTTAAAATTAAAGAGTAAGATAGTATGGCAAAGACTCAGTATTGTACAGGTATCACAGTTCCCCTAATTTATCGATACATTTCCCCAAATTAATTTTAAAATCCCAACAGAGAATTTTTCTCTCTCTGGAACTTAACAAACCAACTCCAAAATTTATTTGATAAAGCAAGGGTCAAAAAAAGAAAGACAAATGTAGAAGAACAAGGTAGAGAGATTTGCTCTATCAGATAAGACATTAAAAAGCCACAGCAATAAATAAAAGACGTGATGGCAGGGACAGGCAAATAGACCAATGGAACAGAATCAGCATGGAAATAGGCTCGCTCTGGCCACTTGATAAATGGCAGAGGCAGAGCATTAAAGTAATTGGGGGATTTTTAAAAATTAATAAATAGTACTAGAGAAATATTTTTTAAAATTAATAAATGATGCTGAGACAATTGGTTTTCCACAAGGAAAATAATACAACTAGGTCCCTAACCCTACACAAAAATCAATCCAAGGAGATTCACATCTAAATGAAAAAAGCAAAAATCATTTCAAAATTAAAAGGACATCATTAAGACATGCTAGCCAAGAGGGCTTTCTTAAATAATCCTTAAAAAAATATAAACATGGCTGGGCGAGGTGGCTCATGCTTGTAATCCCAGCCCTTTGGGAGGCTGAGGCAAGATGATCCCTTGAGGCCAGACGTTCAAGATCAGCCTGGGCAACATAGTAAAATCCCCACCTCTATTATTAAAAATAAATAAATAAATATATAAATAAATAAACTTGCTGATAAAATTCAATGCATAAAAAAATAACTCTTCTGTGCAACAAAGGACCAATAAAATTAACAAACAAGACTTAAAATAGAGTACAATATTTAAAATGAATATAATTAATACAGGATTAATATCCAGATTATATAATGAACTCCTACAAATCAATAAGAAAAAGGAAAACAACCCAATGGGGAAAAATGGTCAAAGGACAAGAACAGGGAATTCACAGAAGAAACATGAGTAGTCAACACATAGCAATGATGCTCACTCTCACTAACACCCAAGGTCATGGTTGTTAAAACCACCTGTCATTCTATTTTGAACAGATCGGTAAATATTAAAATGAGTGCCAACAGCAAGTGTTGGTCTATTGGTGGAGCAATGGTGATTATCATGTACTGGTAGTGGGACTGTAAATTGGTACAATCACTTTGGAAAGGAATTTGGTCACATCTTTAATGTTGAAGATGTGCATTTCCTACAACCCAGCATTTTCACTCCTAAGAGTCTGTGTCAGAGAAGCGGAAATGTACGACATTGTTTTTTGCAGTGTGGTTGGCGATAGCACAAAAGCTAGAAACAACCTAGATTTCCCTCAATAGGGAAGTGGATAAATAAGCTGTGGTTTTGTCATACAGTGAAGTACAGTATACCATTGAAACAAAGTTAACAAGATGCAAAACATAATTATACAATAAATAAAACATAAATATACAATATAAGTGTATATGTATACATACAATTAATTATTTACAGATATTTATACATAAGGTAAAATTATAAAGACAGAAATAGGGATAATAAACTTCAAATTCAGATACTTCTAGGGGAATATGATATCACAGAAAGGTAAACAAGGTACTTCAACTGTCTTATATGTGTGTGCATGCACTATATATAAATACATATATATATATATAATTTTATTTTATCTTATTTTATTTTTTGAAACAGGGTCTCATTCTGTTGCCCAGGCTGGAGTGCAGTGGCATGATCATACTGCAGCCTCCAACTCCTGCCTCAAGCGATCCTCCTGCCTCAGCCTCCCAAAGTGCTCGAATTTTAGGTGTAAGCCACCATGATCGGTCTACATGTATATTTTAAATAAAGTTTATTTTTGAGTATTTTTAGGTTCACAGAACAATAGAGTAGAAGGTACAGAGATTTCCCATATATTCCCTGCCCCCAGATACTCACAGCCTTCTCTACTGTCTACATCCTGCCCCAGAGTAGTACATTTGTTGTAACAGAGGAATCTATATTGACTCATTAGCATTCAAAGTCCATAATTTACATTAGCATCAATCTTAATGTCATATAATCAATGGGTTTTGGCAAATGCATCATGACATGTATCCATTAGTATAGTATCATATAGAATAGTTTAACTACTCCAAAAATCTTCTGTTATACTTTATTTATTAAAAAGAAGAGAGATATGAATTGTGTATGGCAAAATGTCTAAGGTCTGACAGCTGGACTGAGTGTATCTGTGCTTAATAACCAATTCTCTAAAATTTTCTGAATGCTTAAAATATTTTAAAATAGAAAAAGATCATAGGTATCTCTTAGGTGAGACTTTTAAAAAAATACATGGGGGTTTTATATATACATTTGATTTCAAAAGTTCTCTATCATCAAAGAAAAGCAAACAGGCCTATTCCTCTACCTTCAGCATCTCCCAATCTTCTCTCATTTTCACCCAATTTCATCAACATAAAGATGCATATAGGATCATTCCATGTGGCTTGCCCTTGGTCCTGGGCACACCTAGGAATGAGGTCCTGAAACAAGTGTGTGGATGGATGGACCCTGGGAACTGATCTTTGCTGGAGAAGCAGTTCAGCTCAGATTTGCGGATGCTGACTCAGGAGAGTGCTACATTCTCGGTGTTCCATTACGACTGCTGAGCTGTGTGACTGATTCTTTAGGGACAAGCAAACCCCCCTCTCCTCACTGTTTTTCCTCATTACTTTTTAATCTCCGGGGTCCTCAGGAGAGTGCCATTTAGTGGGCTCCAGGGACCTAAAGGAGTTCCTTAAACCACTTAATTCACAAGGTGTATGGGGATTACAGAACTAGAGGAATCGAGTTGATTAACTAGTCTCAGCCTTGCCCCCCCAGAACATGACACACACTCATCAGATTCTTCTCTTCGTGATTGGGAAAGCACCAGCGGCACCAGCTCTGGTGTCACCAGGCCAGCTCAGGGGTGCAGCTACAGTGTGCACAGCACCAAATGGGGTTTAAGGAAACATCCAAGTCATTGGACCCACCACCTCTCTGCTCTAAACATGATCTCTTTGGCTGCCACGTTCTAAAGGTCCTCATTTGGGTCAGTCCTCAAGAACATGCCAGTGGCAGCTTTGGAAGGTGTGGACGGTCCTTAGGGGAAGGAAGCAGATTGGCTGTGGGGTGTTGGGGGCAGATGTGGATTTATGACACATGATAGGCTGAATAATGGCCTCCAAAAGTTTCATTTCCGAATCCCCAGAACTTGTGAATATATTATTTTATGACAAAAAAGACTTTCCTGATGGGATTAAATTATGGATTTTGAGATAGGCAGAATCTGTTGGGTTCTCTGGGTGGGCCTTAAATGTCCTTAAATGAGAGAGGCGGAGGGAGATTTGACTACAGAATAGGAGTGTTAGAGTAACACGGAGTGAGAAAAACTTGACCAACCACTGCTGGCTTAAAAGATGGAAGAAGGGTCCCGGGTCAAATAATGCAGGAGGCTTCTCAAAGCTGGAAAAATCCAGGAAAGCAGATCTCTCTGAGAGCCTGCAGAAGCAGTGCAGCCCTGCTGACACCCTGATTTTGGCTTGGTGAAACCGATTTTGGACTTCTGTCCTTGATATGGTTTGGCTCTGCGTCCCCATCCAAATCTCATCTTATAGCTCCCATAATTCCATAATTGTGGGAGGAATGCAGTGAGAGATAAACGAATTATGAGGGTGGGTCTTTCCTGTGCTGTTCTTGTGATAGTGAGTAAGTCTCACAAGATCTGATAGTTTTAAAAATGGGAGTTTCCCTACACAAGCTCTCTTTCTTTCCCTGCCACTATCCATGTAAGATGTGACTTGCTCCTCCTTGCCTTCCACTGCGATTGTAAGGCCTCCCCAGGCATACGGAACTGTAAGTCCAATAAACCTCTTTCTGTCTTAAATTGCCCAGTCTTGGATATGTCTTTACCAGCAGCATGAAAACAGACTAATACAGTTCTCCAGGACTGGAAGAATAATTTGTGTTGCTTTAAGACACTGTGTGTGGCAATTTATTACGGGGGTGTTATGGGTTGAATTGTGTCCCGCCCCAGTTCACATGTTTAAGTCCTGACCCCTGCTACCTCAGAATGTGACTAGATTCGTAGACAGGGCCTTTCCAGAGGTCATTAAGGTAACATGAGGTCACATGATGACTTCAACTGGTCCAACACAACTGGTGACCTTGTAAGAAGAAAAAGTTAGGGCACAGACATGTATGTGCACAGAGGAAAGGGAATGTGAGGACACAGCACGAAAGTGGTCATCTGCAAGCCAAGGAGAGTGACCTCAGAAGAAACCAAACTGGTTGACACATTACTCTTGAATTTGCAGCCTCTAGAACAGTGAGAAAGTTTATTTCTGTTGTTTAAGCCACCCAGTCTGTGGAATTTTTCTATGGAAGCTCTGGCATACAGATTGGAATACAGGTTGCTCCAAGAAAACCAGCTGTACCTCAAGGTTGTAGGCTGAATATACAGATCATTTTACATGATGTGAGACATCTGTCAACTGTCCATATCAAAATAAAGTGGCCAGGCATGGTGAGTCACGCCTGTAATCACAGCACTTTGGGAGACTGAGGCGGGCAGATCACCTGAGGTCAGGAGTTTGAGACCAGCCTGACCAATATGGTGAAACTCCGTCTCTACTAAAAATACAAAAATTAGCCGAGGTGGCGGGCGCCTGTAGTCCCAGCTACTCGGGAGGCTGAGGCAGGAGAATGGCGTAAACCCGGGAGGCGGAGCTTGCAGTGAGCTGAGATCCGGCCACTGCACTCCAGTCCGGGCGACAGAGCGAGACTCCGCCTCAAAAAAAAAAAGAACAGGGCCGGGCGCGGTAGCTCAAGCCTGTAATCCCAGCACTTTGGGAGGCCGAGATGGGCGGATCACGAGGTCAGAAGATCGAGACCATCCTGGCTAACATGGTGAAACCCCGTCTCTACTAAAAATACAAAAACTAGCCGGGCGAGGTGGCGGGCGCCTGTAGTCCCAGCTACTCGGGAGGCTGAGGCAGGAGAATGGCGTAAACCCGGGAGGCGGAGCTTGCAGTGAGCTGAGATCCGGCCACTGCACTCCAGTCCGGGCGACAGAGCGAGACTCCGCCTCAAAAAAAAAAAGAACAAAAAACAAAGTGGTGGGGACTATGGAGGTGCTAGGCCCCCTCCCCAAAGCTCCCCCTTGGCCTGCCGCTGACATAGTTAATGCCATTTTATTTTTCAGTGTCTTCTCCTTAGCTCTGAATCATTGACCACGTTGTTTGTAACTCCACTTGCACTTGGCCTTTCCTAGTGCTACACTGTTACCCACCCATTCACCCTCCAAACACAGTCTGGGGGAGGCACTACGGCTGAGACTCTGGGGGACACCCTGCTAGCCGTGCACCTCGCAGGCACTCGCTTTCCTGGACCGCCGCTCCATCCTGGGCTTAGATTTTGCCTGCTGACTTTCTCTTAGGGTATTTGTTTTCTCTGGTTCTGCCTGTCTCGTTCCCAAACAAGCTAGAGCTTTTCTCTTCAAAGCCCTCGAACCCCGAAGAAATAAGATTTTGTGAACTAGTTTTCAAGACACTGTTTTAGGCTGGGCGCAGTGACTCCCGCCTGTAATCCCAGCACTCTGGGAGGCCAAGGTGGGCAGATCACCTGAGGTCAGGAGCTTAAGACCAGCCTGGCCAACATGGCAAAACCCCATCTCTACTAAAAATACAAAAATTAGCTGGGCCTGGTGGTGCATGCCTGTAATCTCAGCTACTTGGGAGGCTGAGGCATGAGAATTGATTAAACCTGGGAGGCAGAGTTTGCAGTGTGCTGTGATTATGCCACTGCACTCTAGCTGGGGGGACAGGGCAAGACTCCGTTAAAAAAAAAAAAAAAAAAAAAAAAAAAGACATTGTTTTATTCTCATCCTCAAACCCCGCAGGACAAATTTCACTTCAGACAGCCCTCCTGCCCCTTCATGTGGCTGCTTTCACATCAGCCAAATGTTGCTCCTCAGCTTCTGATTTTAATCCTGGTATTGTTTGTTGTTCCACAGCTCTTCTATCCCCGGCTGTCCCCCGTATCTTCAATGTTGTATTGAACCTATCACCTTCCTTCTTCCCTCCCCCGATCCTTCCTCCTTTCCTTCTCTCCTCCCTTCCTTCCTCACTCCTCTTCCTTTCCCTCTAGAATTATTGATTTTCAGCTCCACATGGGGTGTATATTTCTGGGTAGTCACTATTAAACCCACTCATTAACCAGATAGGGACCAAGAAAAAGAAAACACTGGTCTTCCTGTATCTCTCGTGAAACAGTCAGGGCAAGGCAAGGGCTGCTTGTCACACAGAGGCCCTGAGCCATGCACCTGCCCTTTTCACTACCACCACTATATCATCATCCATCTATTGATGGATCATCTATTGCTAGGGCATTTTACTGGAAGTCCAGCCATTCTTTTTACTAAATTGATTTTCTGGGCAGGGACCAGGAAAGTTCTGTACATTTTAGTGTAAGTAAAGGCAACTTCCAGAGGTTAGGAGAGAGAAAGTAGCAGAATCTACACTATTTTGAATATATTTGGCTGCCAGGCATAGAAAACTCTGTTAACCATGGCTTAAACAATGATGGCATCTTGTTATTTGACCAAACAAGAAGTCTGGAGGAATCCAGACCAGCACTGGACTAGCAGCTCAGGGATGGCATCAAAGAGCAGGGCTGTTTCTATCTTTCCTTCTCCACCATCTTCCGTGTGTTGGTTTTTCATCTTTGTGCTTAAGGCCTCTTGATTACAGAATGGCTGCTACAGCTTCAGACATTGCAACAGAATTCCAAGACAGGAAGTAGTGGGAGAGGGGCATGAACTAACAACAAAATAACTTTTCCTCAAATGCCTCTTTTCTTTCATCAGTAAAGAAAACATTTTTTGCAAAAGATTCTGTCACCCTTCCTCTTATATCTCATTGGCTAGAACTGGGTCACATAGCTGTCTTTAGCTGCAAGGAAGGCTCGGTGAGGAAGGACTTACTTTTTCAGCTTTGCTACAGGATGTCACTCATGAGACAAAGAGGCTAGCATGGCTGTGTGTTGGCCAACTGACCATGTGTATCAATAACTCTTGACTACTCAAAAATGTTTAACTATATCTTCTCAGAATCTCCAAGGGAGCAAAAGGTAGCAGATCTGATAAAAATGGAGAAAGGATTTCTCTGTCTTTGCCCCACTTCATCTCCCTACACATCTCACTCAAATCCCATCTCAACACAATGCACCCAGAGCCACCAGGATGTGGGTGCTTTGCTTGTACATATGTTCTGAGACTCCCAGAAGGCTGAAATGGGGATCAATGGTCTCTAGTGCTTGGGTTTGTATTTATTAGGCAGAGCCATGTTGGCAGAAATCTATGACGAGGACACTGTTGGATTTCTGGGAGCTGGCCATTCCCAAAATGTGAAAGGAATCAATCTCCATTCCAAGCAGAAATAGTCTCAAGGGTTCAGACATTGCACAAATCCATTCCGTTTTAGATTAGAGTCTGAAAATTTAGCAAAAAGGAGACATCACATTTATGGTGGTCATTTTGGCCCATACCAGTGGTTGATAGGAAGGCTCTAGAGGCAAAGGCAAGTTTTTAAAAATACCCAGCCAACTTGGAAAAGGAGCAAGAGAAAGGCACAAGCTTTGAGGCTTTAATAGGGGTTGCCAGGGTGGTACAAAGATCATCCTCTGCTCAGGCAGGACAGTGGCTCGTGTTAATCCTCAGACCTGCCAGGTTTCAAGCATGCAGGGTAAAGAACAATAAAAATGCTTTGTCATTTACGGCTGAAGATGGTATTGGTGACTCACATCGGTAGGGTTTTATTTATTCTTCCTGTAGGAGCAGAAGATTTGTGTGGGTGGCTCACGCTCCCTCCTTGTCCCCTTCCTACCGGAATACAGTGTTCTTTGAGAGGATTGAACAGGGTTAGGGGCAAAGAATGTGTTTTTGTTTTCGCTTTTGTTTTTGTTTTCTTTTTCTTTTTTTGACAGTGTCTTACCCTGTCACCCAGGTTGGAGTGCAGCGAGGCTATCATAGCTCACTGCAGACTCCAACTCCTGGGCTCAAGAGATCCTCCTGCCTCAGCCTCCCGAGTAGCTGGGACTACAGGCATGTACCACCATACCTAGTGGATTTTCTTATTTTTTGTAGAGATGGAGTCTTACTACGTTATCCAGGCTGGTCTTGAAGTCCTGGACTCAAGCAATCCTCCCACCTCAGCCTTCCAAAGTGCTGGGATTATAAGCATGAGCCACTGCACCTGGCAAGATGTATCCTTTGCATAGAGCAGAAAAATGGCCTGGCTGCCTTTTCACCCCCTTGGGTCCCTGTTTCCCTCAGCTGCTCCAAATATTGCCTGAGGTTTCTGAGCCTGAGGCGCACACCTCACTTTTCCAGTCTTGTGTTCTCCCCCTAGCCACTTCTCCAAAATCACCCCTCTGATCTGCTTTCACACCCTCCTGCCTCTTCCCATTTCCTTCCCAGCCCTGGATCAGTTTCTTCAGCTCATCTTAATGAAGCTGACCCGTTTTTCAAGGCCCCTGTCACCTCCGTCTCCTATGTGAAGTCTTCTAAAACGAACTCCAGCAGATTGAGTTGTTCTTAGCCCTGTCTGCCATGGCATCTTGTATGTATGACTTGTGTGCACTTGAACTTTAGGGCTGAACCAGGGCCGTGATATTTGTGAACATGTATGTCTCTGCCTGAGGTAATAGACTGAATTACAATCATGATAGACATGGTGCTTGTCTCAGAGAAGGCATCCAAATTTTAAAAGCAAGTTGAAATTCTGGTATAAATGATCACTTTATCACAAAACAACAATTTTGGGAAAAAAAAAACAACCAATATTAGAGGACTTATAGTACTCCATTTCTTTTTTCTTTTTTTTGAGTCGGAATCTTGCTCTGTCACCCATCCTAGAGTGCAATGGCACGATCTTGGCTCACTGCAATCTCTGCCTCCCGGGTTCAAACAATTCTCCTGCCTCAGCCTCCCAAGTAATCCCAAGTAGCTGGGATTGCTGGGATTACAGGCACCCACCACCACGCCTGGCTAATCTTTGTAATTTTAGTAGAGACAGGGTTTCACCATATTGGCCAGGCTGGTCTCGAACTCCTGACCTTGTGATCTGCCCACCTCGGCCTCCCAAAGTGCTGGGATTACAGGCGTGACCCACGGTGCCCGGCAATACTGCCCCATTTCAAAAGTTACTACAAAGCCCTGTTAATTAAGACAGTGTGGTATTTATGTAAAGACAGACAAATAGGTCAATGAAACAGATTAGAGTCTAGAACTAAATCCTTGCATTCATGGCATTTATGGTTGATTGATTTTTGACAAAGGTGTCAAAACATTTCCATGGGATTTCTTTTCAGCAAATGGCACAATTATATATCCATATGCCAACAACAACAACAAAAAAAGTACCTCCACCATACACAAAGGATAATAGCCCAAAATGTAAAAGCTAAAAGTAAAAACTTCTGGAAAAAAACATAGGAGGAAATCTTTGTGACCTTTAGGCAAAGGATCCTTGGATTCAGCATTAAAAGCATGAACCATAAAAATATTGATAAATTGAAGTTGAATACAACTTCAATTGTATTGAAAAAACTTTGACTTCAAAAAATATCATGAAGAAAATGGACCGCTGGCTGGGAGAAACTATTTACAAATCATATATCTGATAAAGGGCTTGTATCAAGAATCTAAAAAGAACTTCTACAACTCCATAAGAAGACAATCAACCCAATTACAAATGACCCAAATCCTTGAGTGAACATTTCACCAAGGGCAGCCTAGGAATGGCTAATCAACACATTAAGATATGCTCAACATCATCGATTATTAGAAATACGAAAATTAAAACCACATTGAGATACCACTTTGCACTCCCTAGGATGGTTACAATAAAAGAGAGAATGCAAAGTGCACAGAGAGAAACTACAACCCTCATAGATGGCTGGCAGGAATATTGAAGAGTACAGCCACTTTGGAAAACAGCGTGACAGCTTGTTGAAATGTTAAACACAAACATACCCAACAAATATACCCAAGAATCCACCCAAAAAATCCACCCAAGAGAAATGAAAACATATGTCCACAGGAATGACTTATACATGAATGTGCATAGTAGCATTATTCGTAACAGCCGAACACCAGGCACAGCCCAAAGATCTATCAAGTGATGAATGGATAAACACAATTTGGTAGCTCCATACAATGGAATACTATTCACCAATTAAAATGGAATAAAATGCAGACACAGGCTATGATATGGATGAACCTCAATAACCCTAAATTAAGTGAAATAAACCAGTCACAAAAAACCAAATATTGGATGATGGCTGACACAGGACATGAGTTGATAGTTTTTGAAGCTCGGTGGTGAATATATGTGGTGAACTGTTCTCTATAATTCTGTATATGCTGAAAATGTTCCTTTTTTTTTTTTTTTTTTTGACAGTCTCACTCTGTTGCCCAGGCTGGAGTGCAGTGGTGCAGTCTTGGTTTATTGCAACCTCCGCCTCCCAGATTCAAGTGAGTCTCCTGCCTCAGCCTCCCAAGTAGCTGGGATTACAGGCGTGTGCCACCACACCTGGCTAATTTTGTATTTTTAGTAGAGACAGGGTTTCACCATGTTGGCCAGGCTAGTCTTAAACTCCTGACCTCAGGTGATCCGCCCACCTCAGCTTCTCAAAGTGCTGAGATTATAGGCTTGAGCCACTGCTCCCGGCCTGAAAATGTTCCTTTACACAAAATTTTTAGAGGCTACTAGTCATTTTTGTTTTGTCAACAATGTTTCAAAAACACCAAATCTATTTCACATTTTATCTGCCATCGTTTATTTTACTGCATTACTACTTTCATTCCTATTTTCTTTCTCTCCTGCCTTGATGTGGCCTATGACATACTGATAAACACACACACAAGTGCATACACAAACATGCTATGTTCCCTATCTTAGCTGTTGTCAGCTTAGAAGTTGTTATTGCTCTCCCAGGTCACTTTCTTTCTCAATGCCCCCTTCCCTCATCTTCTTGCACTTGTTTTATTCCTAGAGAGGGTCCACACATCCTCCCAGACACTATCTGCTCACACTTGGCCCAGATAATAGTTTCTGTGGCTTAGCCTGTATGTGGTTCTGTTGTCTATTTATATCTGCTTTGGAGCTCCACAATCTTCGTGTGTGTGTGTGTGTGTGTGTGTGTGTGTGTGTGTGTTTCATTGCCCAGGCTGGAGTATAGTGGTACTATCATGGCTCACTGCCACCTTGACCTCCTGGGCTCAAGCAATCCTCCCAGCTTTGGCTTCCCAAAATGCTGGGATTTTAAGCATGAGCCACCATGTCTGGCCTCATTTATGTTTTTGAAAATCACTCTAATAAGCTTCTTCTACACTTTAAAAATGCTGTATTTAAGTTTTCTTCCATTTATATAGGGACAAGGCCAGTTTTTCTTCTTATATGTACATTGTTTTGGGGAAAGGGTATATGATGGTAGTTTACAAACATTTATTACACACGCATACACACACACACACCCCACAGTTACCATCTATATATACATATCTATTTATATGTTGTCTCACTTCGTTAGCTCCTAATAACTCCTATCATTTGTGGTGAGTTGTATTCAAATTTTACTCTAACTTATGCTTCACAAACATCTTAAGAGGTAGTACTATTATGTCCATCTAACGCAGGAGTCCCAGGCCCTGGGCCATGGACCAGTGCTGGTCCATGGTCTGTTAGGAACCTGTCTGCGTAGCAGGAGGTGAGCAGTGGGGTGAGCAAGCATTACCACCTGAGCTCTGCCTCCTGAGAGATCAGTAGCAGCATTAGAGTCTCACAGGAGCTTGAACCCTATTGTGAACTGCACATGCGAGGAATCTAGGTTATGTACTCCTCATGAGAACCTAACTAATGCCTGATGATCTGAGCTGGAACAGTTTCATCCACAAAGCATCATTCCCTTGCCATCCCATCGGTGGAAAAATTGTCTTCCACAAAACCAGTCCCTGGTGCCAAAAAGGTTGGGGACTGCTGATCCAATGGATAATAAAATTGAGGTTTTAGGAGGTTGAATAACCTTCCCTCGAGATCACACAGGGTTCTCCTTCTGATATAACAAGCTGTCTCTCAAAGAGTTACTTAAAATAGGATTGGCATAGTGGAAGCGTGGAGTTAGAAGACAAGCTTGCCAATTAATATCTGAAGATTCCTTGTCTGAGGGGAGGAGATTATAGCAATGCTGGTGAGAGAGCCAACCTCGGTCACAGGTGGAATAACTGGTAGGAGGATTTCAGGGCTTTATCCAAAATAATTTCCTAGATACCTTGTCTTTGCCAATTTGGGACGCTATAATTGAATACCAAAGACTGGGTGGCTTAAAAAGCAAACATGTATTTCTCATGGTTCTTGAAGTCTGAGCTTAGGGTGCCAGCATGGTCAGCTCATGGCGAAGGCCTTCCTTCTAGTTCATAAACAGCTGCCTTCTCACTGATTCCTCACATGGCAGACGGCAGAGAGCAAGCTCTCTGATGTCTTTTCTAATAAGGGCCCTAAGGAGGACTCTACCTGCAAGACCTAATTACCTCCCAAATACTAGGTCTAAATTGTGTCACACTGGGCATTAGGATTTCCACATGTGAACTTGGGGTGAGGTGGGTGGACACAAAGATTTAGTCCATAGGATACATCCACGTGAAATTCTAGAACAACAGGATAAAAAGACAATCCTGAGAGCTTCTAGAAAGAAAAACGTGAATTTCTTATAAAAGAATGAAAATCAGATTGATATCAGATGACTTGATCCACAATATTGGATAGTAGATGTCAATCAAGCAATGTCTTCAAAGTCCTACACCTGGAACTTAGAATTAAATATCCAACCAGACTATCAATCAGATGTGAAATAGAAACACTGACATTTTCAGCTATTCAAGACCAAGACAGTTTATCTGACATGTAGGCCTTTGAGAAAAAAAAAAATGTATCATAAAGGAGAACCAATTTTACATTGATGTTTAAAATATTATGCTTCCAGTGGTACAGGCTTACAGACAAAAAATTACTTTCACTAAGTTCAACTATGGATGAAATCTCATTACTTTTTTCAACTAGTAAATAACACTTATATGATTTAATTACATTATTACTAATGCATGAGGGGCTTAATGCCTAGGTGATGTGTTGATAGGTGCAGCAAGCCACCATGAAACATTTACCTATGTAACAAACCCACGTGTCCTGCATATGTATGTATCCTAGAACTTAAAATAAAATTTTAAAAATTATGTTATTACTTATATTTATATTATACAATTATGATATTGTAAATGCTGCTTATTGGCTCTTGATTTTCAAAATTGACCTATAGACACATCATGGAATATTTACACATGCCAAAGGGATAATATGATTGCAGATTTTCATGTATAAAAATAATGGTATGGCTGGAAGAAGTTGAGAGGTAGAGGGAGGGAGATTAGCTGGTGGTGGGGGTGGGTATCTTACAGAATGGGGAGAAAGAAATACTGTTTACATTTGGAAGATCACAAAATAGAAGTTTAACTCTATTGTTTAAAGTTACAAAGTTGTAAGAGACTAAATATCCAAGCAGGCAATGGCCAGGCCATGTATATGTAGATGAACTTTGACCCATGATCTGCAGCAACCTGCCCAGGAAACCAATGTCCTTTTCTACCGTAAACAACACAGAAGCCAGCCAGCATAAGTCAGCCCCAAATGGCCAGGACTTGTTTAATAACTGACAGCTTCCCGAATTTTTATCCTTGCTTCCAACTTAGGACCACCCAGAGGAAGCCAAATACGCACCCCCAACTAATCACATAGGACACCCTACTTCTAGTTAGTCCACCTATAGCTTCTGCACTCCAGCACCTTCAATCCAACCGTAGCTGAAGCCTTTCTTGTTCTCTAATCTAAAGCTTTCCTACTCCTCTGCCTGCCTTTGAGTCTCTGCCAAAATGTAAGTGACGGTGGGTGGCTGACTCCCTTGCTACAGCAAGCTCAGAATAAATAGCCTTTACTTTGCTCATGTGATTGGTCTTTATTTATTTTTATAGTTGACTCACAGAAGGACCAAAAGATAAAAATATAATAAACAAAAATTGAATGAAGGAGGGAAAAGGGAGAAGATGAACAAAACTCTTCAGTTTCATGGTAAAAAGTGGATAGATACTATTTAAAGAGAGAAATCAAGAAATAGGGCATATCATATTATTTAGAGTTATAGGGTACTTTCTTATAATTTACCAAAAAAATGGTCAAAAGTATTAATAGCTGCCTAAGGAGTGAGATTGGGAGGGGCAAAGGGAGGAGGGCATTTTATTTTTATATAAGAGCCTTCTACAACATTTGAACTTTTGTTTTTATACCAACTCATTACTTCCATAATTCAATACATTTCTGGATAGTTCCCTTTTATTTATTTGGGTAAGAATCCTGCTTTTAAAATGTGGATGCACCTAAGAAAAGCAAAGTCCTTAGTAAGAAAAGCAAAGACCTTGGAGCAAAGACCCAGGCAATGGGGAAGCCATGAATGCAGAATGGGCAGCCCCAGTTGCTGATGGGGGGGCCTGGGAAGAGGCTGGGTGTTGCAGGATGGGTGCAGTTTGGCCATGACGGTGGCTATGCAGTCATTGTCACAGAGGTGAATCTCAGGAGGGACACTGAGACATCCACACTTTCCCATGCTACGCCTTCCCTAGGGACAGTTGCTGTCTATACAATCACAGACATACAGGGTCAGACCAACAGCAGTGGGAGTGGGACTGGAGAAAAAGGGGTGACTCTGCAGAGACAAGGTTTAAAAAGCAGGATTCGACACCAGGCGGCAAAACTGAAATTCACCCGAAATTCTCCAATAAATGTTTTCTAAGGAAAACCTTAATCCACTTTTACTTAAGATCTAAAATAAAACTGTCTGTTCTGCTTTACACTTTTAAAAAATTGTGATTATTTAAATGTCTTTGATTATTTTCCCTTTCTATCATTTGTGGGGGTGGGGGTGGATGATGAATACTTGAGTAACGTCTGAAATGTTCCTTGCAATTCTGAGTGAATAATTGAGTTGGTGCTGCCTGCGAAAGGGGAGGTCACAAAAGGCTGCTGTTTTATTTAAGAAGCTCTACAGCTTGCTCTTGTCCATTAATGCTAAAGAAGGGCTGAGTGTGGGGGCATTGTCATCTTCAAACACCCACTAAGTGGTTGCCTGCTACAGTAAGGCTGAGAGTGATGCCGAAAATGCAATGTAAATATTTAAACCAAAGGACACTCCCTGCCATCCTAGTGGAGCAAACTGTTGGCACCACCTCAAAATTAAGACTTTATTTTTAGCAGTGGGTATAGCGCTGTCAAGGACCAATCACTTTCAGCCTACGCAATCTTAAACTAAGTTTCTTTCAACTGTTGATGCATCCTCCGCACCACTGCCCATCACGATGCACCAAAAACCTTGTGATGAAAAACTTTCCATCCTCTATCATTCCCAGTCCCCATCTGACTGCCCCTGGAGCTGGGCAAGTTTTCATGATACTCAGCTTTTTGGTTCTGGGGCACCTGCTATGGCCATTGTCAGCTGTTACTGAGAAGTCAATTATAAAGAACACAGTGAAGGAACAATGGAGCAGGTGTCAGGAGACTTGCCTGAGTTTTGGTTGCCAACTCACTAGATCTCCAACCAATCCCTGAGCCTCCCTTTGCCTCACTGATAAAATTCTACCAGGACTTCCTACTCACTCTTCACTCTGCTCCCCACAGGGGCTTTCCTGTGCATTTTACAGTTTTCTGGTACATCAGAGATATTGTAGATGTACAGAATCCTAGAAGTGGAGAGATACGTAGTAAAGAACATACAAGTAAAAGATAAGGCCAAGTGCTGCATGCAAGCCTGGATTTCTGCCTCTTTGGTTTGATTTGAGGGATTCCGTGGATTTTTTTTTCTTTTTCTTTCCTTTTTTTTTTTTTGAGACATAATATAATTCAGTCTCCCAGGCTGGAATGCAAGTGGCAAGATCATAGCTCACTGTAGTCTTGACCTCTTGGGCTCAAGCAACCTTCTGTCTCAGCCTCCCATGTAGCTGAGACTACAGGCGTGTGCCACTATGTCCAGCTAGCTCTTTAGTTTTTGTTGCAGAGACAATGTCTCCCTATGTTGCCCATGCTGTGTGAACTTCTGGCCTCAAGTGATCCTCCCACCTTGGCCTCTGAAATCCTGGGATTACAGGCATGAGCCACCATGCCCAACCCTTCAGTGGACATTTTTGGATTTTGCTGCCCAGCAGTAATCTTTTTCCTTTTGATTACATTGTCTTTCTCCATTGCTATTTCCCACTCTCTTTCTAACAGCTGGAATTCTTGACAAATTTAAAAGAATTTCTGATCTAAATATGCGGCAATGCACAACCTAGTATCTTTGAAAAAGTAAGAGAGTCATGGTTAACAAGTCAAGTGGATGGAAATTGAAATTGAGTCTTGGAGGTTATTAACAAACAACCTTTAAGAGGGCAGTTTTATTACATTCATTCTTTTTCTTTTTTCATTACAAATATAAATGGACTACACACTATATAGATCTGCCTGACTGAGGAGATTGCTGTGACAGTTTAAAAACCAAGATCCACTCTAGCAAAATGAATGCCTTGCCCTTTGCCTTTTGTCCATTGTAGCTCAGTCTGTAATCAGTCTCACATGAATGCATTTGATTGGCAGGAACTAAATTGCACATGGGGACCTGGCTTCACCTGTCATTTTCTGCTTCTTGGCCTCTGCTGTACTGAAAGACAAGCTAGTCGGGGGTTGGATGAGCCTTAAGCAAGGCAGCCCATGGTCTCTGCTGCATCCTCTCCGGTCTAGAAACTCAGAGATGAAGATGGCATTCACCTGCCTGCGAGGAGCTCCTAGTTCAGCTCAGGTGACTGGCCTATAAATATGCCATTATGTTTCCATGGGAAATGCACTGCCTACAGGCTAAGTGGCAAGGGAACATGCAGGAAGGAATGACTTGCTGCCATGAGGAGTCACAGAAGGCTCTACCAACAAGGAGGTGACGTCAGAGGTCTGCGTGATGCATGGGAGGTGAAGAAGAAAGGGTATCATGAAGGACCTCCACAACGAGTGCTGTGGGACAAGAGAGCAGCTGGGTGGGCAGCAGGTCACATTCCTGGACAAAGGGGCTACCCGAGCCCGGGTTCCAAGCACAGGAAGACAGAGTCACTGGCAGACCTAAGCCCCATATTGCCTAGTGGCAGCATAGCCTTTGGAAGCTGCTAACAGTCATGGGATCTAAAGCCGAATGACCTGGGTTCAAAGCCCAGCTCTGCCACTTCCTGCGTGGGGTCAAGCCGTTTAAACTCTCTAAGCCTTAATTTCCCCATTTGGAAATGTTGATTTTATTGGTACCTAAGGTAAATGTGAAGATTAAAACATGATGATGATGATGATGATGTTGCAAAGCATTTGGTCCTATGACTGACGCTTTGCAGGTAGCAGTGCATGTTAGCTGTGACATGGTCACTGTAAGGGGCAGCATTTAGACCCATTGAGGATGAACGGGCAGTAGGTGAGATCCAGACAAAGAGGATGCTAGAGTAACATCAGTGGCATGTGTGTGGGTAGTCAGTTTATTCCTGGGGGGCGGCAGCTGTGAGACGCAGCACCCTGAACCCCAGAGGAGATAGCAAGAGCAGGGTGTCTGGGGCCCCAGGGGTCACAGCTGTTCTTTCCTCAATTATAAAGCTGAAATGTCTGCAAGGGGCAACAACTGCACTCAAATTCACATAAAATCTACGTGCAGGATCCCAAAGTCACCGATGCTACACCCAGATGTTCAGATAAAATGTAGGGTCTTCCTCAAGAGACTCACTTAATGCATAACAAAAAAAAATGAACAAGCTTCAGATTAATCTGTTGATCTAAGTACGATGTAATAATTGTAACAGCTTCTTTAATAAAAATGATGAGCATCGCAGAAACATTCCTTTCTCTCTTTCACTTCCCTTTCCTCCTTTGTCTTCTCTTCCATCCTCCTTGCTCTCCTCCCTCTCCCCTCTTTTTCTTTCCAGGAAGGTACTTCATGTTTGGATCAGAAACCCTTGAGGTACTGGGGAAAGGAGGTGGATCTGGGGGGAACCTCCCAACTCCCCCAGCCTCTGCGATGGTGCTCCTTGCTCCCCTGCTTCTGCCTGTCTGCTGGCCATCATGGCTCTGGGAACTGACCCACTGCTGTCTCAGCTTCATCCAGGCTGGTTGCTTGATGTCTATGCTTCAGCCAAGCCTAACTTCTCCTTTTACCTACACCATGGACCTGACTGAGTTTCTGCTACCTCCTCCACTTGACCTTGGCTGGGAGTTCCCCTCACCCCTGGCCATTGCAAGGCCTATGGCCAGCCACTGAGCCTCATGCCAGCTGTCTTCTGAGTTCCCTAAAGCCTCAGATACAGGTGGGAACTTCTAGGTTCACCATGTGGAGCACCATCCTTCCTCCATCTGCTTAGTCCTGTTGTACTGCTGCTTCCATTTTGACGGAGCTACCTCCAACTTGGTGGAGAGAGGCAGCCTAGAGCCACGGACAGGAGGCAGGACAGATGCCTCTCTGCCTTCCAGCTTTTTAGCACATTTGTAGATATTTCCAAAGCTGCCTCCAGCTGACTCCTTGAGGGGGCAGGGAGGGAAGATGAGAACCTGAGCACCTGCCTTCCCCTCTGCATTTGCCTGGCTCCCTGGTTCTTCTGCATTCCCCTAGGCTGGATGGGGCCATCTCTAACCTAAACCTCCACAGTGCAGGTGGCCAGGCCTGGCTCTTGATTGTCCCTGGGAGGAGATAAAAAGAAACTGTGAATCATAATTACACAGCTTTTAAATCTCAGCAAAGCTGGCTTGTCACATTGGATCTCTGGGCAAAATCCTCTTTTAAATGCCAGGAGCTGAATGCGATCTCTTCTGTCTTTGCTCTCTCATTGTAATACCAGCGCTGCTCTAATCTGTGCTCCTGCCCTGCCCCACATCTATGTGTCAAGCCAATAGGAGAAGGTCATAAACACGAAATGCAAATGAGGAAGTCACTGTCACCGTTTTTAAAAACATCAGTGCTGGGAACACAGTGTTTCTGAATGGGGTTTGATAAAGCGGTGTTCTCGAGGTGTGCGTGGAGGAAAACATGGCATTGCCGGTGGGGAGGTAGAGGCGGAGGCTGAGCATATTGGGAACACTGCAGGCAGCTTTTGCTTTCATCAGAATTTGACCCAGGGCAGGCTCTGGCAGGCATTTTCTGCTCCTTCCTGCTTGCTATGGAGGGATAAAAATGCAAACTGCAACACAAGGAGAGGACCCCAGACAGGCCCACACCTACTCTGCTGGCCTTCTACTCCCTCTTCCCCGAGCTTTCCCTTCAGCCATAGCACTGCCTGCATCCCTGCAATCCCTACCAGTTTCTTGACCACCTGCCTATTTGCCCTCTGTGGGCCATTTTCTTTTCTTTCCTCTTTAGAGAGAGGGTCTTGCTCTGTTACCCAGGCCAAAGAGAAACAGCATAATCATAACTCACTACAGCCTGGAAAAGTGATCCTCCTACCTCACCTCCCAAGTAGCTGGCACTAAATGTGCACACCACCACACCTGCCTAATTTTTAATTTTTTTTTTTTTTTTTTTTTGATAGAGACAGGGTCTCACTACATTGCTGAGGCTGGTTTCAAACTCTTGGCTCCAATGGATCCTCCCATCTCGGCCTCCCAGAGTGCTGGGATTACAGGCGTGAGCCATGGTGCTCAGTCTCTCTTTCCTTTCTTTCTTTCTTTCTTTCTTTCTTTCTTTCTTTCTTTCTTTCTTTCTTTCTTTCTTTCTTCTTTCTTTCTTTCATTTCTAAATGTTTTCTTGTGGACAATTTTTAGAAATATCAAGTATAGTATAATGAGCCCTCAAGTATTCATCATCAGCTTAAGTGTTGATGAACTCATGGCTAATCTTATTTATCTTTAAATATCCCCTCTTTCCACCTCTCCTTCCCGCCAGATTACTTTGAAGGAAATCCCAGACATTGCAGTGTTTCTAGAAGCTTTTTAATATCCCCAATGGCAATTTGCCATCTCATCTAAAATGCATGAGCCCGTCACTCAGTATCTAAACTAGATTCATCATCCATTGTGTGTAGCTCAAAGTTGATAACTTGAATTCCATTCAAATGTCATGTCTGTCTAGGAACTTTGCATAAATTTTTGGTAAAGGGAAGAGTTCTTTGGTAATTAGAATAATAATTCCATAATTCATCTGCTTTAATGAACAAAAACATTGGTGTGCTAGTGATTTCTTAAGGAAGTAGACGGTTTGAACATGCTTTAAAGTGGTTAAAAGTTGCTTCTCTTAGTAGTTAATATTCTTCCCCCTCCCCTTCCTCTGTGCTGTTAATTAGTTTGCTTAGCAAACCTTGTCAGTATAGATAGAGCAAAGAAATTTCTACCTAAGGCTGGTCTGAGTGAATGAGATTGTGCATAGTTTTGTATGATTTCCTTCAAGTGGAGAGAAAGTACACAAAGTTCTTATCAGTCTTTTTGCCTCTAATTAATTGGTTTGATGGCTACAAGAAAGAACAGAGGATTGTCTTAGTTTAGGTTCACACAAAAAAGAAGACTGTTGGAAAAAAAATGGCTGTTTCATTTCTTAGGTAGATCTGAGCTTGTTCCTGTGCAGGAACAAATTTTACTTAGATAAAACCATACTCTCTGCTCTTTTCTAAC
The DNA here is from genome assembly GCF_000951035.1 of Colobus angolensis palliatus. NCBI lineage: Eukaryota > Metazoa > Chordata > Mammalia > Primates > Cercopithecidae > Colobus > Colobus angolensis. The sequence goes on along the minus strand of NW_012111808.1, from coordinate 5,373,754 downwards.
CAACTTCTTCAAAAGTGATTGTACCACGAGGTCTACCAGTACAAGCCTGGACTTGCAGCTCCCATAATGGTAGGAGTGGCTAAACAGAAACCCCAGCTTCACCCCTCACCAGAAGCTTGTTTAGTATAAGAGATCCAGAGGTTTGCTTCTTGCTGAAACATGATAATGTTCCTAGGATGATGAGCATGTTAGTTTTGGAGTTTGTCTCTAAAGTCTGTAGGTAACCCTTGTATCATGGCTGAATTTTAAAGAAACAAATGACTCACCAGATGACTTGGCCTAACTGTTTAGTTTTGAAATATGACGCATTCTCAAACAAGCTTACAGGCTTAATTAATATTATGTGTTGCCAATATTTTGTCAGTCAATGGCTTTTCAATATGTATTTGCAGGCAAACATTCTTATCATTAATATTGCTTGGAATGAAATATGAGATATTTGTTCGGAAATGACATTACATTAAAATGATAACTTTATATATTAATATGAATCATGTTGAAGAAGTATATATTCTCTCATTTTTCTTTCTTTCTTGTTTTTCTTTTTTTAAAATATAGAGACAGGGTCTACGTTGCCTAGGCTGGTCTTGAACACCTGAGCTCAAGTGATCGTCCCCCCTTGGCTTCCCAAAGTGCTGGGATGATAGGTGTGAGCTTCTGTGCCTGACTATTCTCTCATTTTATAAGAAATTCTCATTTAAAAAATGTAAATCCCATAAGATTGTTTTGAACTGCTCTATAAAGGCCAGTTTCCAAACCTTAACTCCTATTTGCATGTTGTATTACTTAGTGGTTTCAGGACCAAATACAAATTTGATTCGTAAGTTTTTTTTCTCAGATCCAAGAGTTTCTGTAAATATTTAAGGTAATTGCTAGGAGAGAAAATGAAATCTTCTAGTGAAGCCCAAATCCCTCAAGGAAGGATAAGGAAGCTGGCACTTCAAGAAGTTCATGTTACCAGAAGTGGGGAGGACCAGCAGCAATACAATCCGCATATTCTTACTCCCACTTATCCTACTAGTCCCTAACATTCTGTTTTTTAAAAAATTATTTCTGGTGGACAGGTGTGGTGGCTCTGACCTGTAATACTAGCACTTTGGCAGGCCAAGGCCAACAAATCGCTTGAGCCCAGGAGTTCAAGACCAACCTAGGCACAATGGCGAAACCCTGTTGCTGCAAAAAATACAAAAAAAAAAGACAAATTAGCTGGACCTGGTAGCACTCACCTGTAATCCCAGCTACTCAGGGGGCTGAGGTGGGAGGATCGCTTGATCCTGGGAGGTGGAGGTGGCAGTGAGCTGTGATCGTGCCACTGCACTCCTACCTGGGCAACACAGTGAGACTCTGTCTCAATTAAAGAAAAAAAAAAATATATATATATATATATTTCTAAGGATTTCAGCAAAATTTTATAGCTCGGTTGCCATTTAACTAACTTAAACTGGGATTACATGCTAAAATATATTTAGCTTGTCTATGATTCCCTTCCCTTTATGGAAATTAAATGTACAGGGTGTCAGAAGTCATTGGCACTTGGGAGAACAGTGGCAATTCTGGGGGTAGAGCCAAGCTCAAACCTCGCTATACTCCCTGAGCACTTTGCCTGTCATAAGGAAAAACGATCTCTCCAGTGTTTAACTTTGGTCCTTTGGGAAGGGACAGGACAGTGTCATCTTCCACGGTGAAGATGAGTGAGTCAGTGCTGAGTACTGTTTCTTTTTTGAGACGGGATCTCATTCTGTCACCCAGGCTGGAGGGTGACACTTATGATCATAGCTCACTGCAGCTTCGAACTCCTAGGATCAAATGATCCTCCTGCCTCAGCCTCCTGAGTAGCTAGGATTAGAAGAATGAGCCACCAATCTGACTTCAGTGGTGAACACTGGCTCGTGATCTATTGCTGGATGGTTAGGGGTAATCAGGGATCTGGAACACTTAATTCCAGGGATCTTGTGATTACAGACCCTGATAAGGTCAGGGCTGGAAGCCACAGGAAAGGGCATCCGGTAGAATTCTCTTATTTTATAGATAAGAAAAGTGACCAGGCACGGTGGCCCATGCCTGTAATCCCAGCACTTTGGGAGGCCGAGGTGGGCGGATCACAAGGTCAGGAGATGAAGACCATCCTGGCCCACATGGTGAAACCCCATCTCTACTAAATATACAACAATTAGCCGGGCATGGTGGCGCTCACCTGTAGTTCCACCTTCTCTGGAGGCTGAGGCAGGAGAATGGCTTGAACCAGGGAGTCGGAGGTTGCAGTGAGCCGAGAGAAAAAAAAGAAAAATAAGGCCCAGATCATGAGGAGATATGCAAGGGAGAGCGGAGAAGCTCTTGGAGAATGAGTTGTGCAGACATGCAAAGCAAGAACGCTGAGTACAGGACATGTTTCTCAGGCTCCCAGAGCTCATCTTCTATGAGTGCTTTTCATCGAGTATCTGCCACCCATAATACCGGGGCAGTCTGAGTTAGGTGTGGACAATGCAAATAACATTGAATCCCATGCTGAGAAAGAAAGGTATTCCCTTTCCGACACTCTTTCCAAACCTCTCTGATTAGCTAAGGAAGAATTTCTGTAACACTCTCTGATCTCTCTTTTTCCCTTAGGCTCAAAACCCAAAGGCAACAGTAGCTGGCTAGAGTTCAATAAGTAGCAGTGTTGTTGTGTTTATTTTTTTAATATGTTTATTTTTGTGCTACCTTCCATTTGTGGCAAACAATACTGGCTTTCCATTTATTGAAAGCTTCCTTTTAAATGAATTTAGATTAAAAAATGAGTTTATTTGCAATAAAAAGGTGTCTAGTAAAAATAGCACACGTGGTATGAAGATAAGGCAAAATTGGTAAAAGTTAGCAGGTAACATGTTTGGAAAACACAGTACTAAGTAGATAAAAATGGGTCTGAAGGGCAAAAGTAGAATTGAATCCTAATCAAGTGGCAAATATTTGTATAGGGCCTGGCTCATGCCTTTGAGGAGCATAAAATGCATTTTAGTTTGGGAAAACAAGGCATATACATAGCTGACAATAAACTAAAATAAATATATCACAAGTCAAAATGATGAACAGTCAGAGAAGGGCATGTCTTTCCTCTTTTTCTGCCATGAAAGGAAAATAATCACTTTAAGAGATTATTAAAGAGAGAAGGCTCCCTCTAGCCTGGGCATAGAGACGATGTCAGCAAGGAAGTGGGATTTTCTCCAAGCCTAGAATAGCACAATTTTAAAAATTAAACAGGAGAAGCAGAACATTACCAGCAGGGATGTGGTTTCCAGCAGATTCTTAAGGATTCTGCATAGAAGCCAATAATTCAAATATTATTTTTTTCCATTTTATAATTTATTTTAATTTTAATTTTATTTTATTTGTTCTTTTTTTTTTTTTTTTGAGACGGAGTTTCACTCTTGTCACCCAGGCTGGAGTGCAATGGTGCAATCTCTGCTCACTGCAACCTCTGCGTCCCAGGCTCAAGCGATTCTCCTGCCTCAGCATCCTGAGTAGCTGGGATGATAGGCACTCACAATCATGCCCAGCGAATTTTTGTGTTTTTAGTAGAGATGGGGTTTCACCAAGTTGGCCAGGCTGGTCTCAAACTCCTGACCTCAGGTGATTCTCCTGCCTCAGCATCCTGAGTAGCTGGGATGATAGGCACTCACAATCATGCCCAGCTAATTTTTGTGTTTTTAGTAGAGATGGGGTTTCACCAAGTTGGCCAGGCTGGTCTCAAACTCCTGACCTCAGGTGATCCACCCGCCTTGGTCTCCCAAAGTGCTGGGATTACAGGTGTGAATCACCGCACCCGGCCTCTTCCGTTTTTTTAATAACTATTTTTTAGAACTGTAAAAACACATACTTATATACACAACAATGTGATGCACACAAATGTACATAATAATGGAGACTGCAACGTGTTACCTGTGCCAAAAGGCTAACCTGTTTAGTGCTGACCTCAGTCTCTTTATTACTATGCTTACAAATGCTGATAATGTACCAACGAGGAAAATGACATGAAGTTTATCCCTTTATTTTGTTTAAAACTTCCTTTGTTTTAACTCAATTATTAAGTTTTTCTTGCAAAACTTGGCTGTGTTGAAACTTTGAATAAGTGTGTCAGAAATGAGCAATGAGATTTTTGAACTTATTTTTACTTATGCCACTGAACATTTCATATTGGTATAAGATGTATTTGGAAAGTATTTTCTAAAAACAGAAGAAATTTTAAGTGGCTGGGAAAGCTGTTCATTAACACCCTCAAAATTAAACAATCACCAGTTAAGGATTCTGAGCTGTTGGTAGATACTCTACATGCTTTGACTTTGAAATGGAAATTTCCTATAACTCTACTCTTAAGCTTCAGGAGGACTTGAAGTACATCCTGAGATTGCAAGACAAGCTGTTAAATTATTACCACTTGCAAACATTTAACTAAGTGAATACAGATATTCTTGATACCAAACAACCAAAGACAGAACCAAAACTAAAACAAAAACCAAAACCAAAACCCAGAAATAAATAATATGCTGATTCAGACAGGATTCATTGTTTTAAGAAACAAAACCAGTACTGTCTTACGCAAAAAGGTTTTGGACATTTATTGCATTAATACTGGGGGCTTAGAAAATCAACAGGTAGTAGATGAAAAGAATCTTTGGAAATGGTCAGAAACCAAAAGGGCTCAGAGGGTGAGGCAGTAGGAACACAAGCAACAATTCTACTGCACACTATCTCCACTGGGTTCACCCACATTCCTGTGACACTGGCTCAACCCTGAAATTCCTAGGGGAAAGCTTCCAACTGGCTACGGCTGTTAGAGTAAGGAGGGTCTGTTAGACAGTCTGTTAGAGTAAGGAGAAGGAGCATGTAGCCCCATTTATCCCCATAGTGATGGAGCTACCACTTCCCTCTAACTGTACACAACAGGGACACTCCACAGCAGATGGGGTACTAGCAGGAGGAAGAGAGGCTCACATGCTAGACTGCCCAAAATGACAATTATTCAATACAGACAATGATGTGATAAAAAACCACAATGATCATGTGGTCTTATCAACTATGACTCCTAAGTTCAAACATTTGTGTTCACCAAGTTCACCCAATACCTAGAGCTCGGTCTCTGATAGCACGAAACAGGCTTCACGAAGAAAAGCCTGATTCCAGGACTGGGGTACAAGATGGGTCAAGAATGCGGCTACCCCTACATGTGTGGGACACCAGGCAAATAGTTTCTGTAAATTCTCTGTCTATATAAAATATTTGATTAAAAATGTATTGTAAAATTCATGAGACCAGGTAAGGGATAGCAATGTATTTAGACTGATAGAGAAGAGCTTCCTACCTATGTTCATTGTTCAAACTGTACCCATGAAGATCCTTCCTAGCATCCAGGCACTGTCTCTTCCGGTTCTTTACTGTCAAAAGTACTGTCCCTGGCTAAATTTGTACCAGAGAAAAGGGAGCAACTCTTATTACTCATAATGCCATGGTTCTTCATATCCTGTTAGTATTGAAACGATAGAACTCTTGCCTCTGCAGGTCCCTGGTACCGTTTACTCACATTGGATGTTGTATCATCCACTGAGCCACCTGTGAATGCTGGCTTCTGGTGACTCAATCAAATGTTGTTCCTGTGCTTTGTCAATGATGTTCTCAAATGCCTAAAGGATGCAGAAAAATGTCAACTACTACTTGCATTCTGCGCATGTTAAATTTACCATCTGAATTTTATAGCCTAAAAGTAGAATGGCGTGTCTTCCAACCATGACTTTTCTTGACCTCCTTAGGCCTTAATCACTGCATTCCCGGACTTTGCACTCTTTGAATATTGGCTGCACCCTTGCCTTGTAGAGACCACCAACAGCATGAAGGAAACACGAGGGGCTCATGGGTGGTGTGAGAAGGGCAGTGTCACTTATGCAGGAAATGCCGATCTCTCTTCTATGACAACTTCAGACTTACCAGAGGGCAAGAGAGGACAGAATGGAAGGAGAATTTACCTTACCCAAGTTGAGATCTGGCCTTCACCATCAGCTACTGGGAAGTGATCTCCAGGATCACCCTGGAACGTCCTGCCTGAAGGTAGTATTTGTGTTTGCCTGGGTGCTTTGGCTGCCAGACAGTCCAAATATGTAATTTATGAGACAGACTTTGGGCCACTCCATCAGTCCTAATCTCTGGAGGGACTGGAGACTAAAGGTATTAGCCTGATCTCTGGGAAAAGCTGGAGACTAAAGGTCAGTCTTATAGGCACGAGCCCCAGTAAAAGCTGTGGGCACCTAAGGCTCAGAGCAAGCCTCCGTGGCTGGCAATCCTCAGTCTGTATTGGCACACACTGCAGCCAAGGGAAGGCAGCACTATCTATGATTCCATGGGGAGAGCACAGTCAGGGCTCTGCATTCAAATCCCTCCCAGATGCTGCCTGCATGTCGCTCCCTTTGGCTGATGATAATCTGTACCTTTTCCTCTTTATAAACCACAACCGAGTATAACAGCTTTCAATAAGTTCTGTGAGCCCTTTTAGTGAATCATCAGAACAGAGGGTGGTTTTAGGACACCCTAAACTTGCAAATAGTGTCAGAGTGAGAGCAGCCTTATAAGACTGTTCCCCTAGGCCTTGCAGCTCGGCTAACTCTGAGAACAGAGCAAGGGTCTCACCAGCCCTTGGCTGAAATGGTGAGGCCCAAGTGCTGTAGAGCAGAACACGGATGGGTGGGTCCTGATCCCCAGGCACATAGCGGCTCAAGTCCAAGAGTCAAGACAGCAGGTAGCCCAAAGCTCTGAATGAATCCTGGGTCCAAATGAATGACAATCACCCCAAATAAGCATCAGCACTTTCTGGTAGCCCAATCTTGAGTGACCCCATGAAAGAAATAAGGAGAGGAGAGAGTGAGGTCAGAGAAGTACCCCAAAGGGGAGACAGAGCATCCCAGCCAGGTGAAACTGCTGGCCCTGGTGAGTGCCAGGAGCCAGAGGAGGACTTTGAAAATTAAGAGGATGGTGGTTTTAAAGCACTCAGTCTCCTGAGATGCTGGACCAGGAACTGGCCTGGGTTTAAAGGCAGTACTGACCTGGGACAGTCCTCTAGGCCAGAATGTAAGGAAATGCTCCATCCAAGGATGGGGCAGAGCAGGGGGACATGTGGACCAGCCTGAAGGGGCTCCCCTAGCCAAAGCTGGTACAATCTGAGCACCAAAATGATTGAGCATGAAAACCAAATACAAACAATTTAAAAATAGGAATTCATGAATTTAGATAGATAGATAGACAGATAGATAGATAGATAGGCAGACAGACAGAAGATGAGGGAGGGCTGTCTTGTTTACCAGGGCTACAAATGAACTGATAATGTGGAAAGGGTGCTGGAGCTAAAACATCCTCACTTTGCAAACATTAGGTAAAAATTGGAACAGGCGAGAATCATGAAAGGATGCTAAGTCTAGGCGGACATTTTGATGAGGAGCAGAGTGTTTGTATAGTCTTAAAGTTTCTCCCCAGAGATAGCACCTTAGTTACAAGAGGAGGAAGAAAGCAGTCATTCTTTAATGGAAAAATCAGGCTACACCTAGGCCGAGTGCTCAAAATTAACATTCCCAACAATGGGCAGACAGGCATCAGATGAGGGCATCAGATGTACCCCGAGATGTGATGCTCTGAGAAGGACCCCACAGCACCTATGCATTCTGGCTGAGGGTGCAGAACTTCAATCTCATCATATAGAAGCAAACATCAGACAAACACACAATGAAGACTGTCCTATTGCAGAAAAAAAGTCAGCTGGGCTTGGTGACTTACACCTGTAGTCCCAGCACATTGGGAGGCTGAGGCAAGAGGATCACTTGAGCCCAGGAGTTTGAGACCAGCCTGGGCAACATACTGATACCCCATCTCTACAGAAAATAGAAAAAGTAGCTGGGTGTGGTGGCACACGCCTGCAGTACCAGCGACTTGGGAGGCTGAGGTGGGAGGATCACTTGAGCCAGGAAGGTCATGACTACAGTAAGCCATGTTCATGCCACTGCACTCCAGCCTGGGAGAGAGAGCAATATCCTATCTCAAAATAAATAAATAATAATACATTAATTAATTAAATAAATTAAAAAAATAATAAAATAAAAATTGAACATTCTTTTTTTTAACAACAATAAAAAAAGAGACGGAGAGGCAGAGGGAGGACTGTATTCTTTAAAGATGTTAATGGCATAAGAGATAGACTATGGAAATGCTCCAGACTAAAGGAGGCTGAAGAGACATAAAAATGAAATGAAATAACTGGCTCCAGAATGGATCCTATAGTGGAGGGGGGAAATGTCATAAAGGACATATTAGGTTAACTGACAGAATTGGAACAAGGATGGTAGACTATTAAATCAATGTAAATTTATCAAGTTAGTAACTGTACTATGGTCACATAATAAAATATCTCTACCCTTAGGAAGTACACACTGAAGTATTTAGGGATAAACAGTCATGACATATGTAACCTAGTCACAAATCCTTTGAAAAATACTGTTTGTGTATATAGAGAAAGACACACACATACAGTGCACACAAATGCTAAAGCAAGTGAGTAAAATGTTTACAATAGGCAAATCTGAGTAAAGGATATACCGGAATTCTCTATGCTATTTTACTTTTTGCAACTTTCAGTAAGTTTGTCATTATTTTCGAAGACAAAGATAAGGTGTTTTATGTTCATCAAACCAGCCTTAATCTACTCATTGGTTGTCTTTATTATACATAAAAATTAACTCAATTAAATGTATCTGTTGTGTGCAGTTGTACAGGATTTTGGTTGTTTTTCTTTTCTTTTCTTTTCCTTGTCTTTTTTTTTTTTTGAAATGGGGTCTTACTCTGTCACCCAGTCTGTAGTGCAGTTGTACAATCTCTGCTCACTGCAACCTCCGCCTCCCAGGCTCAAGCGATCCTTCCACCTCAGCCTCCTGAGTAGCTGGGACCACAGGCGCATGCCACCATGTCCAGTTAATGTTTTGTATTTTTGATAGAGACTGTGTATTGCCATGTTGCCCAGGCTAGTCTTGAACTCCTGAGCTCAAGTGAGCTGCCTGCTTCAGCCTCCCAAAGTGCTGGGATTACAGGTATGAACCACTGTGCCCTGCTAGGATTTTGTCAATCTGTTTTGAAACATAAAAGGTTGGACACCTGTGATGTAAAGGCATCATCCTGAGGAAAGGATGCTGAATTCACTGTAGATGGCTATACTTGCAGGATTAAACGCACATCCAGGCCTATATGAATACACCTAGATGACTTACACCTGTAATCCCAGCACTTTGGGAGGCTGAGGCAAGAGGATCACCTGAACCCAGGAGTTTGAGACCAGCCTAGGCAACATACTGAGACCCCATCTCTACAAAAAACAGAAAAAGTAGCTGGGTGTGGTGGCACATGCCTGCAGTCCCAGCGACTTGGGAGGCTGAGGTGGGAGGATCGAAGAAAAAGATAAGGTGTTTTATGTTCATCGAACCAGCCTTAATCTACTCATTGGTTGCCTTTATTATACATAATACACACACGTGCGTATAGACTGCTGCTTACTAAATGTGTTTCAGAGAGAAACACGAAGGGCAGTGGAAATTGTATGTAGCATCCTTCAAGTCACAGATTTGGAAAAATCTACGTGATAGTTTTGTTAATTCTCCTGCCTTAAATATGAACAACTTCGACTATATCAAATAAAGGTCCCCACAAAATAAGATCCACACTTTCCTACGATAATCCATTTAAATGTTTAACAATTTCAACTTTCAAAGTCCTTGTCAGTGTTTACCATATCCTTTTACAGTACTCAAATTCTTATCTTCTTGCTCTGTCCTCAGGGACTAGGCAGAAAGAACATTTTCACTTTAAGAATCAAAATAACCACCAAAGAAGAAAGGCACGCTATAAATCCCAAACATAGACACCTTACATTCTCAGTGCTGGGTTTCTTCCTATCAAAAAATGGACAAACAGCATTAACCTGTGCTACAGGAGTGCTTGTTAGCTACTAGATTCACTAAAGAGCATGAAGTATTAAAAAGCATAAACTCAGGTGACAGTAAAAACACTTCCATTGCCAGACAAGGTTTGGGGTAGGTGGGAGTGGGAGTTGGGGTGCCTGCTAAAGTAGGCTTGGAACAGTGGTGGCAATGCTAGCCGCTAACTGGTGCACCTGAGAGTGTGTCAAGATCCTGGCTGGCCAGGCTGCCCCCAACCCCACCCCAGACCAATTACACCACATCCAGGCACCCGTATTTTTGAAGGCCTCCCACGTGATTCCAGTAGGCAGGCTGAGAACAACGCCTTAGAGGGACATTTCCTGCCTCTGGTCTCTGCTCTCCACCTGTATGGCTTTCATTTCTCTACTGCTTCACCACAAAAAGACTCTTGGGCAAGAGGATGCATTGGAAGGTTCTGGAGAGTTTGCCCACTCACCAACAGAAGAGAGATCTTCTCCAGGCCACCATGTTCATCTCAATTGTTTGTTGAATCCAAACTAGTAGGGTATCCTCACACAACTCCAGGGGGCACTGTAAACGCCCTGCTTTCTGGGATGGGCTCTTCTGGAAATAAAACTCCCTGTGAATGGTGCCACCTGCAGTGGGCAACAGGCTAGCCACAGTTCAAATGCTGGCCCAGTTGAGGTGAATAATTAATTTCATGTTCCTCTCTTCACACACTAGTGTTCCATCCCCGGGTGCAGTGTGAGTGCTGCCTGACTCCCTCCTCCACCTGGTTCTGGTGGAGATGCCTGTGTCACTCCCTGGTTCATGAGTTTCAGCTGGGATGGATTCTACAGGAAGGTGGCCAGTGAGAGGCAAGGCTGCCTCTATGGTGGATGCTAGGAGGTGCTAGAAGAAGACCCTGAAACCCCTCAACATCTCACCCACTCACTTTGCCATTGGGCTCCCTCTGCCCACCATGGGCTTCCTGTTGGGTTGAGGGGTTTTGCAGGTGGCTGCAAAAATGGAAATGTGATCTCACAAGGAATCTAAGAAATTAATTTTGGTGCAATTAAATTAGTAATATTAACTTTGCAACGAATGGGGCTAAGGGGATGGGAATAAAAGAGGCGTGTTTTTAATAAGGAGCATAGAGAAAGAAGGAAGATTTTTATCTCCTGTCATTTTGCATGAGAAGAATTTGCCGGGCCCTTGTGGGTGTGGTGGGAGGATGTGGGTGTGGAGTGATGAAGGAGAAGAGGGGACCAAGAAAGAGAAATACCAAGAAAATTCACTTACTTTACAACATTTTCTAGAGCCAGTCTGAGCATTCTCTCCTTTATTCAATAAATAATTCTTTAGCATCTGCTGAGCACTGTGTGAAGTGCAGAGAATAATGATGAACAAGGTGCTTTCCTTATCTTGAGCAGTTCACAGTGTAGCATCAGAGACACTCAGGATGATTTAAATGTTACCGTGAGGTATTAGAAATGTTGATTTAGAGGGCTGGGCACAGTGGCTCAGGCCTGTAATCCCAGCACTTTGGGAGGTCGAGGCGGGTGGATCACGAGGTCAGAAGATCAAGACCATCCTGGCTAACACGGTGAAACCCCATCTCTACTGAAAATTCAAAAAATTAGCCGGGCGAGGTGGTGGGCGCCTGTGGTTCCAGCTACTCAGGAGGCTGAGGCAGGAGAATGGCGTGAACCCGGGAGGCGGAGCTTGCAGTGAGCCGGATCGTGCCACTGCACTCCAGCCTGGGTGACAGAGCGACACTCCATCTTAAAAAAAAAAAAAAGAAAAGAAAAGTTGATGTAAATTAGAAAACCCAACTCAAAATGTCTTCAACAAAGAGGAAATTGTTTCTTGTTTCTCTTTCTCTCTCTCTCGCTCACACATACATACACACCTGCAACACATGCTGTCTTGTTGGGCAGTCCCAGGGCTGGTTAATTCCGAAGCTGAACGATGTCATTAAGGACCATGTTTCTTCCACAGTTCTTCTATCTCATCTTCAGGGTCTTCACTTCAAACCCACTCTACCCACATCTACAAGATGGCTGCCATAGCTCCAGGCATCACTGTGAGACCTGAACATACACAAAACTGTTACTTCCCTGGACGTATTAGTTTGCGCTTGCACTGCTATACAGAAATACCTGAGACTGGGCAATTTTTGGCGAAAGGAGGTTTAATTGGCTCATGATTCCACAGGCTCACCAGGAAGCATGACTGGGGAGGCCTCAGGAAACTTACAATCATTCTGGAAGTTGAGGGGAAGCTGTCACATGCTACACAGCTGGAGCAGGAGGAAAAGAGAAAGCAGGGAGGTGCTACGCACTTTTAAACAACCAGATCTTGTGAGAACTCACTCTCACGAGAACAGCAAAGGGGGAATCTGCCCCCATGATCCAGTCACCTCCCACCAGGCCCCACCTCCAACACTGGGGAACACAACTTGACATGAGATTTGGGCAGGGACATAGACCCATACCATATCACTAGATATCTGGGTTTTTGTTTGGTTGGTTTTTTTTGTTTTGTTTTTTGTTTTGTTTTGTTCTGTTGTTGTTTTCTTGAGAGGCAGTCTCGTTCTGTTGCCCAGGCTGGAGGGCAGTGGCAAAATCTTGGCTCACTGCAACCTCCGCCTCCCAGGCTCAAGCAATTCTCCCACCTCAGCCTCCTGAGTAGCTGGGATTACAGGTGCCCGCCACGACAACTGGCTAATTTTTGTATTTTTAGTAGAGACAAGGTTTCACCACGTTGGCCAGGCTGGGCTTGAACTCCTGACCTCAGGTGATCCGCCTGCCTCAGCCTCCTAAAGTGCTGGAATTACAGGCGTGAGCCACCTCTCCTGGCTGCACCTTGTCTTTTCTATGTTATGTTTGGTGTCCTTGGTTATAAGAAATTTTAAATTTCAAATTAGTCAAATATATAGATAGTTTCCATTAAAATTTGTGATTTTGTTTCCTTGTTTTTTTTTTTTTTTTTTGAGACTGAGTCTCACTCTGTCACCCAGGCTGGAGTGCAGTGGTACAATCTCAGCTCTCTGCAAACTTCGCCTCCTGGGTTGAAGCGATTCTTGTGCCTCAGCCTCCTGAGCAGCTGTGACTACAGGCATGTGCCACCCTGCCCAGCTAATTTTTGTATTTTTAGTAGACACGGGGTTTCACCATGTTGGCCAGGCTGGGTGTTTTTGTCTCTTAAAATATTCTCCTATGTCTTTATCTACAATTTGCTTTTCAGATTTAGGCTTTTAATATAGCTGGAATTGATTTCTGTAGGTGATAGGGAGCCTACTTTACTTTTTCATATGGATAGCTGATTCTTCCAGGCCATTTATTGAGCAGGCCATCAGTTCTCTAAGGATTTGTAATTCCACCTCTACTGCTGACCAAATTCCCTGTATGAGTGGAATCATCTCTCTATTCTCTTTCATTAGTTCTACATTCCTAACCCTTTTCTCTTTCTTATGAATTTAAAATCGGCTTGTCAAATCCAGCAAAAAATCCTGTGGAAATTATTATTAGAACTCAATTTAATATACAAATTACTTTTGGAAGAGTATCCTGCTTTATGAAGTTCTGTCTTCTCATACATGAACAAACCACATCTTCACTGATTCAGGCTTTCTTGTGTCAGTTAATGATGGGCATAATTCTTTTCATTATGGTCTTGTTCATTTTTGTTTGAGATTTATTCCGAGGTAACTTACAGTTTTGTTGCTATTGTCAACAGTATTATTTTAAAATTATATTTTCTAATCAATTATCATTGATCTCTGTGAATGCTATTGACTTTAAATTTAATTTTTAGTTTTATCACAGTAGTACATGAACACAGCTTAAAGAATCAAGTAGGCCGGGCGCGGTGGCTCACGCCTATAATCCCAGCACTTTGGGAGGCTGAGGCGGGCGGATCACGAGGTCAGGAGATCGAGACCATCCTGGCTAACACTGTGAAACCCCGTCTCTACTAAAAATACAAAAAATTAGCCGGGCGTGGTGACGGGCACCTGTAGTCCCAGCTACTCGGGAGGCTGAGGCAGGAGAGTGGCGTGAACCCGGAAGGCAGAGCTTGCAGTGAGCGGAGATCGCGCCACTGCACTCCAGCCTGGGCAACAGAGCGAGACTCCGTCTCAAAAAAAAAAAGAATCAAGTAGCCTTATAACCAAAACACTCCTCTTCCGTATCTCTTTTACTAATGGTTCTCAACCAGGGGTGATTTTGCCTTCCCCAATCCCCTGCCCGGACATTTGTAATGTCTGGAGACATTTCTGATGATCACGACTGGGAGTAGGGGACATACTGCCATATAATGAACAGAGGCCAAAGATAGGACAGTCCCCTCACTACAAAGATTTATCCACTTTAAAATATTGATAGCAGCAAAGTTGAGAAATCTTGTTCTATTCCATTCTCCCAAAGGTAATAATCAATCACTCTTCTAGCTATTTCTCTGGGTATTTAAACTCCATATTGCTAAATTATTTTTAAAACTACAACTTTTAATTTTTTCTTTTTTTCTTTTGGTTTTATTTATTTATTTATTTATTTATTTAGAGACGGAGTCTCGCTCTGTCGCCTAGGCTGGAGTGCAGTGGCGCAATCTCGGCTCACTGCAACCTGCACCACCTGGGTTCAAGTACTTCTCTGCCTCAGCCTCCTGAGTACCTGGGATTACAGGCACCTGCCACCACGCCCAGCTAATTTTTGTATTTTTAGTAGAGACAGGGTTTCACCATCTTGGCTAGGCTGGTCTTGAACTCCTGACCTTGTGATCCACTCACCTCAGCCTCCCAAAGTGTTGGGATTACAGGTATGAGCCACCGTGCCCAGCCTTGTTTTATTTTAAAAGTAACCGTTTATCCGCAAATTTCTGCTAGGGATGAAAGCTCCCAATATGTTGAAACACATCAAATAAATGATCATTTGCATTTGTTTTGTGCACATCCTCCATCCTCTTGCCTGCGCTCTAGGTCTGCTGTACAGACGTTGATCTGGGACAACCCTTCACCATAACCAGGAGAATTCGTTTCTCTTCTTCCCCATGTTGGATTACCCATCTGCTGAATCCCATGTCCGCACTTTTGTGATTTCTTCTTTCATTTTGCTGGGGCAGAAGCTTCAATGTTTTCACGGGAGACATATTTCTTGACTCCTGGATTATCTGAAGTTGTTCTTACTCTACAGTGTTAAATCAAGTTTAGACTAAAACTGCCTTCTTACATACTTTAAATTCAGCCTAAAGGTTTCTCCTTACATGGTGAACTATAGCCTAACCGGAAGTATAAACAGACTGTTATCTACTCTTGTGCCAATCACTGAGTTTTGGCCAATTAAATGTGGCCAACTATTCGAACCATGTTCAAATAAGACAAACACTGAGCTGTAACCAGCCTGGCTGTTTCTGTACCTCACTTTGTTTTCTGTAATTCACTTTCCTTTTTACTGTCTATGAATCCTCTGCCACCACGTGGCTGTGCTGGAGTTGTCTCTGAACCCACCCTGGCTCCGGAGGCTGCCCAATTTGCAAATTTTCTTTGCTCAATTAAACTCTTTTAAATTTTATTCTGCTGAAGTTTTTCTGTTACTATCAGTTAAGATAGATAATTTGGCTACATATAAAATTCTGAATTGGAAATGATTTCCTTTAGCGTTTCAGAGGCTTTGCTTCATTGTCTTCTGACTTTCAATACTGTGAGGAGAACTCTGATGGCCTCATGTTTCCCAGTGCTTTATATGTCACTTTATTTCCTCTTTGGAAGATTTCTGGGATCTTTCTTTGATTCTCATTTGTTGTGCGGAGCACAGGGTGGCCCCATTCAATCTGGAAATTCATATTCTTCGGTCTGAAAATATTTTTCTTCTTTTTTTTTGAGATGGAGTCTCGCTCTGTCTCCCAGTGCAGTGGAGCGATCTCAGCTCATTGCAAGCTCTGCCTCCCGGGTTCACGCCATTCTCCTGCCTCAGCCTCCCGAGTAGCTGGGACTACAGGCGCCTGCCACCACACCTGGCTAATTTTTTATGTTTTTAGTAAAGACAGAGTTTTACCGTATTAACCAGGATGGTCTCGATCTCCTGACCTCGTGATCCGCCCACCTTGGCCTCCCAAAGTGCTGGGATTATAGGCGTGAGCCACCACACCCGGCTTGCCTCTTCTTTCATTTATTAAATTAATTGTCTCTGATATCTTACTTTCCTTCTGGAACTATATTTTTCAGATCAAACGCTCTTGTTTTTGTATCACGAGCCCTTTCTCACAAGAATATTCTTAGATGCACAAAATAAAGTGCATAGGATTACAAACACTTCTTTTGAGGTACAGTTGACAAAACATTAAGAAATACATTTTTAAAAATAAAAAAGAAATAAATTCATTATAGAGTTATATATGTTTTAAATAGCAAAACAATAGTAAGTTTAACAAACCACCATTTTAAAATAAAGTTGAATGCAAACTAATTTTAAGATATCTGTAACAACTGCAATATGATTGTAAAATATCTATGATTTCTATTGGTGACAAAGTTGCAGTAAAGTTGTACTTTGTTGCTTACGTATTTACTTACTGTTTTTTTGTGTGTGTTTGTTTGTTTTTGTTTTTTAAGATGGAGTCAAATTCTGTCACCCAGGATGGAGTGCAATGGTGAGATCTCGGCTCACTGCAATCTCCCCCCTCTCAGGTTCAAGCGATTCTCCTGCCTCAGTCTCCCGAGTAGCTGGGATTACAGGCACACGCCACCGCGCCCAGCTTACTTATTCTTACTTACTTTTACTTATTGTTTAGAGACAGGGTCTGTCTCCCAGGCTGAAGTGCAGTGATGCCATTTTAGCTCACTGCAGCGTCGAGCTCCCGGGCTCAAGTGACCCTTCCGCCTCAGGCTCCCAAGTACTGGGACTACAGGGACAGCACCACGCCTGACTAATGTTTTTATTTTTTGTAAAGATGAGGTCTTGCTATGTTGCCCAGGGTGGCCTTGAACTCCTGGGCTCAAGTGATCCTTCCACCTCAGCCTCCCAAAATGTTGGTAGTATAAGCATGAGCCACCACACCTGGCTGCCTGGACATTTAAAAGAGGAAATGTTATGTATTTGTTAGGGGTTAGGGAAAATAAAGATGTATTATTTTACCATATCGGTTTATGAATGAACTCATTCCACAGACCTTTTAGGAGTCTGGGGACCCCAGGTTAAGAATGCCTGATTCAGATGTTAGATCTGTTAAATGGATCCTCTAATTTTGTTATTTTCCTTCCTATTCTTGTCTTTGCCTTTTTTTTCCTGTTTTCCAATAAATGACTTTTATTTTATTCTCTAATACTTTGAAGTTTTTAAAATTATATTTTTAATTTCTAACAATTTTTTGTTGTTGTTGTTTTCAAAATGTTCCTTATGTTTAGCATCCCTGACCTTGCTTCATATATGCAATATCCTTTCTTATCTTCTGAAGACATGGATGAAAGTGAAGGGTTTGTTTGTTTGTTTGCATTTTCTTCTACTCCTTACATCATTATCTCTTTCATCATAATTACTTCCCACTATTTGGTTATTAGGGATCATGAGTTTAAAATGATTAATTGCAGAACTTTTACTGATTTTATAATGCTGGCAGGTTTTTTACTGATTTTATAATGCCCACAATTTTATAATGCTGGCAGGTTTCTAAAAAAGTGAGCTACAGTTTACATAAAGTGCATAAATATTCAGCATACAGCTCAATGAACTGTAAAAACCAAGGTATAGGCTGGGCACGCCTGCAATCCCAGCAAGTTGGGAGGCCAAAGTGGGAGGATCACTTAAGTCCAAGAGTTTGAAACCAGCCTGGGCAACAAAGCAAGACCCTGTCTCTATAAAAAATTTACAAATAATAATAATAATTAACCAGGCGAGGTAGTGCATGCCTGTATACTTGGGAGGCTGAGGCCTGACAGTCACTTGAGCTCAGGAGGTCCAGGCTGCAGTAAGCTACGATCGTGCCAGTGCACTCCATCGTAAATGAGACCCTGTCTCCCAAAAAGAAAAAAAAAAAAGGATATACAACATTTACATTACTCCACAGATTTCCTGTAATCCAGGATATATAACATTTACATTACTCCACAGACTTCCTGTAATCCATCCCAACAAATACTCCCCTTCTAAGTATAACCCCTGTGTTGACACCATGAATTCCTTTTGCCTGCTCTTGAACTTTATATAAATGAAATAATGGAGTATTGATGTGGACTTTTGGGTCTGGCTTTTTTCATTCAGCATGTCTGCAAAATTTGTTCATATTAATTCACCTATCAGTCTTTTGTGTAGTTTTTGCTAAGTAATATTTTATTGTATGAATATATCACAAGTTATTTTTCCATTCACCTATTAATATACACCTGTCTTGTTTCTGGGTTTTAACCACTATGAATAAAACTGCTATGAACCTTCTCATACATATTTGTAATTGTTTCTAGAGTTTTAATTTCACCTTTTTAAAACCTGAAAGATAATTTTTAAAACACTGATTTTCTGAACTATTTTATTGATGTCTGTCTATACAATTGCGTGTTGTGTCTCACACTGTTGCTTTGGGTTCACATTATTCTCTGCTGAGGTGTCTCCTTTAATAGGGACTGTTGGTGGCTGGTGCATTCCTGATGTCTTAGTTTTGTCCTTCTTCTTGAATAATGACTTGAAAAATGGTTTATATTACCCTCAACACTGTGAAGATACCACCTCATGGTCTTCTAGTTTCTGTTATTGCTGATGAGAAGCATGGGGCTGTGTAATTCTTATTCCTTTTTAGCTAATCTGACTGCTATTTCTCTGGTAGCTTCTAAGGTTTCCTCTCTGGAATTTTTATTCAGCTGTTTCATTATGTTATTTCTAGGTGTGATTTTATTTTTATTTAACCTTCTGGCATGAGGAGAGCACTTTTGATCTAAGGACTTGTTTGTGATCATGGAGCATTCTCAGCCATCATCTCCTCAAATATTGCTTCTTTGTTATTTCTTTTCACGATTCTCTTCATTATTCCTTTTATTGCCTGCAAAATTTCTATTAGGTATGTAAGTTCTTCATTTATTACTCTGTAGATCTTAAATATATATATTTTTTAAATAGTTTAATAATATTTTATTATTGCAATCGTGTAGAATGAATTTATCTTTTGACTGTTGATTTTGTTGGATGCCTTTGTTAGTTGTTTTTATATATTTGGAATTTTGGCTTAATCTCAATGGAATTTTGGATAATTTATCTCTCTCTCTGTCTCTCTCTCTCATTTCCTCTCACTCCCCTTTCACAATTGACTTCACCACTGGCCCAGGTGAAGGACAAGGAAATACTGAGGACAAGGAAATACTGAGGACAAGGAAATACTGCCCCATAATGCTGTTGAGAACATTTAAGAGCAGTCAGGAAACCTTTGTAGCTTGGTTTTATTGCAGCAAGTGTGTGTGTGCTATTTATACTGACCTGTTTTTATGTTTTCATTTGTTTTTATATGTTTTTATGTTTTGTTATATTTCAGCAAAGAGGAGGACCTTAAGTCCTGAACTTCCAAGGCCAACTTGACTGGAAACCCTCCAGTCTTTAATCCATAGAAACCTGACTTCTGTCCCCACCATGCCTAGAAAACTACTTTTTAAAAGAACGTTAGTGGTCACCACATTAGTAAAGTATTAATAAATAAACATCTTTTAGTTCTAATCACGCTTGGCCTTTTGGCATGCCTCCTGACTATACTGCATCCCCCACAAATGCTCTGTTCTTTTGGCTCCCACAATAGCACACACTTTTTGTTTTTAAAAGGTTGTAAAATACGCAAAACATAAAACTTATTATCATAACCGTCTTTAAGTTCACAGACCAGTGGCATTCCATACATCTCCACTGCTGTGTGGCCATGACCCATCACCACCATCTGTCTCCAGAACTCTTTTTATCTTGCAAAACTGAAACTCCATACCCATTAAACAACAATTCCCCATTGCCTGCTGCCCCTAGCCTCTGGCAGCCACCATTCTACTTTCTGTTTCTTTTTTCCAAGACTGAGTCTCCCTCTGTTGCTCATGCTGAAGTGCAGTGGTACGATCACAGCTCACTGCAACCTCCAACAATCCTTCTGCCTCAGCTTCCTGAGTAGCTGAGACTACAGGCATGCTACACCTGGCTAACGTTTTTAGTTTTTGTTTTTGGCAGAGATGGTGTTTTACTATGTTGCCTAAGCTAGTCTTAAACTCTTGGCCTTAAGTGATTCTCGACCTTGGTCTCCCAAAGTGCTGGGATTACTGGCATGAACCACCACGACTGGCCTCTACTTTCTATGAGTTTGACTGTTCCAGATGCCTCCTATGAGTGGACTCATACAGTATTTGTCCTTTTGTGACTGGCTTTTCACTTAGTGTAATGTCCTCAAGACTTACCTTTGTGATAACACATCTTTCTGCTGACTTCTTTCCAGTCCCCCTTCTGACTTCTTTCTAGTCCTCTCTTTGTTCATCCATGTCTTCATATTGGTCTTCCTCAACGTTCCCTCCCGGACCCTCTTCTGTCTTCATCATCCCTACCCCTGGGTAATCTTCACTCTCATGGTATCAACTACCATCTCCATGGAGGGGATGGGCCTGTGTTTCTAGCCCAGACCTCTCCCTTGGCTCCAAGCTTTGCATCTCCAATTGTGTGTGGGACACTTTTTCTTGGATGGTTTGTAGGCATCTCCAGATCAGCATGTCCCAAGTTCAATTCCTCATATCTTTCTTCCCCCATAAATAAACTGCTCATTCTCTAGGTTTCCTATCTCATTAATTGACACCACCATCTACCCTAACCCAATCTACAAATAAAGATGTCATCTGTGACTCCTTTCTGCCTCCCTTCGCATTCCCTCCAGAGTAAGCCAGTCAATTCCTATTTCATAAACATCCTTGTATCTAACCCATTCTCTCCAAATCTACTGCATATAACCTACAACAGACCACCACTTTTCTAGCCTGAAAAACAGCCTTCCACCTGGCTTCTGTGCCTCCAGATCTTATGCCTTCCTAATTTGTTCTCCAAACTGATACTTCTCAAATGCAAATCTGATCATTATTTTCTGCTTAAAACCTTCAGTGGCTTCCCATTGCCTTTGACAAAATAGCCAAACTTCTTGGCCTGGCTCCTCTCGGCCAATCACGAACCCATCTGCAGTTTGTGTTCTGCAGGAAACGCCCTAGAACAAGATGTCCACCATTTCTTTCCGGGGTCAAGAGAAGAGCTTAGAAGATAAATTCTAGGAGATGATGCCCTCATTCCTTTAGGGAGGCAGATAACTGGATGATAACTAATTAGCATACATGTACTGGTAAAGTCAGCACGTGACCTGGTGAGCTGGCACCAAGATGAGCTGGTGAGCTGGCACCACGAGGCCTGTGGTGCCTTACACAATGAACACGCAGCCTGACAGGAGCTGCAGTCTTAGGTATGACGTGAGAAGGATTGCCCCCTTCTGGCTGTGATTCTGATTGTCCCTGAGTTTTTCTGTTCCCTAGCATGATTAACTCACTGGGACATCTTTATTAGCACTGGATCCATGGTTACAGTTTATAAAGCAATGAGAACAAATTTGAAATCTTAATAATGTCCATTCCAGGAAAAAATTAACCACTTTAAGCATTGGAGGGGGAGGGATGTAATTTTCTACTTCATTGCATGGGTTTGGAGTATAGCTGAGAGCTATTTGGTGTGTGGAAGTTATTTCAGGATGATTCGATGATGAGGCAGCCTGGCTGAGGCTCTGGAGAGCTGGTTTAAAGAGGAAAACAAAATGAAAAAAGAAAAATTATTTTTACATAACCTTTTTTAAAATGGGAATTTTAAAACAACAAAGTTTTGGGGTGGTTTTTTTTTTTTTTAGTTTGTTTTGTTTTGCCTGGTTTTAGTTTACCTATTCCTTTGAGAAGCTGTAGAAAGACTTTTATCCTGGAGAGGCTCAAATGCAGAGCTAGATCAAATTCTATAACTTCGAGGTATCTGTGGAGTCTTTGGAGCGGTTTTATAAATTTATAAATTTATAAAGCTCATGAGCTTCAGAACCTCTGTCTGGGAGTTCAGTGAAAAATGAAAAGATTGAGTCTATTTGGGGAGGATCATAAACACTTTTTTTTCTTTCAAAGATAGGGTCTTGCTCTGTTGCTCAGGCTGGAGTGCAGTGGCATGATCATAGTTCACTGTAGACTCGACCTCCTGAGCTCAAGCAATTCTCCTGCCTCAGCCTCCCAAGCAGTTAGGATTACAGGTGTGCACCACCATGCCTAGCTAATTATTTTTAATTTTTTTGTAGAGATAGGGTCTCACTGTGTTGCCCAGGCTGGTCTCAAACTCCTGGGCTCAAGTGGTCCTCCTGCCTTGGCCTCCCAAGCTGCTGGGATTACAGGCATGAGCCACTGTGCCTGGCCCAAAAACACTTTTTAAGAGTAAAGCTAAGCCAAACAACCATGAAAGGACATAAGCATGAACTGCTAAGTGTAGGGATTGGAGCCAAGAGGACAACAGAGGCTGTCCCAGAGTGTCATGAAGATGTTTGTAGATTATCTCCCAAATGGGAGGCTGATTATATTTAAATTGCAAAGTTTTTGTTCTTTTTGGTTAAAAAGACTTCATGTCTTGACTTTAGTTACCAGCTCAAAAAGGTAGGACGACCTGGGGTGGGAAATGAAACATTGAGAAGTCTGGCCGGGCACGGTGGCTCATGCCTGTAATCCCAATGCTTTGGGAGGCCAACGTGGGCAGATCGCCTGAGCTCAGGAGTTCAAGACCAGCCTGGCAAACATGGAAAAGCCCCGTCTCTACTAAAAACACAAACATTAGCCAGGCGTGGTGGTACATGCCTATAGTCCCAGCTACTCAGAAGGCTGAGGCAGGAGAATCGCTGGAATCCAGGAGGCGGAGGTTGCAGCGAGCTGAAATAACGCCACTGTACCCCAGCCCAGGTGACAGAGCAAGACTGTCTCAAAAAACAAAAAGAAGAAAAAAAGAAAGAAAGAAAGAAAGAGGAAAGAGAGAGAGAGAAAGAAAAGAGAAAGAAAGAAAAAGGAAAGAGAGACAAAGAAAAGAGAAAGAAAGAGGAAAGAGAAAGAAAAGAAAGAAAGAAAAGAGAAAGAAAGAAAGAAAGAGAGAAAGAAAGAAAGAAAGATCGAGAAGTAAAATTCAACTGTTCTTGTAGGAAAAGTCCAACACTTCCATTTATTTATGGTTGTAATGAAGACAGGACTACTTAGGACCTCAATTAAGAAATGAAGTGATTACCATTGCCTGGGGCACTTATGCTGGACAGAAAGATGATGCTGCATTAAAGCACAATATGGGACAAAAAGAATTCTGGATAATGTGACCTTCAGGCTTGACATATTTTGACATGCTTACCTTACAAAATTATTTTTCATGAATATTGATAAAATATTCACACCTCCTTTGTGAAAAAAGTCACTGAGATGAGCTTTCATGTGTGTGGTGTTCTTTAGCTAGGGGCATCAGCACACTTTTAGAGTCTAAGGGTTTTTCTTAGCTTTCTTTTTTTTTTTTTGCTTTGAGATGGAGTCTCACTCTGTCACCCAGGCTGGAGTGCAATGGTGCGATCTCGGCTCACAGCAATCTCTGCCTCCTGGGTTCACACTGTTCTCCTGCCTCAACCTCCCAAGTAGCTGGGACTACAGGTGCCCACCACCACGCCCGGCTAATTTTTTGTATTTTTAGTAGTGATGGGGGTTCACCATGTTGGCCAGGATGGTCTCGATCTCCTGACCTCGTGATCCGCCCGCCACGGCCTCCCAAAGTGCTGGGATTATAGGCGTGAACCACCACACCTGGCCTTTCTTACCTTTCTTGCAGCACAATTTCTGCATTTGTAAAAGGAATTCATAGAAGCTCAGGTCTGCTGGCAGTCTTGAAAAGTCACCTAATCAGTCTTTAGGCAAGTTTCCCACAGAAGTAACTCTGACATCCTTGGCTGATGCACCCAATCTCAGTCAATCCACTGAGATCCTAGAACTGGAGATGCCCACTCTTAATATTGATTCAGGGTCTTCAAAAGATGGGCCAGTGCCCATAAGCTCTGTCCATGGGCATCACTCTGATATAACTGCTGCCTCACCTACTGCTTGTCTTTTCTCTGTGGCCCCAGACTGAATTGTGATATTGGCTCTTACACCTTACCTCCCTGAATACCAGCCCCTCTCCTTGTGTTATCTGGTGTCCTAACCAGGCCTTAACTATGAAGCTCTTCTTGCCCACCGATATCCCTTCAGCCCTTGCCATCTCACTGCCCACCAGCCTGGCTTCAAGTTGCCAGCCCCTGTTCTTTGCCTGGAATGTCCTCTGGCTGTTGGAGCCTGTTGTGCTCCAGTCTACATGGCGGAAGGAATCAATCTCCCCAAGGAATCAATTAATCCCGGAGCACTGACGGGAGTGGTTGATAATTATCCCAGCCTCCTTGTCTTCCCAGGGAAGCACTGTTAGGCACATGCTCTATACTGTTTTCCAGAGTTTCCCAGTGGTATTAAGCTCCACTGGTATATACACTGGTGTCTTTTTAAATAAAGTCATGACCTTGTTGCCTGCCCTCTCTTCCCTGTCTTACTTCCACATCACCCATTATTGTTTGCATAACAATAAATGCAATAAACTATTGAAATAAACTTGCATTCAAACTCTTGTCTCAGAATTTGTCCTTGGGAACAAAAACTAAGACAGGCGTCTCAGACTTACCTTGTTCAAAACGATCCTGAACCCTCCTTTGCCCCTCTAGCTTTCTTCCGTTCCACACATGCCCACACCCGAACTCTTTCTTTCCCAGTTTTCCCCATCTTAGCTAATGCTCCAGCCAGTTCCCCAGCTGGGCAGGCTACAAACCTAGGAGTCATCTTTAGTTCTCTTTCCCTCTCATAGCCTACATTCAACCTATCAGCAAGTCCTATTGGCTCTAACGCCCAAGATAAATTCTGAATTCAGTCACTCCTCATCAGCTTCTCCGCCGTAACCTTCAACCAAGTTACTGAAACCTCATACCCCGACTGCTACAACTGTGCCTTGCTGTCTCCCTGCTGTACACTCACCCCTATGGCCCACGCACACCCAGCAGCCAGGGCAATCTTTGAAAGTATAAATAAATCCTGTTACTCCTCTGCTTAAAATTCTCAAAAAGCTCCCCATTGCTACTAGAACAAATACTGAACTCATGGATAATCAGCTCCTGCCTTCTCTTCACTCCCTATCTTTTATGACATTCCTATTGATGGATTTGGTTCCCCCCCAACCATTGTATGCACATGCCAAGCTAACTCTTGTTGTAGCATTGGGGTATTGGGGTTTAGAAAATGATACCCTAGGCCAGGTGCAGTGGCTCATGCCTGTAATCCCAGCACTTTGGGAGGCTGAGGCGGAGGATTGCTTGAGCCTGGGAATTTGAAGCTGCAGTGAGTTGTTCTGGGGCCACTGCACTGTAGCCTGGGCAACAGAACAAGACCCTCCTTCTAAATGAAAAAAAAAAAAGAAAAAAGAAAAAAATAGATACCCCAAAATATGTCAAAGATGCTGCTTTCGACTTCAAACTGAGTGCATCTGGGAAGTAGCAAATATGGTAGGGAGAGGAGGTTCTCCCTAAAGTTCCCCTATCTACCTAAATGCCAGATCCTCCAGAAGATATCCAATTATTGGGAATTCCTTCCCCAGGTATCTCATCAACCGAATATCTTTGCAGGAAGAAAGACTAGAGTAGACTCCATACCCAGAGCCCACGCTATTGCCTATTATTCAAGCCCATTCATCTCCCCTAAAAATCATTTGCTCTTCCTCCAAAATTGCCTATATCCTCCCTTCCCTCTCCCCTATGAAGAAGATATTTAAACGTCAGCCATCTGGCCCTTCTTTGAGTTTCATATGTTGTGTGGCTTATGTGCACTTGCATGTTAATAAATTTGTATGCCTTTTCTCCTGTTCATCTGTCTAAAGTCAAGTCTATTTCAGAGAGCAAACCTTCAGAGGGTGGATGGAAAGTTCCTTTTTCTCCAACACAGGGATTTTGTGTTTGCTGTTCCCTCTACCTGGAATACTCTTCCTTTATATGTTTGTGTTTCATTGCTATGGTTGCTATATCACAGTGCTGAGATTCCTCTGCAGAAATGAAGAACAACAAGTTGCTCCCAGATGCTCAAAGTGTTGCCAGCAGATAGCCTTCAGCTGTGAGCTGTCTTCTGGGATTGCCTCTGCCAAAAACAGATGCCCCTCCCAAGGTCATGCTTCCTTTTTGGAGGAGCCACCATTCAATGACTGATTATATCACGGGCATGTGCCTGTCCCCTTGCCCCAACTCAGGGAAAATCTAAAAGACTATCTCAGCTCCAGAGCCCCTGAGGGGTTGGCTGAGGCTTTCATGGCTCAACTTCTCCCTCTTCCCAATGCCACTTCCTTCCTCTCCATTCCATGGGTGCTAATCCCACAAGCACTCCCTGAGAACCTCCTGTGTGCTAATCTCCATTCCAGAATCTGTTTCCTAAGGATCCCAACTGGTGATATTAATCATTGACGGATCAGCCCCATGTCAACCCTTCAGAAAGGGCTGACCACCCAATCTAACATTGTATCCCATGGCTGAATGAAGACAAACACTCATGAAAACATTATAGGACAGGATGAGACTCGAGGCACCATCTGAGAAGGGGTGCAGAGCACTAAGTGCAGTAGGAGACCACAAAAGGGAGACATCAGGGAGGTCAAAGGGCTTAGGGAAGCTTCCTGGAAGGGCTTGGGCTTCCTACGGTCCTGGTGGATTCTGAGTGGACATGCTAAGGTTCTGGGCACTCTTCCCTCCTCTGGCTAGATGTCTAAAAACTAGAGGAGCATGATTTCTATCCTCCCCTTCAAGGGGGCACGGATAGACACTTGGACAGCACTGTCCTCAAACTGTTCCACAAATCAGTGACCACTGTCTCTTGATGGACAGTGATATGTGACTTCACATCTTTTACTTGCTTGTTGGGGGAATCAATAATAAGAAATGTATGAAAGACATTTTTTGTGTATTTTGGAATCAAAGTGCTACAATAATGCAAGCAAAGCCATTTTCTGCATGGGTGAAAAACCAGCTGCTTGTGCCCTGGGGTATTGGCAGGAAGACAGTCTAAGAAATGTTGCATGGAGAAGGGCTCTCTGAGCATCCCGCGGGTGGAGCCATGAGGACTTTGTACAGCACATGCTGTAGAAAGGTTGCTCTCAAATTCGATTACTCTTCAGATGCAGCACACTTCCTGGCCACTTTTCTATGCCCTTAATTGGTGTGTACCATTCTGAGAAATGCGAGTTCATTTCAGCAACAGCCTGAGCAAAATACTTTTTAAAAGGGCACACCAGCCGGGCGTGGTGGCTCATGCCTGTAATCCCAGCACTTCAGGAGGCTGAGGTGGGCAGATCATAAGGTCAGGAGATAGAGGCCATCCTGGATAACACAGTGAAACCCTGTCTCTACTAGAAATACAAAAAATTAGCCAGGCATTGTGGCACACGCCTGTAATCCCAGCTACTCGGGAAGCTGAGGCAGGAGAATCGCTTGAACCTGGGAGGCAGAGGTTGCAATGAGCCGAGATCACGCCACTGTACTCCAGCCTGGGGGACAGAGCGAGACACTGTCTCAAAAAAAAAAAAAAAAAACGCACACCAGATTGTCTGTAACACAAAGGGATGGATGCCCCATCTTCCATGATGAGATTATTATGCATTGCATGCCTGTATCAAAACATCTATGCACCCCATAAACATATACACCTACTATGTACCTGCAAAAATAAAAAATAAAAATATATTTTAAAAAAGCATACCAGCCGGGCACAGTGGCTCATGCCTGTAATCCCAACACTTTGGGAGGCTGAAGCAGGTGGATCACTTGAGGTCAGGAGTTTGAGACCAGCCTGGACAGCATGGCGAAATCCCATCTCCACTAAAAATACAAAAAATTAGCCAGGCATGGTGGCACATGCCTGTAAACCTAGATACTTGGGAGGCTGAGGCAGGAGAACCCGGGAGGCAGAGGTTGCAGTGAGCCGAGATTGTGCCATTGCACTCCAGCCTGGGTGAGAAATAGTGCCATTGCACTCCAGCCTGGGCGGCAGAGTGAGACTTTGTCTCAAAAAAACGGCACGCCAACTGTGGGAGGACATCACATCATGCAATCCTAGCCTAAAGATAAATGATGAGTGGATTTATATTATCAGCCACTGATTCGTATAATAATCAACTAATGAAAAGTATTTGTTGGATACCCTAGTGTCCAAAATAGGTGAGTGACAGTATTGTTCTCCTCTATTACCACTAACAATTGAATAAATATTGATGATTCGCAGATTATCTGATTAACTTACGTGTGCACTTACTAAGTAATGGTGTCTCCTGTTGCAGAGGGTTCATCTCCATAGTCTGGCATGGAATATGCTGAGAATGCACAGGAACCCACTCTAGATTTTAACTTGTGTCCCATAGGCCCCACCCAACCTCACGGCCCTGACAGCATATGACCCTTAGATACAAGAACTGGGCTCAAAAGAGTCTTACGTTGAAAATGGAAATGCACTGTTGCACAAAGAAATGCTCACAGGGCATCTTAGGGCATTCCCACAGGCATTCAGTAGGGCTAGGCTGCACAACATGCTTAGCTAAGCCTGGAAATTTGCTTTTGCCAGGCAAAAGAAGCGCCATTCCAACTGCCCTCACAGCTTCGGCAGGAGGGCAGCCTCCTTACCACCCTGCTGCAGCCCACAAAGCACTCAGCTCTAAAGTGTTGCCAAGTTGTTGCTGGCAGAGCTGCCCACCTGGACCCAAAAGCCAAGGAACACATTATCTCCCACATGTCCTAAAGCAAATGAATGACTAATAATGGGGCTGGGTTTTAGATCTCGGAGTGCTTTCTCCAGCACTCTGAGCCCTACCACAGCGTGAGAATATTGCAAGGCACTAAGAACTTTATTTTTCCAAATAAGATTTCCTTTCCACAAATTAAACTACTCAGTAGCAGTTGTTTTGACAGAGATTCAGTCCAGAATGCTGCTGAGGTATTTATACTATGCTCTGCTTAACAAGAGGGCAAGAGGCACCCTGAAGTCTCTCTTCTCAGACGTCACTGACCTAGCCCAGAACTTAAACCTGAACCAGGTAGATGTCCAGGGAACACAGTGTGGAGAGGAGGAAGAGGAGGTTGTTTTTACAGCCTTGTAATGACAGGGCACTCTCTGCTGAGGCTCAAGGCCAAATGACATAACATTTTCATTCAACAGAGATAGTGAAATGAAGCAGATATTTCCAAATGATGTGCTACAATAAATATTATCTTGGGCAGATCTAGTTTTATACGTGGAAGGGAGAATGCAAATGCATAGTGAACCCTTTATATTCTGGGATTTGAAAAATTCAAATATTTCAATACTCAGATATATGTTAATATACCATTTTCCCTGGCCCAGCTGCAGTGTCTGCAAAGTCTCTGCTCCAACTCTCAGAACTCCCAGCTGTGAAAGCTTTGGACCATGTTTGGTCACTTTGGTAGCTTCTGTTCGGTGTTTCTGCCTCCTAGGGGGTGATGGAGAAAGGTTGTCATCTGAAGGCACTCTTACAGTTTGCAGAAACACGTAAGGAACTATTGTGTGGAAGAGGTACCAGGTCTGATTTGAATTGTTCAGAAGACAGAGTCTCTTTTCTTGCTTAGTAATATACCTGATGGATGAGACCATGGTGATGGTGTTGACATAGCAGAGGGAAAAAATGTGTCCATCAGAAGCGGGATGAGCTAATAGAGCGCCTAACGAAAGCAAGCATCAGGAGAAGTGTGGATACCCTGCCAGTCTGCACCCAGCACCACCCCAGAGGTGTGCCCTTCCATCGAGCATCCGGGTGTGCCACTGGGAAGCAACTTCTCTGTTGTGGAGATAAATATGTTTAGTAAATAGACCTGATGCCATTAAGCACTCAATTCCCATAGCTCATTTGCTTTTAGTTTTAGTTTGCCTGTGGGGGACCATGCACTCTTCATCATGACTTGAGTATTTTTAGATATATGTCATTTTATTTGTCATCATGAATTATGAGTTACCAAGGAAGTTTGCCATCAGTCTTTATAGGCTTGGCTAATTATGAGGACTCCGCTAAGAACTGGGTCTCACGCTGCTGAGAAAACCAGGGATTGAAGATTTCCATGCTGAGGACTCTAACCTGGACTATGGGGAATTCATCATGATGATGTTGTGAAGTACTTTTGCATGTCAGCAAGCAAAATTGTCTCACAACACTCCTGCATTGTTGAGCCTCAAGTAAACATCATGTCTGCACCTTAAAGATGGGGAAACTGAGGCAGTGAGCTGTTAGTAACTTGCCCCAGTAATACCTACTAAGTGCTGGATCCAGGATTCAGGTAGGGGACAGTTGACTCTAAAGTCCAGCTTTTGCACTGTAACAGGCTTACCCTTGTAGCTCTGCCGTGGGAAGCTATTACTTCCTCCTCTAACCTGGCCTTACTCATCTGTCTACTCCTATACATAGCACACTGTCCAACAGACAGTGGGCCCTCAAATGTTTTGAATAAATGAACAATGAATGACGTGTCTGTGTTCTGGTTTCACAACTTCCCAGCATTTGACCCATCCTCAAAGTGTTGTTTAAGGAATCCAATGAACTTGGGCTTGTGTGCCCAAGGGCTTGTGTGCTTTTATAAGTGGTGAAATATTATCTAACTATAAGTATTAAAGTGATTCAACCCTGAGATATGTATCCTTACTGCTGTATCCAAGAGCACAGAGGTTTTCTTTTGTTCTGAATGCTGTGGTAAGTTCCTTCTGTCTTTTACCTCTCCACAGTTTCAGGAGGTGGATGACTTTCTTAGCTGCATTATAAAGATGGGGCAGCTGAAATTCAGAGAGGTCAAAGAACCTGCCCAAGACACACAGCTAGTAAGGGAAGGGATGGGATTTGAACTTAGGTAGTTAATCATTACACTATATTCCCTCCCACAGCAAATGATCTTTCCTATGTTAAATGGTCTAATGGCTAAATGATCTTTCCTACGCTGTCAGGAAGAAAAAAGATTTAAAAAAATAATAAAATGATGGGACATCAGAGCTAGAAGTGATTATCTGGCCTGATCCTCTTCATTGTAGAAGTGATGAGACTGATGTGCCCCAAGAAAACAGACGTGACCTTGAAATGTAGGAACTTGGTTGTGAGTTTGGTCTGTGGAAAGTGGTCTTTCTGCCGTCACATGACTTGAAAGGTGGAGCAGATTATTTCCTTCTCTGATAGGATCTCAGGGATAGGCAGGTCATCCCAGAGAACACTCCAATTCCAACATGTGGGGCAGGTCTATTGCTTTAGATTCTCACTCTCCATGTTTCTAATCCCTTAATACCAAGGGTGTCTTTTTTTTTTTTTGATAATTTCAACTTATTTTAGATTCAGGGGTACATGTGCAGGTTTGTTACATGGGTACATTGCATGATGCTGAAGTTTGGGGTACGGTTGATCCCATTGCCCAGGTAGTGAGCATAGAATCTAATAGTTTTTCAGCCTTTGTCCCCACCCCTTTCTTTCCTCCCTCTAGTAGTCCCCAGGGTCTATTGTTCCCATAATTACGTCCATGTGTACTCAATGTTTGCCTCCCACTTATAAGTGAGAACATGCAATATTTGGTTTTCTTGTTTGTTTGTTTGTTTTTGAGACAGAGCCTCACTCTGTCACCCAGGTGGAGTGCAGTGGCACAATCTTGGCTCACTGCAACCTCCACCTCCCAGGTTCGAGCGATTCTCCTGCCTCAGCCTCCCCAGTATCTAGGATTACAGTTGCGTGCCACCACTCCTGGCTAATTTTTGTATTTTTAGTAGAGATGGAGTTTCACCATGTCGGCCAAGCTAGTCTCAAACTCCTGACCTCAAGTGATCTGCCCGCCTTGGCCTCCCACAGTGCTGGGATTACAGGCGTGAGCCACCATGCCCAGCCTGGTTTTCTTTTTCTACATTAATTCTCTTAGGACAATGTCCTTCAGCTGTATGCATGTTGCTTCAAAGAACATGATTTTGTTCTTTTTATGGCTGCATAGTATTCCATGTTGTATATGTACCACATTTTCTTTATTCAATCTACCGTTGATGGCCAGCCAAAGGTGATTCTTAAGTAAATATGGAGGTAGAGGTATGGGAGGCTGTCTCTGCTCAAATCAGTACATTTAAGCATGAATTGGCTTGTTAGATTAGCTAGAGTACCCTTATAGGAAATCCCTTTACACTAGTAGTAAATGAGGGAAGAAAAATAATGGAGGGGAGGGTGGGGAAGGTAGGTCCTCAAGTGCAAGGCTTGGCTGGGCAAGGCTTTTACTGTGACGCTGTGAGAAAACTGGTCATGGGAAAGAACAGGGAGAAGCTGGAAACTGATGGACTGCAAAGTAGGAAGGAAGTTGGAAAGGAGGGTGAAGAAGTAAAAAAGGTCAGTGATTCTCTCTTTAACCCATGTCCAGCCCACCGAACAGTTTCCCCAACACCATTTGAGGGTTCTAGTAGAGACAGGCTCTCTGCCCTCTCCTACATCCAGCCAATGCCCTTTTTTTACCTGGAAACCCTGCTCAGTTGGCAGGAAGCCTCCCCAGGTATGCAAGAGTACAATCCTCTGGGGCTCATTTTTCTTTTTTCTTTTTTTTTTTTTGAGACAGAGTCTCGCTCTGTTGCCCAGGCTGGAGTGCAGTGGCCAGATCTCAGCTCACTGCAAGCTCCGCCTCCTGGGGCTTTTTGTATTTTTTAGTAGAGACGGGGTTTCACCATGTTAGCCAGGATGGTCTCGATCTCCCGACCTCGTGATCCGCCCGTCTCGGCCTCCCAAAGTGCTGGGATTACAGGCTTGAGCCACCGCGCCCAGCCCTCATTTTTCTTAATGTGATGGAACAGTAGAGGTGAAAAAGAGCATTCTCTTCCCCTGGCAACTTTAGTGTACAGAAGTCCTGCAAGGTTCTCAGAACTGAAGATTAGCTTTCCTACAATCATGAGAAAGAATCTGGTGCAAGGAC
Source organism: Colobus angolensis palliatus (assembly GCF_000951035.1). Lineage (NCBI taxonomy): Eukaryota > Metazoa > Chordata > Mammalia > Primates > Cercopithecidae > Colobus > Colobus angolensis. Next base: position 5,340,770 of record NW_012111808.1, on the reverse strand, counting down.
AGGGTTTCTAGTATTTTCCACCTAGTATGTACATCACCCAGCATGTATTTTAGTAGTGATTTTTTTCCCTTTTGCATATTATATAACAAATGTCCTAAATTTTATATAAATTAAAATTTATGCAATTATATACTGTGACACAAATATAAGCCCTTCATGAGAAATCAAGCAATATAAAAGATGGAATTAAAAAGCATAGTTCTTCTTCTTCCATTCTGCTCAGTCTTCGAAGGTTAACTGCTTAGCATTTTAAGATGTACTCTTATCAGCCTCTTAATATGTGTTTACATTTAACTAAATCTATCTGTCCATCACCTGTATTTCTTTTTTTTTTTTTAATTTTTATTTTTTTGAGGTGGAGTCTCACTCTGTTGCCCAGGTTAGAATGCAGTGGCACGATCTCAGCTCACTGCAACCTCCACCTCCCAGGTTCAAGTGATTCTCGTGCCTCAGCCTCCTGAGTTGCTGGGATTACAGGTACACACCACCACGCCTGGTTAATTTTTGTATTTTTAGTAGAGATGGGGTATTGCCATGTTGGCCAGGCTGGTCTGGAGCTCCTGACTTCAAGTAATCCGCTGGCCTCAGCCTCTCAAAGTGCTAGGATTACAGGCGTGAGTCACTGCGTCCCACCTGTATTTCTTATATAATTTTAGTGTTCTGATTTTTTCATTCTTTTTTTGATAAACCAGATAGACTATAAACATTGCTTTGCAACCTGCTTTTTTAAAAAAACTGTGTCCTGAAAATCTTTGCATATCAGTACATTTGCCATTACCATGTTCTTTATAATTGTTGGATAGTATTCTGTAGCATGGATATAATTTATTATTATTATTATTATTTGAGACAGAGTCTCACTCTGTCACCTAGGCTGCAGTGCAGTGGCACAGTCTTGGGTCATTGCAACCTCTGCCTCCCAGGTTCAAGTGATTCTTGTACCTCAGCCTCCCAAGTAGCTGGAACTACAGGCATGTGCCACCATGCCCAGCTAATTTTTGTGTTTTTAGTAGAGATAGGGTTTTGTCATGTTGGGCAGGCTGGTCTCAAACTTCTGGCCTCCAGTGATTCGCCCGCTTTGGCCTCCCAAAGTTCTGGGATTACAAGCATGAGCCACCATGCACAACCTGGACATTATTTGCTAAATCAGTTTTCTACTGTGAGACATGTTTGTTGCCCCAGCTTTTTCGTTTTTGCAAACTGTGCCAGAATGAACATCCTTATACATGCATCTTTGTGCACCTGCACAAGCGTGTTTGTAGGGAAAATTCATAGAAGTGAAATTGCTGGGTCACAAGGTAGGTATATTTAAAACATTTACCAATACTGCCGAATTGTCCTCCAAAAAAGTCTGTTACAATTTATACATTTTCTGCATAGCTTGTTCAATATTGGATATTATGAATATCTTGCTAGTATGATGAGTAAAAATAGTACATAGTTTTGGCTAATTTGCATTTTCTGATTACTAGTGAGACTGAGCTTCTTTTCACATAGGAATGGCCATTTGTATCCTTCTTTTCTGGATGAAGTCCTAAGGTTTTACAAAGAAGCAAAACATACCTCTCTGTATAAGATATTACTATAGACTGAATGCTTGCATTCCCTATAACTCATATGTTGAAGTCCTAACTGCCAAGATGATGGTATTAGGAGGTGAGGCCTTTGGGAGGTGATTAGGACATGAGGGTAAAGCCTTCATGAATGGGATTAGTGCCCTTATGAAAATGACCCCCGAGAGCTCTGTTACTCTCTTTCTTGCCATGTGAGGATCCAACAAGAAGTTGGCAGTCTGTAACTTGAAAAGTGGCCGTCACAGGAAACCAACCATGCTGGCACCTGGTTTTGGGCTTCTCAGCCTCTGGTAAGAAATAATTTTCTGTTGTTTATAAGCCACACAGTCTGTGGTACTTTGTTATAGCAGCCTGGACTAACCAAGACAGATACCCATATCTTCTAAAGCATGAATAAAAGGCAAAAAAGAGCTAAAGTTATTGATGGAGTTGGACTGTCATATGCATTTGGTAACTTATTATAGAAATTATATTCTGAAGGTTGCATGGCTACAGATAAATTCTAATTTGAACAGAGGATAAATTTGTAGAGAACACTTCCTTTAGGCAAATCTGATATAAAATCCAGACTTAGAGACAGATTTACTCAGGAAGTGATTATTTGCTTTACAAATGGTTTCACCATAGGGTTCCCTTATATAGTCAACTCTTCTGTGTGTATTTAAAAGAAAATGCCCTCTTATAAAAATGTGTTTGCACACACAGTGTTAAGAATACATCTGACACATAAAGAAATGTAGGTCTCCTAAAATATGTGCTATGCTTACAGGTGAAGCTATTCCTTTTTTAAAGATGTCTGTTGCAATGGGGAAGGGTATAGAGTGTATTTTCTCCACTTTTCTCTCCCTTTTGAAACAGTAAAGAAAATAGATAAAGAGTGGTGTTCTGCCCTCTGGTAGGCACAGGTTATTGCTCGAATCAGCTTGGGTGTGATCCAACCTGGTTCCCAAAAACCTGGCACTCACCTGCCCTCAAATTCTCCAGGAAGACAACTGGTAGGCCTGTGGCTTCTTTGATGTTCTTGGTGAGTGATGGCCAGCTCCTCTTCCAGCCATAGCTCTACCACCAGAGCTGTCCTTGAAGTTCATGGTTATCCCTGAAATCTCATAAGAGGCATAATATAGAAACATTGTGAACTTGAACTCCAGTCGCATGACTTTCCTCTGAGGCTCACCTTGTTACCCACAGACAGATCCTTGTTTTCTACCTTCCTGAGCTCCTAAGAAATGTTCTACAAACCGCTTTGCTAATCTCCACCTTTTCCTGGGGGTAGGGCCACTTTATCTTGGAACTCAAAGCCTCGAACACTGAGTCAGTCACCAACACTGCTTTAGATGCTGCTATCTGAGTTAAACAGGATTCCCCATCACCAGAGGGAAGGTCTGCAGGCAGGTTTTTATCCATTTTGTATATACCCCATTTGCCTGAAAGTAAGTAGCTATGCCTCCCCAGGACCCAGAGGTATGACAACGTCTAGAACTTTCCAGATCATGAAATAACATGTTTTCTCATTTAAGAGGGACAAATAGAATAGGCTCTCTCCTGATCTGAGTGTGTTAAAAATGTCCTTTTCTTTGCAAGTACTTCCATTACTTACAAAATGTTCACCAATCACATCATTTTGCCAACTTTAGTATTATAATAAAATCAATTTCAGGTAAAGCTAGTTGTCTCTCATTGTTCTTTGCATCGATATTCTCTTTAATTTTCTGAATGAATTTTAGGTTTATTGTATTAAGTTCAATAAAGTAAGCTATTAGAATTTTAACTGGAATAGTGTTAAAACTCTGACATGTAACTGGAGAGAATTATCATGTTTACTGTATTTCCCTCTCCTTTAAGGAACATGGTATTTTGCTCCAGTTGCACTAGGTCAGTTCCCAAGCATTTTATATTTTTGCCTGCTTTTAAAAACATCATAATATTTTAATCATATTTTCTCTTTTTTGGCATGGAACTGAAATTTGGAGACAGCTCTCATAACCAGACATTTTATTGAACTTTTAGTCTTTACTAACTTTTGTGTTTACTTCTTTGGGTTTATTATAAACACATTTTTGCCATTTGAAAACCATCTTTTTATTTCTTTTTTTAGAGTTTTAAACCCTCCTGGCGCATCTTACAAGGTTCCGTGGCTTTAACAACCAGCCATATGCAGAAGAAAACATGAAGGCTTATGTTAGGAAGCAATTATCTAAGATAGTGGGATCCTGGAGGAAAAGTGACTCACAAGTCAAAGGAAGGAAGACTTTCAAGGTGAGAGGATTCATCCAGGATTTCTACTTGTCAGAATCTCCCTTAAAGAAATAATTTAAAATTTGATGTGTAAGAGTGTTCAGAGTATTACTTACCTAAGCCAGCACTTGGAAACAATCTAAGTGTACTACAGTTAGGAAACTGATAAATAAATTATGGCACTCTATGTAATGAAGTAGTATGTGAGCATTAAAAACTAACATTTGCAGCTGGGCATGATGGCTCCTGCCTGTAATCCCAGCATTTTGGGAGGTTGAGGCAGGAGGATCGCTGGAGTCCAGGGGTTCAGCATCAGTCTAGGCAACATAGCAAGACCTTCTCTCTATTAAAAATTTAAATAACTAATTGGGCATGGTGACATGCGCCTATAGTTCCAGCTACTCAGGGGGCTGAAATGGAGAAAACACTTGAGCCCAGGAGTTCAACGCTGTGGTGAGCCATGCTGGTGCTACTGCACTCCAGTCTGGGTGGCACAGCAAGACCCTATCTCAAAAGAATAATAATAATAATAATAATGACAGTGTTTGCAGGTGTTTGCAATAATAATAATGACAGTGTTGCAATATTTGATCACTTAAGAAAATAGTCATTGATTGTTTATTTTAAAAGCAAGACATGAACTGAATATCATCTAAACTTGAAATCTAAGTACATGAACACAGAAGAAAGAACACAGAAGAAGAAAGACGTTACTTGTGGTTATTTCTAGATTGTGACAGTATGAGTCATTTTCTTCCTTGTATTTTCTTTATTTTTAATTCTCTACAGTAAGCATGTAGTACTTTGTGATAAAAAGAACACCTGCTGTGGCCTGAATGTTTGTACCATCTGCCCCTCATTCACATGTTGGAGCCTAATTCCCAGTGTGATGGGATTAGGAGCTGGGGCCTTCGGTCATAAGAGCAGAGTCTTCTGATGACATTAGTGCCCTTACAAAGAAGAGACTAGAGACATGATCTTTCTCTGAAATATGTGAGGATGCAAACCTGGAGGTAAGCTCAAATTAAACACCGAATCTGCTGGCACCCTGATCTTGGGCTTCTCAACCTCCAGTACTGTGAGAAATAGATGTTTGCTGTTACGTCCGCCACGGTATACTACTTTTGTTATACAGCCCAAGAAGACTAGGATAGACATCATAATATTTAAAAGAAATACAAAAAGAAAAACGAGGAGAAGGAGGAAGAGGTTGGGCTAAGTAGCAAAGAGAAAATCCAAATAGGATTTGACTATCAGAGTTAAGCCACCAGGGCCCGGGTGCTCCAGGTGAGCTCAGCCTTTCAGCCATCCCTGGCAAGGCAGCAGACGCACAGGATGAGCCATCTTGGGCTCTCCAGACCAGTTCATCCAGAAGTTATTAATGACCTCTGTGGCTGACATGTAGAATGGACAAATCACCCAGTCACACTCAGCCTGAATTCCTGATACACATAATTGAGAAAAAAAATAAAAGGTTGCTGTTGGAAGTCAGTATATTTTGGGTTAGCTTTCTAGGCAGCCATAGATAACTGGAACAGTGGGGTATGGCTATTTTTGCATGAGCTGCTCTTCATTTGCATAGAGAAGTAACTGGGCATCCTTGCTTGGTTAATTTCCTTGTGGCACCCATAAAAATCATGGGAAACCTCTGGGAAGTGCATGGGCTCCCGGACTGGGGAATTCCAGTAAGAAAAATTCTATTTTTCACAGTCCTCAGTCTTTTTTGTCACCCCTTAAAGAATTCTTCTGGGAAAATTTCCTTGTCTTTCCTCCTCATCGACTATCTGCAGGCTGCTTTAATTACTTTAATTGAACTTAGATATGAAGCAAAGGTAATTGGATGAGGGAGTGAAGGTGCTCTAAGGAGGAAGGGGCCCTATGGAAATGCTGCGTGCTGGACCGACAGGACAGTGACAATTCATCAGGATGGGGGTTTGGGTTCTGAAACGAGCATTTTCATTGTTCTTACTGTAGAGACCACATGTCTGGGCTGGTTTTCATCCCCCTAAAGGAATTCTCCTCTAAGGTGTGAGGTGCAGTCCCAGTTCCTGAGCTGTTAGAGCTGGGATTGTCCCCAGGGATCCTTTAATCTTACCTACCTCATTTCACAAAAGAGGAAACTGAGCTCTCATGTATGTGGGGGAACGGGGGAGGGAAGAGGACGGATTCTGAATCATAGTTTGTAACTGGCAGAGAAGTGGCAGAAAATCCAGTCCCTGACATACCCTGGTATCATGTCAGTATAAGATGAGAAATGTGAGAAGAGGAACAAAAAAATCTTAATTGTTAGCACGTAATCAGCAGGTTCATTCACCTGCCAGTTTGTTAACTTCCTATCCCTGCAATAAGTGCTGGAAATGTCTCCCTCATGAGAAAGGATAATAGGTAGTGACGTATTTGACAAGTGTTGGCAGGTCCTGGGGTTAGCCACATCTACGCTGAGTGGAGCTAAGCAAACAGGGAAGATGCAAGAATTCAGGGCAAGTGGGAAAGAGGCCAGTGGCCTCCCACCCTGGAGAGCCAAGACAGGTGGAGGGCCCACCCCTGCAGCTGCCTGGCCCTGGACCCCAGGACGCCTTACTTTAAGCCTTTTGGAACTGCTAGGAGGACATTGTGTTTGCTGGGAATGTGCTCTCTGAAAAATCTTTCATTGGGTACATGCCTTTTGTCAGCCATATGCTGTTTTCTCTTTTTAGCTTCTGAATATGGATGTGCGGCTCTTTGTGTGATTAACAAAGTTACATAAGGACAGATTCAATAGGCAATATTTACAATCAGGCTAATTTTCTTAATGACACTGTTGCAAGAATTCTCTTTTTGAAACTCTATTCTCCCAGGTATTTATCTTACAGCTTGTGGTGCATTTTGAGTTTTGTTCATCTTAATTCAATTACTAAGACAAGATAAAAATTAGCAACACTTTACCCTCCTTCTGGTCTTCAGGTTCTCTATGAAATTTTAGATTGAGGGGAAAAGGGAGTTAAATTTGTATCTACTAAGTATCTCTAAGGGGCATAAATGTATTCAAGATGTTCAATTATGCCCCCAATTGATCTCTAAGGTGATTCATATACACTATACTTAAAAAGTAAATGATTCTGAGCTAATATAATAATTTCAAACAAAAATAAAATGCTGGCTGGGCACAGGGGCTCACACCTGTAATCCCAACACTTTGAGAAGCTGAGGCAGGTGGATCACCTGAGGTCAGGAGTTTGAGATCAGCCTGGCCAACATGGCGAAAGTCCATCTCTACTAAAAATACAAAAATTAGCCAGGCATGGTGGTGCATGCCTGTAATCCCAGCTACTCAGGAGGCTGAGGCAGGGAGAATTGCTTGAACCCAGGAGGGGAGGTTGCAGTGAGCCGAGATCACACCACTGCACTCCAGCCTGCGCGACAGAGTGAGACTCTGTCTCAAAAAAATAAAAATAGAAATGAAAATAAAAATAAAAAATAAAATGAAATGTTTCTGGTCCCAAAGCTAGATGAAGCTACCTCTTTCCCCCATGCTGTATATATGGTAAAAATAATGTTTGTTCTGTTTGTTCAAACCTTGCATTTATTTTGTAGCATAGGCAATTTGTTTTATGTTCCAGACAACATCTGTCTGCTGCAAAATCTCAGCCAGTTCCTGTGTTACCCGAGCAAAGGAGACAGTGTCGAAGGTCTCTAGCGGCCCATAAATTAATTCTAAAAACACCAACGTGATCAGTTTTCTGGCACTGAGCATGGGGACGTATGATCGTGGAAATCAATCCGTGTAAAAAGAATAAAATAAAGGGGTTTGGATTGTCTAAAGCAATGATCTTTGCTAAATTTAATGCAGAAGAGGAGGTTATTGAGATAACTCTGATTATTCCTGCCCACCTTCCTCATTTCTTTAGGGTTTCTCAACTGTGGTCAGCAGAGAAATTATTTCTTACCGTGGCCCATAAGACTTCACTGTTGAATAATTTGACAAAGCCATATTGGCCCAGTGGGGAAAAAAAAAAGGTCTTATAAATTACCACTTCACACTAGCATGTATTTGCATATGTGGGCTAAGCAGACTCTGCTCAATCTCAAAAACACTCATATAAGGCAAACTCATCATGCACTGTTCAGAACTCAGCATTCTCAAAAAGTGAAGGCATCAAACATAAGTATTCCCAAGGCTAGAGAATATACAGTTGGCAGCTCCTTCTGGGGAAAAAATATGATATGACATTTGTACAACTATTTTAAAATTTAGTCAAAAGTTCTAGAGCCCAACACTTGGAAGCAATGGCTGAGTCTTGGAAGAGCTCTCTGCAGTGATAGGAACTCTGCCAGACACCTGGGGGTCACTGCAGCCTAGTCCAGCCCGGAGAAGGATGCTGTGCAGAGCCAAGACATGCACACGATCTTTTGCCAAATGGAATAGCATTGACATTGAAGTGTTGCTGTAAAGGCAATGGCCTGGAAGATGAAATGTGATCAGAACTGAGGAGAGGAACCTAGACAGAAATTCAAACTGATAGGACAGTCAACATAAGGTGAAGGTGGATGGGGAGCAGTGGGGTGCCGGTAAATGTTTAACAACCAGCTCTCTGGAAAAAAAGTGTATGTGTTTGTTATACATTTTTCTGATATAAAGAAAATGTGTAGGCCAGGCGCTGTGGTTCACGCCTGTAATCCCAGCACTTTGGGAGTCCGAGGCAAGTGGATCACTTGAGGACAGGAGTTTGAGACCAGCCTGGCCAACGTAGCAAAACCCCATCTCTACTAAAAATACAAAAACTTAGCTGGGCCTGGTGTCTCATGACTGTAATCCCAGCTATTCAGGAGACTGAGGCATGAGAATTGCTTGAACCCAGGAGGAGAATGTTGCAATGAGCTGAGATCACGCCACTGTACTCCAGCCAGGATGACAGAGCGAGACTCTGTCACAAAAAATAAAAATAAAAAAATAGAATGTGTAGCAGACAGTTTACCAGTAATAGCAACATATATAATGCTCTTTATTATAGATTCCATATAGCCATTTGATCCTCACAGAAAGTTTTGCTTTTTTTGTCAAATTCTTATATTCATAGTCAACCTATGGTTGTGTCAACAATCATTTGATAAATGGAGTAAGTGGAGTTGTATCCCAATCTGATACCTATTTCCCCAATAAATTGCTTTCATTAAATCTAATATGTGATCTACCATCAGACTTTCTCACTCTCATATACATTATATTCATTAAACTGAAACCTCTTTCAGCTTTACCACAAGATCCCTCTGTCATTTTTGGCATTTTAGGGATCTTAATCTAAAAAGTAATTTTATGTTACATCAGTGAAAGGCATAAGACTGAGTGAGCATTAACGTAAAATTTTGTTAATTTCTTCACGTAATTACAGAAAAAAGTTTTAAGCTAACATACTTACCTTAGTTTTCAATTTATACCTCTATATTATTCTGACTTGCAATTTCCTCAAAATCCATTATCAGTTTTAATAATTCTATCATCGACAACAGTGTCATAAAATCAGACTATGAATAAATGCTTAATAACTATCCAATTCAGTAAAGAAGTTGCTCATATCATTGATGGATGAGTGTGGTTAAGAGGTGAATGCTGGTTGATGTTTTCATGTACTTTAACATGTAAGATGAAAGTGAAACAATGAAGATGAATGTTGGAATGTCACTAATTCTTCATGACAGGAGCAACTCCTTTCCCAAATTAGATAATAGTTTTCAATACTGGAACACTATGTCCTCAATTTTTTACTGCTATTCAGAATGTAACAGCTGTATTTGTGCTACACTTTTAATTTTAATCCACATTCTTAACACTTTATCATTTTCTTAAGTCTATACAATTGACAAACCAGTAAATCAAGCCCCATTTTATAGCATTGGCCAATTTCTATGGTGTAAATACTTTTACTACCATCAGTTTCAAGCTACCACCCTGACGTCACTGAACTTGGAGCTGCACAGTAGCACAGCGTTATGTATTTCCCTGGCACAGATTTGACAGATGTCACTGACAGCACAGTGCAGTAAGATCACAAAGTGGTGAGTTTTGAGTATTTATTACCTTTGTTTTAATATAACTTATTTAGTGAAAGTTTAATTGTTTAATAACTATATTTAACAATTGCCTCTGAAAATTCCTGGACATTTAGCCATCAGCTCTTCACAAGCTGGTATAGGCCACACCCCTGGTGGAGGGACAGACAACAAGGGAGAAACGGAAGGGAGGCCGGTGGAAACTGCTGGACACCCTCCTTTATCCCTGAACATTGGATTCTGAATCTGGTTGGAAATGGAGGTGATTCAAGATGTGATATGGAGACGCCATTTTATTTTGGGGCTCACTGGTTCCTGGCCATGGAAGTGGGCCTTCATTCCAGGCTTACTTTCAATGGAACAGGAATTGTTTACATCCCTCTTGTTCTTGCTTGATGGGCTTGAAGCAGAGGTGAGATTGGGCCCTTGGTTGTTGTAGGGTTGTCAGTAGGTTGTGCCAACAGGATGTATAGAGAAGGCAGAGGAAAGAGAAATCGGGAAGAGCTGTCAGAAAGAAGCCTGTGGTGCTGTTCTACGGTGACCAGGTCTGTGCACACCTACTCCAAAAGGCCGAGAGAGCTGGGAGGCTGAAGAAGGAGGCCGAAGAAGGAGGCTGATAAATCCACTTTTTTTCGAAAGAAACATTTAATAGGGGCTTATGAGTAGAAGCCATGTCTCTGGTGGCCATGAGAGAGTGGATCCCTGCCCTGGCCCTCCAGAAAGTATTCTTTACATGGCAAACTTTTAGGGTAAAGCATGCAGCTAGTCATATCTCAGATCCTCCTGTGAAACTTAAGACCACTGGGGAAGTGAGATAAGCATCTTCATGAGGAGTTATCCAAGCTACAGGTATTGTTTCTTGACTTTGCTACAGGAATGCCTTGATGTGCTGGAGTCAAACATTGGTCATTATGGTGGTTTTGCTTCAAGATGGCATCACTCTTGCCATGCAATAGGCTGTTTTCCTACAGGTGCCTACTTCTACTCTGCACCTTTAAGCTAGCCCAGCACACCCAGGCACACATCAGCCTGCTGGGCCATGAAACAACTCAGTGGACATGCAGGGTATTATGGTACCTGTAGGAATGATTTCAAACCTTTCTGTGTGTCTGCAGCCTGTTTTTGCTCTCAGGGGCCTTTCACAACCTCATTTGGACCCTCTGATATGGGCACTGAATCTCTGAAGCTCTGATTTTTGGATCCATCTCGAGGTTCAGGCTTGAAAAATATTTTTAAAATCATATTTGTTGATGGCAAGGGTGCAGTAAAATAGACATCTTATAAACCGCTGGTAGGAAAGCAAATTAGGACATCTTTGTAGAATTCAATTTGTCCATAACTGTTAAGAGTATGTTAAAAGAAAAGCTTTAGCTGAATTAAATGTAAAACAGTTTAATTGAGCAAAGAACAATTCATGAATCAGGCAGTCTCCTGAGCTAGAGGAGGCTCAGAGACTCCAGCACAACCACGTGGCGGAAGATTTATGAATAGAAAAAGGCAAGTGACGTTCAGAAAACAGAAGTGAGGTACAGAAACAGCCAGATTGGTTACAGATCGGCGTTTGCTGTATTTGAACACGGTTTGAACAGTTGGCCACATTTGATTGGCCAAAACTCAGTGATTGACACAAGAGTAGGCTACAGTTTGTTTACAACTCCGTTTAGGTTATAGTTCACGAGGTACAGAGGAACCTTTAGGTGGAACTTCAAACATACCAGGAAGCAGCATTAGGCTGAACTTAGTTTAACAAGTCTTTAAAATGTCCATAGTGTCTGCCTCTATAATCCCACTTCTAGGCATGTATGTTATAGAAATATTCAGAGATACTGCAAAGATATTTATGTAAAGAAAATGCCTTATTTTTTAGTAAATAGTTAGGAACAACCTAAATATTCAATAATACAGTTATATTTAAATTAATTATAAGTCCATACTGGAAAATATTATACAGACACTGAAAAATCACTTTTAAATAGTATTTAATAATATAGGTAATGATTAGGACATAATAAAAAGTGGGAAAAGCAGGAAACAAAACTGCACATGCAATAGGATCCCAATTTTATTAAAAATTTACATATATAATAGGAAGAACTAAAAGGAAATAAACTAAAATGCTACCAGTGGTTATCCATATTCATTGCGGGTGAGTTCTGTTTTCCTCTTTAAAAATTTCCATATTGTCAATTTTTCTAGAATCACCACATATCATTTTTAATACAAAAAAAATTTAGTGGCTCACACCTGTAATCCCAGCACTCTGGGAGGCCAGGCTGGGCGGGTAGCTTGAGCCCAGGAGTTTGAGACCAATCTGTGCAACATGGCAAAATCCCGTCTCTACAAAAAGTTTTAAAAACTAGTCAGGCATGGTTGTGCATGCCTGTAGTCCCAGCCAGCTGGGAGACTGAGGTGTGAGGATTGTTTGAGCCCAGCACGTCAAGGTTACAGTGAGCTGAGATGGCACCACTGCATGCCAGCCCGGGTGACAGAGTGAGACCTTGTCTCAAATAAGTAAATAAATAAAATGCTAATTTAAAAGACATTGGTTTGCAACAGCCTGTAAGCTCCTTAGCTTGTCATGCTGCACATAAAGTTTGCAAATCTATATATTGATAGCATTTTCCCAAAGAAATGCTCCTCTAATTTCATCAAAAGAAGTAATAAAAAAATTGAATTTACTGAAATTTACTTTACAATCTGATTGAGAATATAAACAGAAAATGGCTATACATAAAACTTTGCTTCCATCACAGCAGAAGAAGCTGCTAATGGGGAAGAATTAAAATTAGAGGATACGTTGATATTTGGATTCTTCTGAAAATTTCCTAGGAGAGCCTTTTAAAATATAAAAGATGGCTTCTGATACCTACTTGAAAGTATGCATGTAAAAGAAGCAAATACACTATGGAGAAATTTGTTCTTTTAGTGGCTCTTCTTTACAATTGTATTCAGCACTTATTCAAGTGATATTGAAGGCTTCACTCTGTCATGCTGAAGTTGTGTCCAAGACTGTGAGAACATTTAACTAAATAATATTTGGAAGCTAGGCTCAGTATCTGAAGAACAATAGCATTTTAATTTTTAATTACATTTTCTGCCATTACAATCGATATTTATTAAGTGGTCTAAAAACGAAAATGACACTCTGTCGAGTGCTGTGTGAATTATTCAAAGGAAAGTTTTTAGAACAGTGAAACCCAGCCTAGAAGATGACTTTCATCATTCTTTACTGTGTTCCTCTCACTTTGCTGAGTTTCTGCTCTGCCATTATTCTCTCGTATCCTGATATCACCCCAATTCACTCTTTTCTTACTTCTTTTGGCTCTCAGATTTTCCCCCATGTAATTTCAAGTTTGATTATGGTCTGTCTCTTATTATTATGTTTTCATTTTATGTATTTTTTTATTATACTTTAAGTTCTAGGGTACATGTGCACAACGTGCAGGTCTGTTACATGTGTATACATGTGCCATGTTGGTGTGCTGCACCCATTAACTCGTCATTTACATTAGATATATCTCCTAAGGCTATCCCTTCCCCCTCCCCCCACCCACAATGGGCCTTGGCATGTGATATTCCCCTTCCTGTGTCCAAGTGTTCTCATTATTCAGTTCTCACCTGTGAGTGAGAACATGCGGTGTTTGGTTTTTTCCCTTGTGATAGTTTGCTGAGAATGATGGTTTCCAGCTTCATCCATGTCCCTACAAAG
>NW_012111808.1:5324764-5326200 GCF_000951035.1 Colobus angolensis palliatus | reverse complement strand
CAGCTAGTTTTTTGTATTTTTTAGTAGAGACGGGGTTTCACTGTGTTCGCCAGGATGGTCTCGATCTCCTGACCTTGTGATCCACCCGTCTCGGCCTCCCGAAGTGCTGGGATTACAGGCTTGTGCCACCGCGCCCAGCCCGGTTTTTACGGTTTTAAGTCCAACATTTAAGTCTTTAATCCATCTTGAATTAATTTTTGCATAAGGTGTAAGGAAGGGATCCAGTTTCAGCTTTCTACATATGGCTAGCCAGTTTTCCCAGCACCATTTATTAAATAGGGAATCCTTTCCCCATTGCTTGTTTTTGTCAGGTTTGTCAAAGATCAGATGGTTGTAGATGTGTGGTATTATTTCTGAGTGGTCTGTTCTGTTCCATTGGTCTATATCTCTGTTTTGGTACCGGTACCATGCTGTTTTGGTTACTGTAGCCTTATAGTATAGTTTGAAGTCAGGTAGTGTGAGGCCTCCAGCTTTGTTCTTTTGGCTTAGGATTGACTTGGCAATGCGGGATCTTTTTTGGTTCCATATGAACTTTAAAGTAGTTTCTTCCAATTCTGTGAAGAAAGTCATTGGTAGCTTGATGGGGATGGCATTTAATCTATAAATTACCTTGGGCAGTATGGCCATTTTCACGATATTGATTCTTCCTATCCATGAGCATGGAATGTTCTTCCATTTGTTTGTGTCCTCTTTTATTTTGTTGAGCAGTGGTTTGTAGTTCTCCTTGAATAGGTCCTTCACATCCCTTGTAAGTTGGATTCCTAGGTATTTTATTCACATTGAAGCAATTGCGAATGGGAGTTCACTCATGATTTGGCTCTCTGTTTGTCTGTTATTGGTGTATAAGAATGCTTGTGATTTTTGCACATTAATTTTGTATCCTGAGACTTTGCTGAAGTTGCTTATCAACTTAAGGAGATTTTGGGCTAAGACGATGGGGTTTTCTAGATATGCAATCATGTCATTTGCGAACAGGAACAATTTGACTTCCTCTTTTCCTAATTGAATACCCTTTCTTTCTTTCTCCTGCCTGATTGCTCTGGCCAGAACTTCCAAAACTATGTTGAATAGGAGTGGTGAAAGAGGACATTCCTGTCTTGTGCCAGTTTTCAAAGGGAATGCTTCCAGGTTTTGCCCATTCAGTATGATATTGGCTGCTGGTTTGTCATAAATAGCTCTTATTATTTTGAGATACATTCCATCAATACCTAATTTATTGAGAGTTTTTAGCACGAAGGGCTGTTGAATTTTGTCAAAGGCCTTTACTGCATCTATTGAGATAATCTTGTGGTTTTTGTCTTTGGTTCTGTTTATATGATGGATTACGTTTATTGATTTACATATGTTGAACCAGCCTTGCATCCCAGGGATGAAGCCCACTTGATCATGGTGGATAAGCTTTTTGATGTGCTGCTGGATTCAGTTTGCCAGTATCT
>NW_012111808.1:5324154-5324526 GCF_000951035.1 Colobus angolensis palliatus | reverse complement strand
CTGTTCTTTTACATTTGCTGAGGAGTGCTTTACTTCCAACTATGTGGTCAATTTTGGAATAAGTGTGATGTGATGCTGAGAAGAATGTATATTCTCTTGATTTGGGGTGGAGAGTTCTGTAGATGTCTGTTAGGTCTGCTTGGTGCAGAACTGAGTTCAAGTCCTGGATATCCTTGTTAACTTTCTGTCTTGTTGATCTGTCTAATGTTGACAGTGGGGTGTTAAAGTCTCCCATTATTGTTGTGTGGAGTCTAAGTCTTTTTGTAGGTCTCTAAGGACTTGCTTTATGAATCTGGGTGCTCCTATATTGGGTGCATATATATTTAGAATAGTTAGCTCTTCTTGTTGAATTGATCCCTTTACCATTATGTA
>NW_012111808.1:5321728-5323589 GCF_000951035.1 Colobus angolensis palliatus | reverse complement strand
TTGATCCCTTTACCATTATGTAATGGCCTTCTTTGTCTCTTGATCTTTGTTGGTTTAAAGTCTGTTTTATCAGAGACTAGGATTGCAACCCCTGCTTTCTTTGTTTTCCATTTCCTTGGTAGATCTTCCTCCATCCCTTTATTTTGAGCCTATGCATGTCTCTGCATGTGAGATGGGTCTCCTGAATACACCACACTGATGGGTCTTGACTCTTTATCCAATTTGCCCATCTGTGTCCTTTAATTGGAGCATTTAACCCATTTACAGTTAAGATTAATATTGTTATGTGTGAATTGGATCCTGTCATGATGTTAGCTGGTTATTTTGCTCATTAGTTGATGCAGTTTCTTCCTAGCATCAATGGTCTTTACAATGTTTTTTGCAAATGTCTTTACAATGCATGTTTTTGCAGTGGCTGGTACCGGTTGTTCCTTTCCATGTTTAGTGCTTCCTTCAGGAGCTCTTGTAGGACAGGCTTGGTGGTGACAAAATCTCTCAGCATTTGCTTGTCTGTAAAGGATTTTATTTCTCCTTCACTTATGAAGCTTAGTTTGGCTGGATATGAAATTCTGGTTTGAAAATTCTTTTCTTTAAGAATGTTGAATATTGGCCCCCACTGTCTTCTGGCTTGTAGAGTTTCTGCCCAGAGATCCACTGTTAGTCTGATGGGCTTCCCTTTGTGGGTAACCTGACCTTTCTCTCTGGCCGCCCTTAACAAAAAATGTTTTCATTTTAAATGATATGTCAATCCCCCAAAAACTGGTACTTTCTGCAAAATAAAGTATCATCAGAGCAAACAGATAACCTACAGAATGGGAGAACATTTTTGCAATCTATCCATCTGAAAAAGGTCTAATATCCAGAGTCTACAAGGAACTTAAACAAATTTTCAAGAAAAAAAAAAAAAACATTAAAAAGTGGGCAAAGGACATGAACAGACACTTCTCAAAAGAAGACATTCATGCGCCCAACAAACATGAAAAAAAGCTCAACATCACTGATCATTAGAGTAATGCAAATCAAAACCACAATGAGATACCATCTCATGCCAGTCAGAATGGCAATTATTAAAAAGTCAAGAAACAACAAATGCTGGTGAGGCTGCAGAGAAATGGGAGCACTTTTACACTGTTGGTGGGAATGTGAATTAGTTCAACCATTGTGGAAGAGAGTGTGGCAATTCCTCAAAGACCTAGGACCAGAAATAATAACATTTGACCCAGCAATTCCATTACTGGGTATATACCCAAAGGAATATAAATATTTCTATTATAAAGATACATGCATGTTCACTGCAGCATTATTCACAAGAGCAAATACCCAAATGCCCATTTAATGATAGACTGGATAAAGAAAATGTGGTACATATTCACCATGGAATACTACACAGCCATGAAAAGGAATGAGATTATGTCCTTTGCAGGGACATGGATGGAGCTGGAAGCCATTATCCTCAGTAAACTAATGCAGGAACAGAAAACCAAGCATCACATGTTCTCACTTATAAGTGGGAACTGAACAATGAGAACGCATGGACACAGGGAGGAGAACAGCACACTCTGGGGACTGGGAAGGGTGAAGAGGAGGGAGAGCATCAGGAAAATAGCTAATGCATGCTGGGCTTAATACCTAGGTGATGGGTTGATAGATGCAGCACACCGCCATGTCACACGTTTACCTATGTAACAAACCTGCACATCCTGCACATGTACCTGGAATGTAAAATAAAATAATTTAAAACAAATTTTTTTAGGCTGGGCGTGGTGGCTCACGCTTGTACTCCCAGCACTTTGGGAGGCCAAGGCAGGCAGATCACGAGGTCAGGAGATTGAGACCATCCTGGCTAACACGGTGAAACCCT
>NW_012111808.1:5291230-5321296 GCF_000951035.1 Colobus angolensis palliatus | reverse complement strand
TTTGTTTGAGATGGAGTCTCGCTCTGTCGCCCAGGCTGGAGTACAGTGGTGGGATCTCGGGTCACTGCAAGCTCTTCTCTTGCCTCCCAGGTTCACGCCATTCTCCTGCCTCAGCCTCCCAAATAGGTGGAACTACAGCTGCCTGCCACCATGCCTGGCTAATTTTTTGCATTTTAAGTAGAGACGGGGTTTCACCAGGTTAGCCAGGATGGTCTCGATCTCCTGACCTCGTGATCTGCCCATCTTAGCCTCTCAAAGTGCTGGGATTACAGGCATGAGTCACTGCGTCCAGCCTATTTCTTTTTAAATTAAATTTAGACTATTTGCAGCTTGATCAGAGACTCTAATAAGCCACATCTTTAATAATTGACTCTCAGGGTCACAGGGGATCTTTAAGAGGTTCACAGAAAATGTGTATTCTGAAAGAACAATGCATGAATTTCAATTATTTTTTTTTGGCACCAAAATAAACATACACTAACTTGTTGTAACATGGCTGGACAGGATCTGGTTTGAGGCACATCAGTTTGAAAAGAGTTCCTATCACAGCAACATGAATCCTGCTATAATTGAAGCAAGAATAAACATTGAGTTTATGATGGAGCTTGGGTGGAAGAATGGTGAAATCATTGATGCTTTATGAGAAGTTTATGGGGACAGTGTCCTGAAGAGATCAGCAGTTTATAAATGGATAACTCACTTTAAGAAGGGATGAGACAACATTGAAGATGAAGTCCCTAGTGGCAGGCCATCCACATCAATTTGCAAGGAAAAAATTCATCTTGTTCGTGCCCTGATTGAAGAGTATTGATGATTAAGAGTACAAACAATAACCAACACCACAGGTATCTGGACTGGTTCAGCTTACACAATTATGACTGAAAAGTTAAAGTTGAGCTAACCTAACTTTGCATTCCATAAGTGCCAAAAACCATTGTGCCTAGATCAGCTGCAGACAAGGGCAGAGCTCTCAATGGAGATTTGAAACAAGTGAGATCCAGATCCTGAAGCATTTATTTGAAGAATTGTAGCAAGAGATGAAACACGGCTTTGCCAGAACAATCCTGAAGATAAAGCACAATCAAATCAATGGCTACCAAGAGATGGAAGTAGCCCAGTCAAAACCAAAATGGATCCATCAAAAACAAATGTCATGGCAAGAGTTTCTTGGAATGCTCAAGCCATTTCTCTTGTTGACTTTCTGGAGGGCCAAAGAATGATGACATCTGCTTGTTAGGAGGTGTTTTGAGAAGGTTCGCCAGAGCTTTAGCAGAAAAACACCTGGGAGAGCCCTTCCCCACCAAGACAGTGCTCCTGCTCATTCCTCTCATCAAACAAAGACAACTTTGTGAGAGTTTTGATGGGAAACCATTAGGCATCCACCATACTATCCTGATTTGGCTTCTTCTGCCTTCTTTCTGTTTCCTAATCTTAAAAAAAAACTTTAAAAGACAACATTTTTCTTCAATTACTAATGTAAAACAGATTACACTGACATGCTTAAATTCTTTCAGTTTTGATTTTTTGTTTTTTGAGATGAGGTCTCACTCTATCACCCAGGCTGGAGTGCAGTGGGATGATCATGGCTCACTGCAACCTCAAACTCCTAGGCTCAAGTGATCTTCCTGCCTTAGCTTCCCAAGTAGCTGGGACTGTAGGTACGCACCAGATCTGGCTATTTATTTTATTTTTTTTTAGAGACGGGGATCTTGCTATGTATCTCAGGTTGGTCTTGAATTCCTGGCTTCAAGCAATATTGCCTCAGTCTCCCAAAGTGCTGGAATTACAGGCATGACCCACCATGCCTGGCACTGACCCTCAATTTTTTAGGGGAAACTAAATGTTTAATATCATTGCTTACAAGTGTCTTCAACTTGATGGAGCAAATGTTGAGACATAAAGTTTATATTTTTTTACTTTTAGCTTTTAATTCCATTTTTCCATGAACTTTGTGAAGTCCCTTTGTATTTCCTTTCATTAAAAAGGCACAATCAGAGTCCCCAAAAGAAATGGAAAGAAGGAAATGGCAATGAATATAATACCATTTCCCCAGCCCCTCAGCCATTAAGTGGAACAAAAATACAGAAACATTTCTGGGAAAATATAATTGATGATAATTACCTCTGAGGGTACAAGAAAGAGGAGGGGCAGGGGTTCTCAAGTTGTATCTGCAATGTTTGAAGCAACAAGGTGAAGTGTTAACTCATTAAATCTGGATACTGGGTACAAGAATGCCTATCATGTAAATTACTTTTAATTAAGAAGAAAAGAAAGAGGGAGAAGGGGACTGGTCATGGTGACTCGCAACTATAATCTCAGCACTTTGGGAGGCCGAGGTGGGATCACTTGAGCCCAGGAGTTCAATACCAGCCTAGACAATATAGCAAGACCCCATTGCTACAAAAAGAAAAACAACCAAACAAAAGCATAAAACAATTAGATGGGCATGGTGGCAGGTGCCTATGGTCCTAGCTACTTAGGAGATTGATGTAGGAGGATCGCTTGAGCCCAGTAGTCCAATGCTGCAGTGAGCTATTATCATACCACTGCACTCCAGCCTGGGTGACAAAGCAAGACCTCTTCTAAAAAAAGAAGAAGAAGGAGGAGAAGGAGAAGGAGAAGGAGAAGGAGAAGGAAGAAGGTACTAATTATATTTTAACCAATGAGAGAACTAGATGCCTGGGCCCTACATCTTTCCTGGAAACCAGCCCAACAGGTGTGAACCTATTTATAGTCCAGAGTGTAAGCAGACCTTAAATTATATCTAGGTACAGGACAAATGTAAATCTTTAGAAAGTGTTAGAGTAATCGGTGGTTACAGGATAAATGCAAATGTTTAGAAAGTATTGCAGTAATCCGTGGGGTATGTCCTGAGCCCAGATCTTCCCAATAGACTGGTAGCAAATGTGAACCACCCTCCTGGATAGAGAAAGTGAAAGTACTTGATTCATTCAAAAGGTAACTCACCAGCAAAAGCATTATAAAGGAGTTTAGAAAATTCAGCACAAAAAATGGGCAAGAGAAAAATATATCCCAGGGGAGAAAAAAGATAGCAACTGCAACCTACAAGAAGCTAAAAAATAGGATGAGGCTCTTTCCTTCTCAACGTTTCTGAACGTTGAGAGGGAGAAGCACCGTATGATGGTCTAAAGAATGCTGCACATTTAAGGGCCTCAGCAAGCAGAAATGCTCCTGTTACTGCCCCTTGGAATAAAACAGCAATCCCTCTTGAGAGATGTGGAAGCTGACTCGCTCAACTCTCGTGTCTTCTCAGAGTGTGAGTTGAAGCAGTACTGACAGCCAGCTGTGGCCCCAAACCACTTATAACCGTTCTGTCTGATTCACATGGAAATGAATGATACTTAGGAATAACCTGATGTTAACATTCTTGGCAGAAAACTAGAAAGCATCTGTTTCTTGAGGAGCGTCCATAGGTAGTGAATGGCTGTCTACATAGACGACCTTGATGAGTGGATTGAATATTGAATCTCCTGGACCTGACTTTAATACCCCAATAAAGGGATTTGGCATCTCACGAGCTCTGGAAAGACTGTGTCCACATGCTGGCCTGGTCAAGATCTATGTATTTTGTGTGCATGTGTGCCGACTGAATCAAGTTTATTGAAGAAAAAATCATTGTGTCTGTAACTTAAAAACAATAATAGCAACAGTATGTATAAACATTTTTGAGGGGCCAGACCCCTCCGTGATGTGCCATACTTTGGTTTTATATAATTCTCGCAGCAACACTTTGAGATGAAACTATTATTATTCTAGATTTAAAGATGAGAAAACTGACCCCCAGAGAGGCTATGTCCCCAAGGTCACACAGGTGGTAAGTGAGGGAGCTGGCACCTGACCCCAAGTCTATCAGACCCAAGCCTCTGCTCTAATTGCTGATCTGACAGTAAAAGACATTCTCGTGTGACGCAAATTCCTACTAATTCTCTAAATTTAGTAACTTAAAATTCAGCTTTTTTCCACCACTGTTTGCCCTTGAAAATGATGTGATGTACTCCTTCATACCTCCTTCCACAAGAACTAGGGTTATCATTATATATTAGAATAAGTAGTATCAGAATTATATATTAGTATTACTATGTATTGTATATTCATTTCTTTGGTTTGCCATTAAGTGGCACAAGCTGGGTGGCTTAAAATAACAGCAGTTTATTTTCTTTCTTTCTTCTTTTTTTTTGAGACAGACTCTTGCTCTGTCACCCAGGCTGGAGTGCAGTGGCACTTAACTGCAGTCTGTGTCTCCTGGATTCAAGTGATTCTCGTGCCTCAGCCTCCCAAGTAGCTGGGATTACAGGTGTGCACCACCACGCCTGGCTAATTTTTGTATTTTTAGTAGAGACAGAGTTTCACCATGTTGGCCAGTCTGGTCTTGTACTCCTAGCCTGAAGTGATCTCCCCACCTCGGCCTCCCAAAATGTTGGGATTACAGGAGTGAGCCACCACACCCAGCCATATTTCCTCACTGTTCTGAAGGCTAGAAATCTGAAATCAAGGTGCCAGCCAGTCCAGGCACTCTGTTAAGACACTTGGAACGGATCCTTCCTTGCCCCTTTCAATGTCTGCTGGAACCAACCATCCATGGACTTCCTTGGCTTGCAGACACATCACTCCAATCTCTGCCTCTGTTGTCCCATTGCCTCCTTCTCTGTGTGTCTCTCTGTTTGTGTCTCCAAATATCTCTTTCCTCGTAAGGACACCAGCCGTTGGCTTTAGGGCCCACCCTAATCAAATATGACCTTACCTTAACTTGATCACATCTGCAAAGATGTTTCCAAATAAAGTCACATTCTGAGGTTCTAGATGAATGTGAATTTTGAGGGGGTCACTATTCAACCCAGTACACCATCCAAGAAGTTTACCAGCTTTCCTGATCCCAGTTAGTGCTCCAGCCAAGGATAACTACTTTTAGGAATATCCCATGGTCTCTGGGGTAAAATTACCGTCTGTCTTTACTACAGGCCAGAGCAGCCTCTAGACCTCAAATCAACAAACAGCAGCTCCTGGAAATCTCTGAAAGTCACAGACCAAGGATAAGCATTGGCTTGATATCACTTTTCTACTTTTCCTTCCAAAAAATTTCTGGACTCTCTTCCAGCACCAAGACCGTCAATCCAGTGGCACGTGTTAGTGCTTCTCCATGACCCTTATGACTAAGCACACCTTCCTAGTGATGATAACTTGATCCCAACAACACAAACCATCACCTTCCATGCAAATGAAGGGCACAGAGGACTTTGAAATACAGACCTCCTCCCCTCCTTGGCTCCATGACTATAGGACCAGGCCTGGAAGCCCAGAGGACCAGGCTGGATGCGGCTGCACCATCCTTCCTCATCATGCAGTGATTCATTGCTTGCTCTGCACTCAGCTTGGGCCTTCCCCATCAGGAGAAGATGAGGAAGAGAGGAGAGATGGAGAGAGGGGAGATGAGTCTGGCCGCAATCCCATTTCTGTTGCAGAAGACATTCTGACCCTGGGGACTTGGGAAACAGACTCCTTCATGCAGCATGTTATTCTGCCTTTGCTTCCTCTGCTCTTTCCCACCTCTCCATCTGCTGCTGAAATGCTGAGGCCCCTGACCTGGAGGCTGAGCCCTGCCCTGGCTTCTTTCTGGCTGGGGAGAAATCCTATCAGATGCCTCAGCCACACCTAAAGAATCTCAAATTAAATCGTTTTCCTAAAGCCTGGAATCCATGGCTTGGCTGTAATGGACTTGTTTAGGCCACCCCAAGTCTTTTCTGGTAAAGAACCAAGCCCAGCCCAGGAGTGCACTCCGGTTGCCCATGCAGGCTTCCCTCCTCTCATTCAGAACTGGCTACAGCCATAAACCTGGGATCGAGCCTACCTGCCCCTGCCCCGGTCCTTCGTGCCTCCAGCAACCCAGATAACAGTCCTTGGCCCCCTCTTGACCCTACTTCCTCTTTCCCTTACTGCCGCTCAGCGCCAGATCTCCCTATGCCCAGTGCTGCCTGATTTTCACACCAGACAGCTTCTGGTCTCCCTGCTGTGCCCCCTAGATGAGACCTGCTGGAGCCAATGACGACCTGGATAGGAACCAAGCAGGCCAAACCCCTGGTGCGCATTGCCTTTACCTGAACCAACCTCGTTAGGATCCACCCGCACAAGTCCCAGGTCCCAGTGAGTAGGGCATGGACCCTTTTCCCTTTCCAACAGACGTGTGTTGCTGTGGCTCTCTGAGGCCCCTGTCACAGGGCACTGCAGTGGACTAAGCCCCTCTATGGTGGGAAACTTAGTCCTCACTCGTCCGCATCTGACCTCTTCCTTGGATCTCCCTGCCTCTAACAGCAGCTCATCCTGTTTCAACACTCCCAGGAATGTCTCAGCCTCACCCAAGAACAAAGTCTTCCTACAAGACCCTCAGTCTTGTCACGTAATCCTAAAGACACCAAATTAACTCTGGCTCTAACATAAATAGTTCCATTCTAGGTGAGTTCATCTATTCCTAAAAGTTAAAAGTTGATTTTTCTTTTTTTTTTACTTAGTATACATTGATTCCCTTTCCACATCTCTGCATAAAGTATGCCCAGCACTGTGTGAGGTCTGGAGACACAGCCCTCTTGGGGTTTACAGGATAGGCTATAACAGCTCTTTCACCTTTGGTTGTTTATCCACTGCCCTCTTGGTGGATAGTTTGGCCATTTTCAATGGTTGCACAACTACAAACTATCCTGCAATGCACATCCTTACACCTGCATATTTGCATAGTTGTGTGAGCATTTATGTATGGTAAATTCCTGGAAGTAGAATTGCTGGATCAAAGAGAATGCATTCTTGAACTTTTTAAATAATTTTTTTCCATTTTTAAAAATTTTGTATAGATTGAGGGGTACAAGTGAAATTTTGTTACATGGATATATTGCATAGTGGTAAAATCTGAGCTTCTAGTGTAACCATCACCTGAATAGTGTATTTACATTGTACTCATTATGTAATTTCTCATCCCTCAACGGAAGATAATGGCCTTCAGTTCCATATATGTTGCTGTAAAATACATGATTTCATTTTTTTTTATGGCCGGGTAATATTCCAGGGTATATATACACCACATTTTCTTTATCCAATCATCCACTGATCTACACTTAGGTTGATTCTATCCCTTTGCTATTGTGAAGAGTGCTGCAATAAACATAGCAATGCAGGTATCTTTTTGATGTAATTATAAAATCAATTTTGCTGAAATATAATTTACATAAATAAATAGGCCTATATAAAATGTATAATTTAATGAATCTTAACATATATATAATACCTGTGTTTATGTATACACATTTGTGAATATATATTAATATATACTATCAACATACATAATATTTCCATTCTTCTTTCCCATTCATAGTCTATCCTCCTATTTATATCATGCTCCAGGCAAACACTGATCTGCTTTCTGCCACTATACATTGGCCTACGTTTCCTAGATTTTTATTTTTATATTTATGAGGCAAGGTCTTGCTCTGTTGCCCAAGCTGGAGTGCAGTGGTGCAATTACAGCTCACTGTAGCCTCGACTTCCTGGGCTCAAGCAATCCTCCCACCTCAGTCTCCCAAGTAGTTGGGATTACAGGTGCATGCCAACACACCTGGCTAAATTTTTTAAATTATAGTGGAGATGAGGTCTTGCTATCTTGCCCAGGCTGGTATCCTAAAGCACTGGGATTACAAGTCTGAGCCAGTGTGCCTGGCCCATTTTCTAGATCTTCTAAAAGGAAGAGTTCTACAGCATGGGCTCTGGCTTCTGGCTTCCCTTGAGATTCATGTGTTGTTGCACATATTAGTACTTCCCTCCTTTTTACTGATGAGTAGTATCCAGTGGATGGAATGGACAGTATGGGTAGGCCACAATTTGTTTGTGCATTTTTTGGTGGACAGACCTCTGGGTTGTTTTTGGTTTTAAGCTACAATGAACAAAGCTGCTACAAATATCTTTGTACATGGTATTGTGTGGATATTTGTTTTCATGGACCTTGGGCACCCATGAGTGTAATGACTGGTTGGTTCATATGGTAGGTATATATTTAACTTTATAAGAAAGTTTCTAGTTTCCAAAATGGTTGTACCGTTTTTTAATTCCTACCAGCAACGTACCCTTAAACTTCTGATAGTTTCAACCAAATTCTTCTTGAAGATAACTTTACTAACATTCTCCAAAAGTAAATAAGAGTTTCTATGTACCACACTCTCACCAACATTGTAGATTCTCAATGTTTTTAATCTTTGCCAATCTAATCATTAAAACATGATGAGTCACTGTTTAGAAATGCATTTATGTAATCACTTGAGAATGACAGCATCTCTTCATGCATGTACTCACACTTGTATTTTGCGCTCTTTGAATTTTTCATATCCTTTGCCCATTTTGCAGATGTGTTACTCAGGTTTTTCTCAGAGTTTTCTCTACATTAGTACTATTATTGCCAATATTCATTATACATAAAGCTTTGGTCTGGCTGGAAGATATTCTGATATAAGGAGTGAGATGAGAGTCTGGAGGAAGCGCTCTCCAGCAAGCCTGAGGCCTGGTCCTGCCAGAAGACAGTCACATCTTGAGAAGTTGAGCTTCAATTTACCTTGCCTTGCAGCAAACATTTAAGAAAGTCTTGGAGCTGTTTTGAACAAGTTGCTTAGACCTGATGAATACCAGGCACATAGCCAGGGTCTCCAGAACAGGTAGGAGAGTCCAGGTAGCGCACAAAGACCCCCAAGAACAGGAGGGTGCACGCTTCTCTTACTGGGAGATTGGTATTCCAGGCCCCTGTGTTCTCAAGGGGAGTTCAGGCGCCTGGGAGCTTCCACCTGGGCGCATACTGCCCTCATGTGTGGGCATGATTTTCAGACACTTTTCAGTATTCCCTGCCATTAAAGAAACTTTATATCCTTGGTTACATTTGTTGACATCTTTACATCAAGCACATCACCCTCCCATGTTGGAGCCTGCTGAACTTTTCTCTCCAAACTGCTAGTCAGCTGTCCAATGATGCCATGTATCAAAGAACATATCTTTCCCTTCTGGTTCTAATTCCCATTCTGAAGTTCTGTTCCATTGCCCTGTTTATTACTACAATACCCCTATTTTTATATGAGTTTGCTTTCCAACAAATTGTAATTGCTAGTAGGGCAAGTCCTTTCCATTACCCTTCTTTCAGAATATTCTTGAATGTATTGTTCTTGCATGTTTGCTCTTCCAGATAAACCCTACTGTAAAAGCAATACTTGGAGAACCTTTCCCTGGAGGACATAGGAAACATGTATATTTGGTTGGTAATAAACTCGTAAGCTGTGAAACACAGAGGACCCTTTGGTCAGTGCTGCTGTGCTAGGCCTGGGCAAAACTAGGTCATGGCTGACAAGGTCAGGCCTAGCACCTGGCTTGCGGATGGGGAGGACACTTGGTGGAAGGAGATCAGATTCTGCATTTGATGGTTTCTCTGAGAACTCATCATGGGCTGGAAAGAATAGGAGTTCTATGTTCAAAGTCCCGGGCAAGGGTCTGGCAGTGGAGTCAGGAAGCTGAGTTTATAGAAGTGAAGAACATGAGCACGGAGTTCTTGGCAAAGGATGTGGACACAAAGATGTCACAAGGTTTGGGGTTTTTTTTCTTTTTTTAAGAGTAAATCTCGAAAAAAGAAAAAACCATGTGGAAGAAAACCATGAAGACAGAATGGGATTTAGTATTGACAAAAGGCAGTGAAGACAAGCGCTTCCAGTTCACAAACAGGCTGTGCTTATGCCGGACTATGATCCATAACAAGGTGCTTTTGGGCCCATCTTATTTTCCCATAAAAATGGTGTTTGCTGCCGGGTGTGGTGGCTCACACCTGTAATCCCAGCGCTTTGGGAGGCTGAGGTGGGCAGATCACCTGAGGTCAGGAGTTCGAGACCAGCCTGGTCAACATGGCAAAACCCCATCTCTACTAAAAATACAAAAATTAACCAGGTGTGGTGGCACATACCTGTAGTCCCAGCTACTTGGGAGGCTGAGGCATGAGAATCTCTTGAACCTGAGAGGTGGAGGGTGCAGTGAGCCAAGATTGCACCACTGCACTCCAACCTGGGCAACACAGTGAGACTCTGTCTCGAAAAAAAAAAAAGAAAGAAAGAAATAAGTTTTAGAAACAAATCAAAATAAACCCCATAATTGACAAGGAGCAGAGTCTGGATTTCTTGGTGACAACAAACACAAGTCAACGCTGGCAAACTGAAGTAGGAAACATGATGTATGAAAAGGATGTATGGAATTAATGGGAACATTGAAGAGCATGGCTTGGAAAATGGGTTGAGAATAAAAGGAGCACCAGCAGCGGGGAACACTGCCAAAATCCACAGAGAGGGACCATCTGCTGGGCCACCGCCACTGCATCACAGCCCTACCCCCAGACGTTGCCGCACGGGCCACTGAACACCTGCTGCCTTGGCTGGGGACAGTCTTCACTGTATCTTTGCATCACTTCTTGAGAGTCAGAGTCCTGGGTGGAGAACACGATTGGCCGGGTCTAAGCTCATCTCTCATCACCAGGGAGTAGTGAGAGGGCACCTCTGCCTCCATTCTCCTCACATCATGGGGTGCAGCACCTACTTGCCTGATATTTTACTATTGCTGCTGAGGAGGAAGGGTATTTGGATGCAAGATAACAAAAACAAATGAAGGAACAACAACAACAACAAAATGCAACTGCAAAAAAAAAAAAAAAAAAAAAGAGAGAGAGACAAAGAAGAAAAACCTACTTATTACCACACAGTGCAAAGCTTTCTACAGTGTTAAGAAAGCAAAGAAGGCAACACAGTACCCAACCATCACAAGCCATTTCTAAACTGCACTGAGCAAAGTGTGCTTGGGCACAGTTCAGCCCAGCCACACATCCTGCAGGTTTCCTTACAAACACTGAAGATCCTGCTCAGAACATCCTGCTTTCTTCTGTCATTGATCATTTACAGTATTAACTATGGGGATGATGGCAAAGTCATAGACGGGTTTTTAAAAATCCATATTTCAAAACTTTTGTATCCAGGTATCTGTGGTTTTCTTTAGAACAGCCACCTTGTGAAGTTGTGTATTCTCAGTTCCAACACATTAGGCCATTACTCAAAACTCGTCTCTGAGACATGCCTTTTAAAAAATGCCTTCAGGCAAGGCAAGGTGGTTCACACCTGTAATCCTAGCACTTTGGGAGGCTGAGGTGCGAGGGTCGCTTGAGCCCAGGAGTGTAAGACCAGCCTGAGCAGCATAGCAAGACTTCATCTCTACCAAAAAAAATCAAAAAAGAAAACTTAGCCTGGTGTGGTGGCACACGCCAGGTGGTTCCAACTACTCAGGAGACTGAGGTGGGAGGATCATTTGGTCCCAGGAGGTGGAGCCTGCAGTGAGCTGTGATCTTACCACTGCACCCCAGCCTGGGTGACAGGAGTGAAACCCTGTCTTGAAATAAATAAATAAAAATTATAAATTATAAATTGCTTATAAAATTACCCAAAAATTTTTTAAAAATTTATACCAAGGCTAAAAGAAACAAGGTCAGAGGGTAATGTCTTACACTGCAGTGGGGGTGCAAGGCTGTGTCAGTAAATCACTGATACATTGAAAAATTAGAAACAAATTTACACATGTCTGAATGGGAGAATTGTTAAATCACTGTTCACATGTTGCATAATAAGCTGCTATGCAAACAGGTCTTCAAAAACTTGAATAAAATGGGAATATACTAATTTAACATTATTATTAAATGAAAAAGGCTGCCTATCATCTTAGCTTTGATAAAGGTAGATGTAAAAGAGTACACAGTAACAACACAACAATAAAGGCTGAAAAGAAACACAATATTTACAGTGACTATCATTGGATAGTGATGAATTTTCTTTTCTTTTTTTTTGACAGAGGGTCTTACTCTGTGCCCCAGGCTGGAGTGCAGTTGTGAGATCTCGGCTCACTGCAGCCTTGACCTCCCAGGCTCAAACGATCCTCTCACCTCAGCCTCCTGAGTAGCTGGGAACAGAGGCATACACCACGATACCTGGCTGGGTCTTCATTTTTAAAGGCTTCTGTGTCATGTGAAACTTACACTAAACAAATTTGTGTGGTTTAATCTGTCTTGTTATAAAAGCCTCAGCCATAAACCTTGTGGTGAGCAAGGAAAAACATCTTTTCTTCCCCTACAGTATTCATGATGCAATCTAGAGTCCAACACAGGAGTGACTCAGCAGATGGTGTCATCAGTGTTACAGTAATTCTTACAGAGAAACATTAGTGGGGCCAGTTTCTTGGCTATGCAACCTGTGCAGTCACTCAGGCTGCAGGCTGCATACTCAGGACAGCTCTGCCGTGGGTTTTTTGTTTGTTTGTTTTTGTTTTTGTTTTTTTGAGACAGAGTCCCGCTCTGTCACCCAGGCTGGTGTGTAGTGGCGTGATCTTGGCTCACTGAAACCTCCGCCTCCCTGGTTCAAGCAATTCTCCTGCTTCAGCCTACCGGTAGCTGGGACTACAAGCATGTGTCGCCATGCCCAGCTAATTTTTTGTATTTTTAGTAGAGACGGGGTTTCACCATGTTGGCCAGGCTAGTTTCAAACTCCTAGCCTCAAGTGATCTGCCTGCTTCAGCCTCCCAAAGTCCTGGGATTACATGCGTGAGCCACCATGCCAGGCCTCTGTCCATAGTTTAATGTCCTGCTGTCATCATCTTGAAAGTCTTAGTGCTTTCCCAACCAGGGACTCCCCATTTTCACTTTGTACTTGGCTCTGTGAGTGGCGAAGCTGATCCTGAGGATTACAGCACTGGAAATCCACTCGCAGGCAATCTTCTGGCTTCACAGCTCTGGTTGAGCTTCCTGGTATGCTCTTTTCTTGTAAGTATGGTCTTAGTTTGCTTTTCCCCAAAAGAAGGTCCTGAAGGAAGGATTTGAGTATAAATAATTTATTTGAGAGATAATCTCAGAAAGCATAATGAGGAAGTAGGGCAGTGCGAGAGGGCAGGCGGGAAGTTCATGAAGGGCACATTAACAAGAGAGTCACTGGGGTGGGCAACTGGGGATCAGATCTGCTGAGGAGCCTCTGAATCACCAGGGAACACATATCCCAGAATCATAACATCAAGGAAGCAGGGACGAATCAGGGGCATTTATCCACCCATTCCTGACCCACACTGTTTAAGCTTTGCTCCTGGGAAATGAAGCCTCCAGTGCTTTTGGCCTGCCCCAGGTGTGGGTCTGAAGACCTCTGGCAAAAAGACTCAGAAGCCAGGCCCAGAGCAGTGGCTCACGCCTGTAATCCTAGCACTTTAAGAGACCAAGACAAGCAGATTGTTTGAGTCCAGGAGTTCAAGACCAGCCTGGGCAACATGGTGAAACCTCATCTCTACTAAAAATACAAAAATTAGCCAGGCATGGTGGCATGTGCCTGTAGTCCATGCTACTTAGGGGTTGATGCAGGAGGATCACTTGAACCTGGGAGATCAAGGCTACAGTGAGCAGAGATCACACCACTGCACTACAGCCTGGGTGACAAAGCGAGACCATGTCTCAAAAAAACAAAAACAAACAAAAAGACTCAGAAGCTGGAGACTGGAAGCCACTGAGGTGGTGGAAAATAAACCCCAGTACATGTTTGGTCTTGGATTTCTTCTCCAACTTCAAAACACACTATGTGTCCAAATATCATGATCTGGTAGAAGTTACTCTCAGTTGAGAGGTAGGATGGTTGGGTCTTAGTTCTGATTCTGCCGTGTGAGCAAGCCAGGTCCTCCATTCCCCTGGGCCTCTTGTCCCATCTGTGAAAACAGAGAATTGAATGACATCTAAATTCCTTCTACTCTCAATGTTCTATTCTAATTCATTTCTGTAACCAAGAATGTTGAGCTTGGGGGAGGAAAAGTGCCAATCCACCAAACAAGTAACTCATTAAAATAGAAGAGTCTCATTAATTTTTTTCTGAAGAACTGAATTCTTTAAAATAGGGAAGCATATTGAATAGGACAGCAGGAGCAGCTGTTCTGTTTTTCTTTGAGGATAGAATGAAAGGCACTGGACTTAAACTGTGCCAAAAGGGATTTATTTAAATTAGACATTAAGCAAGTTGTGAGACAATGCAACGTGTTACCCAAGGAGATGTTGGAACCAGCTCTCTAGAGACAATTTTTAAAGAATTGTTTTATTTTTGTTCTTCAAACTGTACATGTATGTTTCTATCCAGTGTTTTGTATGTACATTTCATCTCAACATAAAATGAGAAGGTACAGTGAGATCTTTCTAGGAGAAAATGGCAGATAGGAGGCACTTGTTCACCACCAACCACCATCCCCAACCTATGGCCACGGCAGACATTACTAATGAATTGCTGCTCTCTTCCTTTCCCAGTTCAGGCAAAGCCTCGTCATTTATCTCAACACCATGATCCAGGTATCCACCATCAATCAATCACAGTTGGCCAGTGCGGTAGAAACCTTCACGTCTCACATGACTGTGGGGTCTCTTCCCATGATGGTTATGACTATTTCACTTGCATTCATTGCTGACTCAAACCATTTGTCCAGAATCCTATGAAAAGACTATGTTCCTAAGTCTCCTCAAGATATAACAGTCACAGTGTTCCTGCCTGGGAACTTTAGCATGTTAAGAATTATCTGTTCTTATTAAAATGTAGATTCCAGAATCCCACCCCCAAAGAGTCCAATGATTATGGGAAGAGGCCCAGAACCTTCATTCTCCGGAGTGATTCTGTGTGACTGATGGATCCAGTGATTACTCTCTGGGAGGCAATGCCACCAAAGGAGGGCAGGAGTTGCCGTACAGATTCAGAGACCTGTGTAGGAAATAAATGTCCTACATTTGCGTCTCAGTTCTAGCTCATTCTGTTCAGTCTCATCTGGAGTCCAGGCTGGTCTACGCTCTGCCATATCTTTCTTGCCCAGAAACAAGCCCTTCTTTGTTGGCTCTCCAGGCTGTATCTTTATGTGGAATTCAGGTTAAATTGAAACTGCAGGAAACTCTCTATTGTTTTTACCCACTCAGCAGGCTGAGACACTTTGCTCTTCACTTTCCTGTGGCTTTTCTCTTAACCATCTCAGATATTTCAGATCTGTACGACTGACCTGTCCCTGGACTTTTCTAGTGTGTGATTTTCCTCTTCTTGACTCACACTTGCCTTTTTTTTACAGGAGGACACCAATCAGTTTCACACTGTTTCTCCAGCCTTCTACAGATTCATATTTACTCATCTCTTTAACAAAGAAGGCTGATAACAAGGATCATATTCAAAATATTTGACAACTGCTTGGTGTGAAGTAAAATATAGACACCTGGCACAGAACCCAACCAGTCAGAACAGGCATCAGTTCAGATTAGCCAGTACAGCTGCACGCATCCCACCTGGTGTGGAAAGCTGAATAATGCCCTGTTGTCCTAGTCCCCAGAAGCTGTGAGTGTTACTTTATATAGCAAAAGGACTTTGCATGTGTGATTAAGTTGAGCTTGAGATAGAGACATCATCCTGGATTATCCAAGTCTTAAATGTAATCAGAAGTGTCCTTATAAGAGGAAGGCAGAGGGAGATTTGACCATATAAGACAGAAGACATACAACTATAGAAGCAAGATGCTTCACGGCCACTTTGAGTATGGAGGAAGGGGACCTGAGCCAAGGGATGTAGGTGGCATCTAGAAGTAAAAAAGGCAAGGAAATAGATTCTCCCTTAGAGCTTCCAGAAGGAACCAGCCCTACCAACACTTTGACTTTCGTCCAATGAAACTAATTTCAAACTCTGACTTCCAGAACTGTGAGAGAATAAATTTGTGTTGTTTTAAACCTCTAAGTTTGTGATAATTTCTTACAACAGCCCCAGGAAATCAGTGCATCTGGGAATACCAGAGTGGAGGTGGTCAAGGGAGGGCTGGAGGCGTGAGGGGAGTTGGCCATCACACACCCTGGCTGAGCTGAACTGTGGACCCCAGTGCAACACGGAGCCAGGGAGAGGCAGGGATAGAGAGTCTGAGATCTGCTGGGAAGACAGAGGCAGGACAAGTGCAAGAGTAAGATGTAGCCAGAAAAGTACTTATGGCCAGAGTCAAAGCAAAACTATAATCAGGTCCTATACATATCCTCTGTCATTAAACAACGATTTAGAATGTCTAGGGCAAAACTCATGTGCTCAAGTTACTGCTGAGTGCAAAGGCTTGCCTGCGCCTTGTTAGTAACGGGGAGTAAAGAAAAGTCTACTCTATTCCCCTCTAAGAGTCCTGTCCCCTTTTCATGGTGCATCCAGAAATCTTCTAGCACCTGTAGGGTCCTTCACTGGTATCATGGGAGCTGGCTTTGCACTCTCTGAAACGACTCTCCATTGGGTGCCGTGTGGGCTCTTCTGGGATTCCCACTGCTAAAAGCCACCCTGATGATCTTTTGCCTCTGGAAGATACTGGCCTAAGGACAGATATATAGAACAATGGAATAGGATTGAGAGTCCAGAAATAAATCTTTATATTTATGGTTAATTAATTTTTGACAAGGTCACAAAGACAATTCAATGGAGAAAGAAGAGTCTTTGCAACAAATGGTGCTAGGACAACTCATAACCACATGCTAAAGAATGAATTTTCAACTGTTTCTCACACTGTATACAAAAATTAACACAAAATGAATCATAGACCTGTATGTAAAAGACAAAACTGTAAAACACTTAGAAGAAAACATGAGCATAAATCTTAATTACGTTGGAGTAGCCAATGGTTCCTTAGATGTGATGCCTAAAGCACAAGCAACCAAAGAAAAATAGTTAAGTTGGACTCCTTCAAAATTAAAAATGTGTGTGCTTCAAAGGACACTACCAAGAAAGTGCAAGGACAACCCACAGAATGGAAGAAAATACTTGCACATTGTCTACTGACAAGGAATTTGTATCCAGAATATACATGGAATTCTTACAATTTAACAATTTTTTAAAAACAATTCAAAAATGGGCAATTTAAAAATGTTTAAACAGACATTTATTCTAAGAAGATCTATAAATAGCCTGTAAGCACATGAAAAGATGCTCAATATCATTAGTCATTAGAAAAATACAAATTAAACTCACAATTTTACACTCATGAGGATGGCTAAGATGAAAAAGACAGAAAATAAAAAGTGTTGGTGAGGATGGGGATACATTATAATTCTTATACGTTGCTAGTGGGAATGTAAATGGTGCAGCCATGGTAGAGAACAGCTGGGCAGTCCCTCAAATGACTTTCCCTCTTGCTCCCTGTTCCCACGTGGGAGACAACCATCACTGTAACACTTCTGGAATCTTTCTCCATTTACTTCCTCCCAAGACACACACACACACAAATGAGACAGAGAGACATGGACTGGGGATGGAGGCTTCTTCCCTTCCGACCAGGGGTTCTGCCTCTCTTATTATGGGAGTGAGCTTGGCCTGGGAAGGAGATGAATTGTAATGGAAGACAGAGAGGGAAAAAATACAAACGACTAGCCAATAGCGGCCTCCTAGGCCTGTTTTCTATTTAGGCATTCACTTTTCTCCCACAGGCCTCTATGTCGTGGGGCCAAATTCTGTTTTTTGCTAAATGGCCTAGGATTTCCTCTTGGTATCACAGGCTTCAAAGTCTCCTGGTGCATCACATCCAACTTCCCGTCCCCCTGGCCAGATTTCTGTCCTGACAGCAGGGTGTTTCCTGGGCCCTCTCACCACCTGCCTCCCTCAGCTTTGAGGGGCTGACTGGCCTGTGGACCATTTCCCCGACCTGTCCTTTCTCTCCAGTGTCTCTGAGCCCACCTTCTTACGTGGTCACAGCTTCTGCTTCCTGCCAGTGCCCTGAGTCTAGTGGCTGCAGCCCCTCCTCTGGTCACTTCCTCCCACGAGGTTCTGCCTTGGAACCCCTGGTCCTGGCCTCTCCCTGTGTCTCCCCACTCCTCTTCTCTGCTAAGCCCTGGCAAGAGGAACTAGGACAAAGGGACTAAATGGGAAGGGCTAAGAACTCTGGGAGACAAAAGGAACCTTTGTTTTCATCTGCTCCCTGCTCCTGGCCAGCCCCTTTGCAGAGCTGTGCCATCCACTGTCACGTTCACATTCACCCCCTGATCCACAGCACATGGCCTGGCCTTCCCTGCCATCTGTCCCGCAGTAGAACTGCCTGGCTGTGCTCGTTGCAGACTGTAAATAAACCAGTAGTCTCCACTTCTAAGGGAAGACTAGAGCACAGAAATTATGTTAATTCTAGTCCTAACCCATTTACATGCATATATTAATATGAATCATGTTACTGCTCCAGCTGTTTCATTATTACAAATACTCTCTGGTGATAAAACCATCAGGTACAAATAACAAACAGTTCTCCTTCTAGCCTCCACCCTTTCACAACTGCCAACACAATCTTGCTTAACTCTACCAGAAAATCTGCTATAGCCATTAGGAATTTAAAGCCCCCCAATAATTTAGTTTCTTTCAAATGGATATTAACTGTCATGTTTCAAGGAAAATGTCAGAAACAACAGGCTATGATAGCTGGTTGGTGCTGGAAGTTATTTTAGAAGAACTTGAATCCCAAGCACACAAGTTCATATGCTCACTAAGATCAATGCATGTCACACTCTAATGAGTGTTGGATCTTACATAATCGTTGAGCAGATGGGCTGTAGCCATGATTTTGTGCAAATGTAAATTATCCTCTAAATGAGATGTGCTTGAAAAAGATACACCAGGCTCAAATTTCCAAATACGGAGGGGAAAAAACAACTCACCAAAGCCCCATTATTTACTCAGCTGGTTTTGAATGCAAGTCTCCTAG
Source organism: Colobus angolensis palliatus (assembly GCF_000951035.1). Classification (NCBI taxonomy): domain Eukaryota; kingdom Metazoa; phylum Chordata; class Mammalia; order Primates; family Cercopithecidae; genus Colobus; species Colobus angolensis. Next base: position 5,302,495 of record NW_012111808.1, on the reverse strand, counting down.
CCAATGTTCTGAAAAATTCATCCCACAGTCTTAAGAGGGAGAAGTCAAGGGCTCTGCACAGTTTCATCTTCCTTTCCCAGCCTTCAACAGCAAGGCATCTGTGGAGAGAGAGGAATTTTGCTATTTATTGGGTACAGTCTAGGAAGGTTCACATTCTGATCCTTTCTTTTTCTTTACTATGTTTTAAGTGGAGGTGTAATTAACACACAATGAAATGTGTAGCTCTTAGATGTTTCAAATGAATAAACTTTGACAATTGTAAATGTCCAAGTAACCAACACTCAAAACAAGATATAGAACATTTTCATCATGGCTGAAAAGTTTCCATCCCTACCCTCAATCAGGCAACTGCTGCTTTTCTTTCTGTTACTATAGAATCAGTTGTGTCTGTTCTAGGATTTCACGTATGTAGAAGCATACAGTAAGAACTCTTTTGCTTTTAGCTCCTTTCATTCAAATAATGTCTTTGAGATTCATTCAGTTTGTTGCATGTATTTATAGTTTGCTCTTTAAAAAATTGCTGAATATATTCCATTGTTCCATGAACGTATTCTATTATTGGAATTAGAATCCAATAATGGAATGTATTTCATTATTCCATTATTTTACTGAATAGACTAAAATGTGTTTATCCATTTACCTATATCTGGACATTTGGATTGCTTCCAGTTGTTGGCACTAATTCAATGGGGAAAGGAAAGTCTTTTTAACAATATTGCTGGAACAACTGGATACATGTGTGGAAAAAATTGAACTCCAATCCCTATCTCACTCTGTTTATAAAAGTTAATTCAAAATAGAACATACACCTAAATGTAATAACTACAGCCACAAAATTATTCAAATAAGGCATAATAACTTCATGACCTTGGGGTGGGCAGAGTCCTTGGACAGAACACAAAAAACACTAACCATAGAAAAAAATTGGATTTTATCAAGAAGTAAAATTTCAGCTCATGAAAAGAGATGCCAAACCACTGGGCTGGGAAAAAAAATGCTTGGAACACATATATTTGACAAATGACTTGTATCCAAAATACATAAAGAATGCTTTTAGGCTTTAATTACATCTCAAGTTTTAAAGAATGCATACAAGCCAACAATAAAAAGACAAATAACCCAATTTAAAATGGCACAAAAACCTCAACAGACACTTCACAAAAGATGCACAAATGGCCAACAAATCCACAAGAAAATGCTCAAAATCTCTAATAGTCCAATTTTTACCAATTCTTGTTTAAAATTCATCTGGTCAGCTATTCAAAACATTCTCATTTCCCCACCACACTGGAAGATATAAAATGCCAAAGGAAAGCAGATTTTGTTATGTGAAGACTTAGTTCTCCAGCCCCCTCAGACTGCGTGCTTTCTGCTTTGTAATTACAAGGCATTTTCTAGAATTGCTGAGGTGAACGTACCTGCAGCTGCCAGAACCTATCTTTGTATCATCTCGTGCTGCAAAAAGGAAAAACTCTGAGAGCTCGCAGCTTTGGACCATGCGTGGGAAAAGAAGGGGGTGGCTTGTGGGCTGCAGGCAGGGCAGGTCAGCCTAGAAAGGAGGGAAAGTGTGTAGGGATTTTATCAGGACCTGCATACAATCTGCCCTATCCAGTGAAGTTCAAGTTTAGTGCAGCTTTTATAAGCAGAATAAAATCAGAATCTCCAAAGGGCTCACTTTTCATTACTAACCATTTGAAAGAGAAAACATTAGCCTCCAGCCTTCTTTCAGGCTTTTCTAAAGAATAGCAACGTTTAGAATTTATCAATACAACTACTTGTGGGGCACTGACTACATATGCAACAGGTGCTCTTGTAAGCACGGTGAAGGTATGACTGAGTGGTACACATCCTCAGGAAGCTTCAAAGACTCTAGACAGTTAGTCAACCAGTTAGTCAACCATCTATACCAGGTAGCTAAGGAGAAGGAGTTTTCACTGGTGGCAGAAACCGAATAGTGACAAAAGTGTCCCTGGCCCGGGGCATTCAAAATATTAGAATTCTGCTATTGTTAGGCAGGTGTTTTATGTTACTCCCTGAATCTGGGAAACTAGCTCCTGGGATAAGTAACAAGCATTTTATCTGGATCTTGATTGAAATCAGATTTAGATTAAATTCAGGTGAAAACAGAGTCTCTGCCTTCTAACTACATTTTGAGAACTGCCACTAAAGGAGGAAGAAGAGACGTGCTAGGAAGGAGGCTCTTGGCAATGGTGCTAAACTCCACAGAATTGAATTGAACAGGAGCACAACAACATCTAATTAAAGCTTATTTGGGTAGGAGGATCCCACATAAATAAATTTATCAGATAACTGATGTTTCTCTATTGAAAAGCACTTTTTAAAAAAACTTACTAATATATTTTATCTAACCCAATATACTAAAAATATCACTCCAACATGTAATCAGTGTGAAATTGATTAATGAGACATTTTACATTCTCTTTTTTTGTACCAAGCTTTTGGACTCTGGAGTGTATTTTACATGTGCAGCACCTCTCAAAGTGGCCTGAATTTCTAGAGCTCACTGGCCACATGTGGCTCATGGCCTGCTCCCATATTGGATGGCATAGGTGTAGGATCTCATGGCTCATGTTTGGCCTATTGCTGCTCTTGCACATGTAAATTTTTCTCTCCCCAAAATTACAGCTCCTCCTGTAATTCCAGCACTTTGGGAGGCTGAGGCAGGAGGATCATTTGAGGCCAGGAGTTTGAGACCAATCTGGGCAACATAGCAAGACTCTGTCTCTACAAAAATTTTAACAATTAATTGGGCATGATGGTACACACCTGTAGTAACAGCTACTTGGATGGCTGAGGTGGGAAGACTGCTAGAGTCCATGAGTTCGAGGCTGCAGTGAGCTATAATGAGGCTGCTGAACTCCAGCCTGGATGCCAGGCAAGACCCAGACTCTAAAAAAAAATAAATACATATATATGGTTCCTTAAGGGCAAAGCCCACATCTATTTCTGTTTAACATTAGAACTTCCATAGTGCCCTGCCTGAAACAGCTGCCTATCAGATACTAGCCAATTAAAGTTAATTGAGTAAGAACTTGTGGATTCATCAACTGTCTCCTGAATTTTCCCTCAGAATGTTAGTATTCAGCAAACTGCCAATTTGTGACTTAAAAAATATTTTTCTCTGCTTGGTTATCTTGGTTATATGCTGAGCTGCATTTTCTGCGTTTTATTTGCTTTAGAGACAGCCTCTGTTTTTCCTGTAAGTCAGAGATGAGTGTGCCACCCCACACCTCCTCCCCAGATCCATGGGCTGCCTCCTAGGGACAGTCCTTCCCTCCATGGGAGGCCAGGGGACCAGGAGAGATGTGTGTTTCTCACACTCGCCAGATAGAATCCCCCGGAGTGCCTGTTAGGGTCACAGGTAAAAGTCAAAAAATGTTTAACCTGGTTCAGCATTTCAGTTGGAAAAACTTTCCAAGATAATTTGTTAAGTCTGCAAAGTATTTTACCATTTACAAAATATATGTGAGTTTTCTTACCTTTGCTGCTTAAAACAACCGCAAGAGGTCTGGAGGGTAAATGTCAGGCACCTGTTGGTCGTGTGAGGCCCTGAGACTGGGAGGCGCGGGTGCTTCGCCTGAAGTCCCATAGCTGGGAGCTGGTGGATAGAATTTCTGAACACAAGTCTTCAATTCCCAGTGTTTCCCACATGTTGAAGAGCCAACTGTAGTTGGAGATTGTTTCCATGAAATACTCGAATTATATGGGCCTCAATCCTGACTTGCTAATTGTCAGGGATTGGCGCCCTTCAGTGTGTTCTCTAAAGAGTTCTGTAAGCGCCCTGGCGCCGCCGCCCGCATGCCCAGGTCCCCCTCAGCCTGCATTTTGACTGCGATCCCACTGCACCCTTTGCCGCTCACGGCCATTGAGCGCTCTCTGCTCCGTTGGGCACCTCTGCCCTCTGCTGGTGACCCCTGCTCATAGCAACTCTCTCGTCATCTTTGATGCTCCCTCCCAATGTGGGACCTGCCTTCCCCATTCTCCCCAAAGCATCCTAGGGGTCAGGCAGTTACTTGCAGCCAAACTTCCTTGATATGTTGGGGCCAGAAAAAAGGAAATACAACCCAAATAACAGCTGATACTTCCAAAGAGATGTGGCCCTGAGCTTCCAGCCTGGACCCAGCCCCAGAGTTCCTCACCATGTTTAGCACTTAACTGTCTTCCCGATGCAGTGCCAGCCCCACATTGCCTACACTGCCTTGGGGCCCAGAAAAACAGACATGAGTCCCCTTTCCCCGCGGCCTTCCACAGTCTGAAGTTCACCTTTCAGGTTTTCATTTATCGACCTAGAATCAGGTTAGTAGGCTTGTCAGCAGGATGGTCTCTTTTCTCGGGGTACTGCCTCCTCCCCAAGCTTGCATTACGGCCTTGAGTGGGACAAATGAAGTGGCACCGGAAAGTACCCAATATCCCTGTGTTCTGGGGTGCTCAGACTTAAGTGACTGCCACTAGGACAGTCCACTGCCTTCACACAGACTTTCCTTCAGTGTGAGGTCAAGTTCAAGTCTGCAGAGGCCGCCTGTTCCCACGGAAACACAGATGTAGGTCTCCAGCTTGTTGGAGAACATACCCAACTCCCCAGAACAGGCAATATCTTAAGGACACAGAGCAATGTCACTCCCTGCTGAGAAAGTACAGATCTCTTCTAACAACAAATGTCTGCCAAAAGAGACACGGAATTTGCAAAACCAAGAAAAAGCTTAACTCTTCAGTCTAAGAAATCTGTAATAGGACCACTTTGCCCAAATCAGGTTTTCTCTTCACAGAGGTCTATGCACCCCTAGCACCACTTTTGCTTTCCCCCCCGATGAAAGCTTTCCCTGACAAAGGGACAGAAGGGGACAGGCTGCCTCAGTGAGAAATTTCATATTCCCCTCTTAGGAAGTGATTCTCCTAGGAGGCAGTTTCTGCTGCCAACTTTAACATGCTGCTTTTACCGGCTATTAAACTCACCCAGGCTTCCAAAAACAGATGCAGTTCTAGTGAGGGCAGTCTGTGACATCCAGTGCTGAGGAAGTCGAGTGCTCTGCCCATCCTCCTGTGAGTTCTTACACAGCATAGACAGAACAGAACTTTGCCTCCACTGGGTGACACAGGCATCCAAACACCAATTAACTGCACTGTTCTGCTAATACAATGATGCCTCCAGGGAAACTGGGCTGGGCAGGTCAGTTTGCCCTGGTATTAAATGGCCCCAGACAACTCTTGGTTGAGTTCTGTCTCCTGCTTTATAGGTGTCTTAGTCTGTGTTGTTATAATAGAATACCAAAGACTGGGTAATTTATAAAGAACAAAGATTTATCTCTCACAGTCATGGAGGCTGGGAAGACCCAGGTCAAGGAGGCTACAATCTGGCAAAGGCCTTGCTGGTCATCCCATGGTGGAAGGTGGAAGGACAATAGAGTACATGTGAGAAAGAGAAAGGGGAAGGATGCCAAATTCATCCTTTTTATCAGGAACCCACTCCTGTGATAACTAACCCTCTCCCACCCTAACGACATTAATCCATTTATAAGGGCAGAGCCTCATGACCTGATCACCTCTTAAAGGTGATTAATACCACTTACCTCTCAACACCAGCATTGGGGATTCAGTTGCCAGCACACGAATTTGAGGGGACACTTGTCTTTCAGGCTGTCACATGTGCCCTTCCTGCTGCTGTTGGCGACTCCGCTCCACAGAGAACAATCTTCTCTTCTCATCACTGTTGTGAGCTGAGAATCTTGACATCCAAACTTCATAGAACTGCTTCTGCATGAACAGCATACGCATTTTGAGTGAGGACCTCAGGGTCTTCCATCTGAGTAAATAACATCAAATTTAGTTTCCTAATTGTTTCTTCTTTTTTCAGTTCTGTTGCTGATATTCATTCATCCATCTATTCATTCAACAATACTTACTAAGCACTTATGTGTTAGGTCCTAGAGTCATGGTTCTTAACCTGGGCTACACATTTGAGTCAGCTGGGGAGCCTTAAAGACTTGCTGACGCCAGGCTTCCATCACTGGAAGATTCTGATAGAAATGGTCCTGGGTATGTCTTGGGTATTGGGAGTTTCAGAATCTTCCCAGGTGATTCTAATGTGCGGCCAGGGTTGAGAACTCCAGGTCCGAAGGCTAAGGGACTTCTTCATGGTTTGTTAATACTCTGTGGGAACCCATCAGCTCCCTTCCCCATAACATCTGACAGCTATTTCCACCGTTAGGAGTCTTTGGAGCTTTGCCTTGTCTATATTTTTTGCTCCTTGGAATATTTGAGTCTTTAGGGATGCTTTTCTGGACCTTTCTTTCTTGAATAATGTATAGAATATGTGATTACAAAGATTAAACTCTTGGGCCAGAGTCTGACATTGTTGCAGATAATAAGCTTTTATTGGTCATTGACTTGGGATCAAATCTTGGTATTGAAGAAATCTGAGCTGCTTCCTAGAACAGAATTTTATCTTGAGCTATAGAAGGCACACTCTGTCCCCAAACATCACGGCTTCCTTCCTCATCTTCTAGACTTGAAACTCAGGATTCTTTTTCAGCATAAAGGTCTGATCCAAAAGGCCAAAGAGTAGTAGTTCCAGCTTTCCTAATCACTTCCTGTGTGACCTTGAGTAAGTTGCTTAATCACTCTGGGCTCTAGATGCCTCATTTTAAAGTTATCAGTAATACATGTCATAAACTTAATTTTATAACCAAGGGAGTTGTGATCATCAAGGATTGTAAATGCATGCTTTTTTTATAAAGAAAGAAATTCAGCAGTATTATTACAAAGTAAAATACCTACTGTGAATTGATGTTAACCCTTCACTTCTTCCTTTCTTTTCCACAAGTTTAACTCTAGTTTAGGGTTTTAAAACTTTATACAGAGATTATTGAAAGTGATTTCTGAGACTCCTGTAAAGCACAAATAATATACTATCTTAATTTGAGGTGTGGTTTATTTTGTATTAAATCTATTTAGGGTTAGAACTGGGAATGTGAAAAGAACCAAAGTTGAGTGATGCAAAGTCCAGCCTTCTGAATGGAAGACAGAGTTTCAAGAGTCGCTTGGGAGCTGGACAGCCCTTCCTCTTCCCCCTGCTACATACAAGGAAAAATATACCCAGCCAGTGGGCAGGGCACTTCCGAAGGCTAATTTACCAGAGCCTTTTGTAACGCAATTCAGGTTACTGACTCTATTAGCAACGTGTTGTCCCACTGTTGTGCCTGCAGGAAGGACATCTCTTGCAGGCCAGGGGAGGTTAATGGCAGAGATTAACTGTCATGGTGCCAGAGGACCAGTTTATTTTCAGATGTCCAAGGCTGACAAAGGAAAATCAGAAAGAGAAAAGAAAAGTGAGCTGCTACTTTGAGTCAAGACCATCCCAATTTCTTTTCTCCATGCCTCCATCCTCAGGGCTCAGGGCTCTCCCCTCCACCCCCACACAACAGAGTGGGTAGGAGAGAGCCTAGCTGTGACTTCTGTGCACCTGGATGGGGCCCATAGATTTTCACGACACAAACGGAGGCTGGGGTGCGGGAGAGTCGGACAGACCAGGGAGAGGGGATGCTGAGGCCTGAAGGAGAGAAGAGACTAAGGTTCCGCATAGTGTAGGGAGAGGGAGATGGAGGCAATGGGAGGAAAGAGACGTCCCCGGGAGGGAACACTGTACAGCCACAAAGTATGCTGCTCTGATCTCCCTTCAAGACAACCTGCCGCACGGAGAGAAACCGGTGTACAGCGTTCTGCATATTCTGATCCTTTTCAGCCCTCACACTGAGCCCCCAGCACCCCCACTGCACTCCTCAAGCTGCTCCCAGCCCATCACCGAGCAGAGTGAATGCTCCTTTGCCTTGAAGATCCCCATCTGCTGGGCTTCCCTGAGATTCCTCCTCTCCATGCCACTTTCCTCCCCTTGATCCTCCCACAGGTATCAGGTCTGAGCTGTACTCTGAAGGCTTTCTCTTTACCTTTCACAGATGTGTCCCCCAGTCAATAAATCTCGTGTGTATCTAATTCCATCTTAGTGTCTCCTTCTTAAGAAGCAGACTGACCCAAACTGACACTGCCCCTCTGGGATGTCCATGGAAACCTCTACACAGGGATGTCCTAGTTTATGTAAAAGGAGTCCTTTCCCTTCTGCCCATTTATAATCTCCCCTGTCCCACCATGCAAAATAGAGAGATCCCTTTCACTTCTCCAGCATCTGAGTATGAACATCTCCCAGGGTTATTAAAAACATCCCAGCGCCTGTAATCCCAGCACTTTGGGAGGCCGAGACGAGCGGATCACGAGGTCAGGAGATTGAGACCATTCTGGCTAACATGGTGAAACCCTGTCTCTACTAAAAAATACAAAAAAAAAATACTAGCCGGACGAGGTGGCGGGTGCCTGTAGTCCCAGCTACTTGGGAGGCTGAGGCAGGAGAATGGCGTAAACCTGGGAGGCGAGCTTGCAGTGAGCTGAGATCCGGCCACTGCACTCCAGCCCGGGCGACAGAGCGAGACTCCGTCTCAAAAACAAAACAAAACAAAACAAAACAAATCCCAGCTGCCAAACAAGAACAATGTGAAATATTGGCATTGGCCTTCTTCAGTCAAGATACTACAAGCCCATGATTGGTTCCATCTTAAGTATATTGTGGCTAATGGACAAACCATAGTGTTTTGTCCATGTCGTCATGCTCTTGTTTCACATCTGTTAAAGACCAGGGCGGCAGAAGTGATGCCAAGTTTCATTCAAACATTTCCCGGAGTGGCCATGAGAAGACTCCTCACAGAACTCCAGCTCCAGGGAAGTCAGTTGACACAGGAGCCCCAGTTCCTGCCCTCTGAAATCCATTGGCACAAATGTGCATGATTCCATCACCATGAGCTGCTCTCAGCCAACTGCTGAATGTGACTGGGAAACTGAGGCAGATCTGCTCCTGGGAGACTCGGGACACCTCTGATGGCCAGCCTTGACTCGCAAATTCCCTGGTGGCCTTGCTGAAACTTCCTGAGGGTGCACGGCAGCCTAGGATGCTTCCACCCTCTCTCCTTCATGCAGCCTCGCACTCACACTGCCATCTGACCGGTCCCAGCCTTCCACAGCACCGCCACCCCACCTTCGCTTTCTCTCATCCTTGATTCCTCTAATAAAATCTTTGCATGCCAAGTCTCTGCATGTGTAAGCTCATCGTGGATCTGTTTCTTGGAGAACCTACCCAAACAGGGGTCCCTTCCTCCACCATAAACTACCCCCTGCTCTGGCTGTCAAAGACTGCAGACCTCCTAAGGTGGATCCCATGGGCACAAAGCCGTTGCCCTGACAGAGCTGAGCCTTCCTTCACCAGGACCCCATTACACTGTCACCCAGACATTCATGGTGGGGCTCCATGGCCCAGCACTCCATGTCTCAGTCAGAAATGCAAGGATGCCATCATGGAGGATGCAAGTCAACAGAAAGATTTGCATTAAAAAATAAAGTTGAACACTTTTTTCTCTTTTTTAAGACAGGATCTCACTTTGTCACCCAGGCTGGAGTGCAGTGGCGAGATCTCAGCTCACTACAGCCTTGGCCTCCCGGGCTCAAGTGATCCTCCCACCTCAGCCTCCTGAGTAGCTGGGACTACAAGCACACACCACCACACCTGGCTAAATGTTATTTTTGTAGAAATTGGGAGGCCAAGGTGGGCAGATCGCAAGGTCAGGAGTTTGAGACCAGACTGGTCAACATGGTGAAACCCCGTCCCTACTAAAAATACAAAAATTAGCCGCACGTGGTGGCAGGTGCCTGTAATCCTAGCTACTCAGGAGGCTGAGGCAGGAGAATTGCTTGAACTCAGGAGGCGGAGGTTGCAGTGAGCCAAGGTCATGCCACTGCACTCCAGCCTGAGTGACAGAGCAAGACTCTGTCTCAAAAAAAAAAAAGAGAGAGAGAGAAAGAAAGAAATGGGGGTCTTACTATGTTGCCCAGGCTGGTCTCGAACTCCTGGGCTCAAACAATCTGCCCACCTCAATCTCCCAAAGTGCTGGGGCTACAGACATGAGCCACTGTGCCTGGCGAAGCTGTGTATTTTCTAACAGAAAGTAAGTCTGTTTTGACAATGAGACCCAGCCTTGCTATTTTGATTACATAGCAGACATTTTCTGTACATTAAATGACTGAGACTGGAGGGCAGGGTGGGGTGAGCCCACATGTTCAAGTACATAGTTTAAAAAGTATAGATTTTAAAATTATGTTATAAACAAGAATTGAAATTAATGATATTTCAGGCTTTCTAACCTTTTCTGAGTATACCGGGTATGAAAACAGGCTTCCAAAGTAACTGTCATAATTAAAAATCACTTGGTAAGTCTTTGTAAAGCTTTTTGGTGTACTTCCTAGAGAGTAAGAGAAATGAGTGGTTCGAATGACTGAGTAACAAATCCTTCCGCAAGTCAAACGGTTTCTAGTTCCCTGCCTTGAGCAAAATTGAAAGAGTACTTAATTGAGCTGTCAACTGATAGATGGAAAATATGATTTTTGGCAGATACTTTAGAAGCAGCTTAGAGAATTGAGTGTTGCTAACATAAATTTTTCTCTTTCCTCCTACTTATTTATGTAAGCCAATGTTTCCCAGCACCTGAATCTATAAAATTAAGGATAAAAATAAAATTGTTCCTAACTCTGTCTCATTCATTCCCATATACATGAGCTTATTGGAAAACACAAACGCTTTCATCTAGCTCATTGAGAAATTCATTTCAAATGCAATTTTACTTTTCCTATTTAAAAATTATATTCATGTTTAATAACTTGTGATATTTTTATGTTATGCTGATTAATGGGTATGACTAGTGACATTCATGATAACCAAGAAGAAATATTTTAACACTTAGGGCTTAAGGATGCAGAAAAAAAGTCTTATTTACAAAATTTTTCAATTTACGTAGATATTTTTGTGACAGAGAAGTAAAACAGGATGATCAACAGGCATTGGAGTATAAAAATACATTACATTAGAAAAATACATTAGGGAAAGGCAATGAAAATTGAGTTCAAGGAGAAAAAAAATAGTGTAAAATTTTAGACTACTATAAGGCCGGGTGCGGTGGCTCAAGCCTGTAATCCCAGCGCTTTGGGAGGCCGAGATGGGCGGATCACGAGGTCAGGAGATCGAGACCATCCTGGCTGACACGGTGAAACCCCGTCTCTACTAAAAAAATACAAAAAAACTAGCCGGGCAAAGTGGCGGGCGCCTGTAGTCCCAGCTACTCGGGAGGCTGAGGCAGGAGAATGGTGTGAACCCGG
>NW_012111808.1:5268810-5291180 GCF_000951035.1 Colobus angolensis palliatus | reverse complement strand
TTGTTTATGTATCTTTTTTCTTTTATTTTTTGAGATGAAGTCTTGCTCAAGTAATCCACTTGCCTCGGCCTCCCAAAGTGCTAGGAGTACAGGCGTGAGTCACTGCACCCAGCTTGTTTATATATTTTTAAATGGATAATAGATATCAAATCACTATGATGTTTAGATATCATTGGATATGTTTTTTAATAAATTTAAAATGGCCTTGTTTTAAAATGTTCATAGTTATGTATAATAGGTTAGAAATAATATTCCATGCAACTACTTTAAATTATTTAAGCTATGATGCCGGGGAACATGGCTTTTCATGATTTGCTGAGAGGGAATGCAAACTAAAAAGTCTGAGGCCAGGCAGCTCAAGAGTTCTCAATCTTGGTTGCACATTAGAATCTCCTGGAGTGGCCTGTAATGCCAGCACTTTGGGAGGCTGAGGTAGGCAGATCACTTGAGGTCAGGAGTTTGAGACCAGCCTGGCCAACATGGCGAAACCCCGTCTCTACCAAAAATACAAAAAATTATCCGGCCATAGTTGCAGGCACCTACAATCCCAGCTACTCGGGAGACTGAGGTAGGAGAATTGCTTGAACCTGGGAGGCAGAGGTTGCAGTGAGCCAAGATCATAACACTGCACTCCAGCCTGGGTGACAGAATGAGACTGTCTCTGGAAATAAATAAATAAATAAATAAATAAATAAATAAATAAATAAATAAATAAATAAATAAATAAATAAATAACGTACCAAAAAAAAAAAAAAAGAGAGAGAGAGAGAATATCCTGGAGTGATTTTTCAACAATATTTGGATTCCTGGGCTCCACTCCAGACCAAATAAATCAGAGTCTCTAGGAGAGGGACCCAGGCATTGGGATTATTTAAAAATATTCAGGTATTTTTAATGTGTCTAGGCTTGAGAACCCCTGGGGGCCTAGAGAAATAAGGACTCCTCCAGGGTGGCTGAGAGCCTAGAACAATAAGGACCTTTCCAAGGAGGCTGAGAGTTATCTGGATCTTGTGGGAGGAGCAGGTAGCTGAGGTTCTCTCGCCCTGGGGCAAGAACAGTGAGAACTCCAAAACTTCTGATGCTTCTCTTGATTTTAGTGTCTGGTGAAGAGGAGCCGAGGTGTCCTGCCAGCTGTGTTCTAAAACTGCACATGGCCACTCCATGGCTCAGTTCTCAGGGTCCTAAAAGCCCCTTCCTGGGCTGCTCCTGCTTCTCCTGGCGCTGGGACCCCTCTTTCTCATGATCAAGGTGAGACACCCTTTGGCTAGACATGCAGAATGGGAGGCTGACCACGGGGTGGGGAAGGCGAGAAGAGAAGAATTTGGAGACAACAGTATAGGGTGGAAGCGCACGCTCCCAACTCCTGTAGAGCATATGGAGGGGCCATGTCAGGGACAATGATTATGCTGATTCCCACCCACTCTAAGTCCTTTGGGATGATTTGAACTTGTCTAGGCTCTATACAGCTCCCTAGAAACAGAGGCACCCAATTTTCATGAATGACAGGTCGATAGCAGCTGGGCAGAACCAGAAAGAAAACCAACAGGGAGCCAGGAATCATGAGACTCATGGGCGCCAGGGGAGGCTCCCTCCTGGCTGGCTGTGTAACCCTGGGACTTTGTCACACAGATGGGCGGAAGGAAGTAGGCATTAACCTCTGTTCCAGCTCTGTGATTACATTACATTGGTGCAAAAGTAATTGCAGTTTTGCCATTACTTTTAAATGGCAGTAACTGTAATTACTTTTGCACCAACCTAATATCTCAGTGGTCTCCTGCTTTGTAGGAGTCTGTAGACCTAGGAGATCACATCTTCTAGGTCTGTCTGGACTGTTTGTATGAAGCACGTGTTCTAACAGAAGTGTTAGCTTAACCTGGTCATGGTCACCAGCAGCTTACCTAGACATCTCCACGACCAACTGCCTGCCCCTGGTTGACTCATTGGATTTACAAAGCCTCACACGTCATTCTCCCCTGTCTCAAGCAATCAATATCCGACATCAATCACTGAGATTTACCAGCCACACCTAATTCTGGGAAAGGCCAAATGAGAAAGGCGTGTCTCTCACACATGACGCCTCTCTTTATGTTCTGTACCTGGTGTGTTAGTTTCCTGTGCCTGCCCTAACAAAGCACCACCACAAACCAGGTGAGTCAAAACAACAGAAATTTATTCCCTCACTATTCCAGAAGGCAGCAGTCTGAAATCATTATCACCGAGCCATAACCAAGGTTCGGCAGGGCCATACTGTCTCTGGAGGCTCCAGAGAGAATCTGTTCTTGCCTCCTTTCGTTTCTAGGAGCTGCAAGCATTCCTTGACTTGTGGACACATCATTCTAATCTCTGCCTCCATCTTCATATCACCCTCTCCTCTGTGTGTGTGTGTGTGTGTGTGTGTGTGTGTGTGTGTGTGTGTGTGTGTGTAAAATCTACCTCGGTCTTCTCTTTCAGGGATAAATGTGATTGCATTTAGGGCCCGGCTAATCCAGATAATCTCCCTCATTTCAGGATAATTAATATAATCTCATCTGCAAATGTATTTTTTCCAAATGATATAATATTTACAGGTTTCAGAGATTAGGACCTGATATATTTGAAAGCCCTATTCAGTCTACCATACCTGGTGAACAGATATCAGTTGGTTGTAATGAGCTTTCCATCAGTCACTGAAACATCCACTGTGTGGTCCCTGGTCACACCTTTCCCTTGAGGGTTTGGCTTCTGGGTTCTAGTGCCACCTCTAACAACAATACTCAACTTGATGGCTTCTAAAACTCTAGGTGTCTGCCTGAGATAGGAATCTAGACCAAAACATTTCAAATCCTTGTCAGAGGGCAGTATGGATGGGGGAATAGGATGATGTGTTCCAGAACTTGGCCTGGGAAGCAATGCTGTGAGTCTACAGGGGAGTCAGAGAGACTCATTCATCAAATTACTGCTCTGTGCAGATGTGTCATTTTATGATAAGGGAGGCCTTGAGTCCTAGGTGTCCTCCAGGGGACTCTGTAGTGGAGGAGGGACAACTTTCTAGGCCACAGGACAATTTTTTTTTTTTTGAGATGGAGTCTTGCTCTGTCACTCAGGCCAGAGTGCAGTGGCACGATCTGGGCTCACTGTAACCTCCTTTTCCTGGGTTCCAGCGATTCTCCTGCCTCAGCCTCCTGAGTAGCTGGGATTACAGGCAGGTGCCACCACGCCCAGCTAATTTTTGTATTTTTAGTAGAGATGGGGTTTCACCATGTCGGGCAGGCTGGTCTCGAACTCCTGACCTCAGATGATCCACCCGCCTTGGCCTCCCAAAGTGCTGGGATTACAGGTGAGAGCCACCATGCCCGGCTTGTCAACTTTTTTTTTTTTTTTTAGAGACAGGGTCTCACTCTGTTGCCCAGGCTGGCACGCAGCGGCGCAAGCAAAGTTCACTGTGACCTCAAACTCCCAGGCTTAAACAATCCTCCTGCCTCAGATTCCTGAGCCGCTGAGACTACGGGTGCAAACCACCATGCCCAGCTACTTTTTAAAGTGTTTCTTAGAGACGGGGTCTCCTGTGTTGCTCAGGCAGAGGACAACTCTTTTTTTTTAATTTTTAATTTTTATTTTAATTTTTGCGGTCCATGTGCAGGCTTGTTATATAGGTAAACATGTGCCATGGTGGTTTGCTGCACCTATCAACCCATTACCTCAGTATTAAGTCCAGCATGCGTCAACTATTTTTCCTAATGTTTTCCTACCTGCTCAGAGGCCCCAGTGTGCATTGTTCCACTCCCTGTGTCCATGTGTTCTCATTGTTCAGCTCCTACTTATAAGTGAGAACACGCAGTGTTTGGTTTTCTGTTCCTGTGTTAGTTTGCTGAGGATAATGGCTTCCAGCTCCATCCATGTCCCTGTAAAGGACATGATCTTGTTCCTTTTTATGGCTGCATAGTATTCCATGGTGTATATGTACCATATTTTATTTATCCAGTCTATAACTGATGGGGCATTTGGGTTGATTCCATGTCTTTGCAATTGTGAATAGTACTGCAATGAACATATACGTGCATGTGTCTTTGTAATAGAATGATTTATATTTCTTTTGGTATATACCTGGTAATGGGATTGCTGGGTAAAATTGTATTATTTCCGGTGCTAGGTCTTTGAGGACTCACCACACTGTCTTCCACAATGGTTGAACTAATTTACTTTCCCACCAACAGTGTAAAAGGGTGAGGAGAACTCTTAAAAGGGTGAGGAGAACTCTTAACTGGGCTGAACAATCTGTAGCCAAATCACCTAAACCTACCCCTTGAATGGTGGCAGGAGAAAGCGAAGAAGGGAACAAGGGGAGCAGAGGGGAACATGAGCTCATGCCCCATTTTTGGATGCTGTTGGAAAAGAAAGCCGAATAGCAAGAGGGCGGGGATGTAAAATCTTGATAAAGGACCTCCATCTGCATGGTGCTTTTCATCAACAAATGGATCTGAGGTGCAATTAGTAAATGTGAAAGGATCTCTCAGGACAGCCACAAAATGGGTTGCTAAGTTTGGAAGTTTCTCTGAGTACCTCACACATGGAAAGTCCCATTAAATATTTGTTAATGCGTTGGTGTTTCCACTTGGGAAAGAAGGGTTTCAGCCATGCACAGCATTTTTTTAGCTTTGGGTGGATGGCGGATTCTTGTTATTCTGTCCTGGCTTTTGCTGTACTAAGAACCCTTTAATTCAAATTTGGGTAGCTTCATATCGTATTTGGATTAACGCTGAACCAACACTGCCAACACTGTGGATAAAGCATTTTCTTTTGGGGTTTAAGAGCATCAGCTCTATCCATTTGTGGTGTTCAATCTATTCTGAATCAATTGTATAATTCAAATAAATGACTCAATGGTTTTCTTATTTACCAATCTTTTCACTTGTTTATTTTCTCAACTATTCTAAGCCATTCTGCATTATCTTAGTATCCACTTCTTGACTCGCTCTCTCTCTCTCTCTCTCTCTCTCTCTCTCTCTCTCTCTCACACACACACACACACACACACACACACACACACGAGTGTGCTGTCCTTCATAATTTGGTACCAGCTGCAAAATGACTAATAGGCAATCATAGTTTCCTCTTGAGAGTCTATGGAATATCAAACAGTAGGAGTCCTCTGATTGGGTACAAGTGTTTGGTGATGATTTTAACCACATTGGAGTTCAAGAAAGCATCAACCTACTATAATCCTTCTGGAATGGAACCAAACCAGGGACTCTCCTGGCTGTGACAGCGAGTGTGGACAGTCAAAGTCTAGGCCTGGCTCTGCCACTAATTTCCTTCCCTGTCCAGGGACATGCTGCAAGTTGTTCCCCAGTGGCTGTGTCTGTGCTACCAGCTTGCAGCAGGTCCCTAGGCAGAGAAGGAGAAAGGAGAGTCCCTGGAGCTCTGTGCCTATCCTCCTCCCAGACTATTCTCACCCTAGCATCAGGCCCTAGATTTAATGCCATTTCTTGGGGATGCCTTTCCTGACTCTGGGTCTAGTATAGATTCCCCTGCTACCTTCTTCCAGGCCCTGATCACCCACTACCCTATTCATATATTCAAGTACCTACTATATGCCAGGCAGTGAACTAGATGCCAGGCATGCAGAATGAAAAAGACTGCCTGCCCTTATGGAGCTTGTGATAGGTGACAGGGAGGGTCTTGAGATAGATAGCAATCCTGTACACAGTAAAGGCAGAATTCAGCCATAGGAAGTCACCAAAGGAGAAGAAAGGGGTATGATGAGAAAGTTCACCAAGGGCCATCATGGGGACTGAGCTCAGGCGCAGGTCCCAGCTAGAGAGGTGAGAGCCCTGTGATTGTTCCCGCCCAGGTACTTGCTTCAGGGCTCTGGCTCACAACTTTTCATTCAACACAGTGTACTGGCGCCTACTGGGTGCCCAGCTGTGTTGTGCCTCTTTCTTCAGTCCCTGCTTTTGGCCAAATCTAGACTGTTTAGCCTGCGGTGGGCACAGGCCCTGACCTGTGGAGGCGGTCTGGCTTTGTTACAGAATTGGGCATTTCTGAGACTTTGACAGATTCCTTAACAAGGATCCGTATAAAGTATGATACGGTTGATTCCTGAGTGCAGGTTGTGATGAGTGACCAACGAATCAACTACAAAGCAGGAACAGGAACCCAAGGAAAAGAAAGGGTCTGCATAAACAGTGATGGGTTTCTAGTTTTTCTTTCAATGAGTATTAAAACAATGGTGTCTGGTGGCCGTGTCTATGCTATAGACTGTCCCCTGACCACAGCTAATAGAGTTAAACACCTGACTACACTAGGCAAGAGTACACGGTCGTCAGGCTACAGTTGATGGGACCAGAGAGAGGGCCCATCCCAAAGGAGACCAATCGAATGTTTCTCCAGGTAGCACTCATCCCAAGCTAGACCAATCAGAATGTTTCTCCAAGGTTTTCCAAATTGGAGCTAAGGAAAGAATCCAACAGCGAGGTGCCAGCCATATAGAGGACGCCACTGTGCAGCATGACACAGTAGGAAAGAAAGAAGTTGCTACGAAGAAAGAAGCACATACAGAATTCAGACAGAGAGAGAGAGAGAGATTCCTGGTGCTTTTTTAATCCCTGATTCTAGGCCAGACACAGTGGCTCATGCCTGTAATTCCAGCACTTTGGGAGGCCAAGGTGGGCAGATCACTTGAAGTCAGGAGTTTGAGACCAGCCTGGCCAACATGATGAAAGCCCTTCTCTACTAAAAGTACAAAAATTAGCGGGGCATTATAGCAGACACCTATAATCTCAGCTACTCAGGAGGCTGAGGCAGGAGAATCACTTGAACCCAGGAGGCAGAGGTTGCAGCGAGCTGAGATCGCACCAATGCACTCCAGCCTGGGTGGCAGGGTGAGACTCTGTCTCAAAATAAGATAAAATTAGATAAATAAATAAATCAATAACTCTGCTTCTAGTTGTTTCTGTGGCCCAGAAGGACCCCCCTACCCTTACCATGACTTTGTTGTTAACTCCTTAGGGAAAAAATAAAAAAGAAATCCTTCCATTCTCAAAACCAGCTTGAGTTGGTTTATATCGTAGCATCTCCAAGAGCATCGATCTTCTGCTACACGGCAGGGCCAGGGCCAGGACCACATTCAGCTCCAGGCAATTGTACTGAGGACTCAGTGACACAAATAAGCAGAACTTCTCCCACTTCAGCAATTATTATTTCGGAGAAATTATTTGAAGACATTATTTTGAAGAAACTAACATCACACAAATAGCAAATGTTGACCTTAATTATGTTATTATAAGATTAACTCAACATAATTTAGCAAATATTTCTTAAGCATCTAGAACATAATCCTGTTCTGGGAACCAGGGAGAAAGCAATGACCAAAAAGCACAAAAATCTCTATTCCTCATAGCTATGGCTTGATCTGTGTCACTGCCCAAATTTCGTGTCGAATTGCTATCCCCAGTGTTGGAGGTAGGGCCTGGTGGGAGGTGATTGGATCATGGGGGCAGATTCCCCCTTGGTGCCGTTCTTGCCATAGTGAGTTCTCGTGAGATCTGGTCATTTGAAAGTGTGTGGCACCTCCCCCTTCTCTCTCTCTTTCTCCTGCTCCAGGCATGTGAAGTGCCTGCATCCCCTTTGCCTTCTGCCATGATTGGAAGCTTCCTGAGGCCTCTACAGAAGCAGAAGCCACTATGCTTCCTGTACAACTTGGCAGAACCGTGAGCCAATTAAACCTCTTTTCTTTATCAGTTACCCAGTCTCAGGTATGTCTTTAGAGCAGTGTGAGAATGGATGAATTCACCCATTCTAAGCCAACTGGTTTGCTATGGCTCCTGTAACTAAGTACCACAGATTGGGTGGCTTAAGCAACAGAAATTGCTTGTCTTGCAGTTGTAGAAGTTAGAAGTCTGAGATTAAAGTGTCCATAGCATTGGTTCCTTCTGAAGGCTATGAGGGAAGGATCCATTCCCAGCCTCTCTCCTTGACTTATAGATGGGCGTTGTCTCCCTTTATCTTCCTATCATCTTCCCTCTGTGTCTGTGTCTGTGTCCACATTTTCTCCTCTAAGAACACCAGTTATATTGGATAAAAGCCCACACTAATGACCTCATTTGAATTTAATTGCCTCTTAAAGATCTGTGTTCCCTCAATGACCAATGTCCCCTTAAAAACTGTGTCCCCTCAAAAATCCGTATGCACCTCAGAACGTGACCATATATGAAGACACAGTTCAGCCTACAACAACCTTCATTGTTTTAAACCACTGAGATTTGGGTGCTGCCTGTTACCACAGAATAACCCAGACTACCCTGACTGACACAAAGAAGCAATCACAGGTAGATGCAAAAAGACAGTTTCTTCCAGTTGCATTTATGACCCTATTAAAAATGACACCAGGGACTTTATTTTAAAGAAAGCTATGTGTGTCACAGCCATGAATAAATTAGCCCACAGCAGTATTCTTAGAGTGGAACAACATTATTTTTTTCAGTTTAGGAGGCTGAGGCCAGAGAAAATGAATGTCTCTTCCTGAGCAAACAGGAAGACGCTGGCCTGGGACGACTCCCAGTCAGGGGCGTTGCCTGGTGCCTTCCTGCCTCCCTGGGATCCAACATGGCGCCTGTCACCCAGGCCAACTTCCTCCCCTCAGGCTTCCCTGTGGGTGTCAGACTTGTCAGGAACCCCCAGAGCTGTCAGGCCTCCTTGTCTGCTATGAACTCGGGATGCCTCTTGCTCACCGAGGCGTTATCCTTCAAGTGACAGGTTAATTCCTTAATCACCTGTTTGAGTTTTCCCTCTGCCTACGAGGCCTCACTTCCTATTTCCTTGTGGTTCCTTGTGGTTTACTTCTTCCCCTGGGCAGGTCCTTCAGACTCTGAGGAGGAAAATACCCTCTGTGTTAGTTTCTGCTGTTGCTGTAACAAATTATCACAAACCACCTTGGTGACTTAAAAGTTTATTCTCCCTGGAGGCCAGAAGTTCCGCATCAAGGCGTCAGCAAGGCCATGCCTCCTCTGTGAGCACTAGGGGAGAATCCTTCCTGCCACTCCCAGCTTCTGGTGGCAGCTCCAGCAAGTCCTTGGCTTTCCTCCATGCATCACCCTAAACTCCATCTCCTTCTTCACATGGCTCCTCCGCTCCATCTCAAACCTCCCTCAGCTTTTCTCTTAAAAGAACACTTGTTAGGGCCAGGTGGGCGGATAACTCTTATAATCCCAGCACTTTGGGAGACCAAGGCAGGAGGATCCCTTGAGCCTAGGAGTTCAAGACCAGCCTGGGCAACATGGCAAGACCCCATCTCTACTAACAATACAAAAATTAGTCATGGTGTGGTGGTGTGGGCCTATAGTCCCAGCTACCCAGGAGGCTGAAGTAGAAGATCACCTGATCCCAGGAGATCGAGGCTGGAGTGAGCTGTGGTCATGCCACTGCCCTTCAGCCTAGAAAACAGAGTAAGACCCTATCTCAAAAAAAAAAAAGACACTTGAGACACTTGGTTGTTGGATTTATGTGCACTTGGATGATCCAGGATAGTCTCATTTCAGGATCCTTAATTTACTTACATCTACAAAGATCCTTTTTCCAAATAAGGTCCCACCCACAGCTTCCAGGGATTAGGATGTGGGTATTTGCTTTGGGGTGGGTGCCACCATTCAACTCACTACAATCTCTGTGTGTAAGATTTTGCCCCTCTCTGCAAGGGAAAAATAACCTCAACAAACTAAATTGGTGAAACCGGGAAAATGAAACATAACAAGGATAATAATACCACTAATAAAATAGCTACCATTCTCTTGGTGCATAGCTTCATGAAAACTTCCCAAGAACAAGTGTGGGATGTAAATAAAGTCTGTGTTTGGCCTGTTCATCCCTTTCCTCACAGGTTTATCTCCTTTTACACTCTGTATGGGAAAACTCACTGCTTTTCCTTCTTTTTTTTGTTTTTTTTTTTTTTGAGATGGAGTCTTGTTCTGTTGCCCAGGCTGGAATGCAGTGGCACGATCTCTGCTCAATGCAACCTCTGCCTCCCGAGTTCAAGCAATTCTCTGCCTCAGCCTCCCAATTGCTGGGATTACAGGTGCCCACCACCATGCCTGGCCAATTTTTGTATTTTTAGTAGACACAGGGCTTTACCATCTTGGTCAGGCTGGTCTTGAACTCCTGACCTTGTATTCCATCAGCCTCAGCCTCCCAAAGTGCTGGGATTACAGGCGTGAGCCACTGCGCCCAGCCACTGCTTTTCCTTCTACACTCACTCATAATACTCTCTTTTGGCACCAGATGTATATGGGTTTTTCCCACACCAGGTAATTTTCCAGTTCTCTGCAGACACCAACTGGGTGTCCTACAATTCAATTCTGACACTATCTGCCTGAAATCAGTGCAAACCCCACAGGTTAGTATCTCAGTCCCATAACACAGCCCCCTCTTCAGACACCATTGGCAAGTCCAAGATGTCACCTATGCTTCTGACCCCAACCACCTCCTTGGGTTTGATAATTTTCTAGATTGTCTCACAGACTTCAGGGAAACAATTTGTTACTTGATTACCAGTTTATTACAAAAGCATACAACTCAACTCAGGAATGGCCAGATAGAAGAGACTCCTAGAGCAAGGTATAGGGGAGAAGGGGCATGCAGCTTCCATGCCCTTTGGGGTGCACCAATCTCCCAGCACCTTCACCTGTTCAGTAACCTGGAGGCTCTCTGAACTTTGTTGTTCAGGGATTTTTAGGGAGGCTTCCTCACATAGACATGAGCAATTATGAATTCAACTCCATCTCCAGCCCCTCACTCCTTCCCGGAGGATGGGGGCATGGGACTGAAAGTTCTATGCTTCTAATCATGGCATGGTCTTTCTGGTGACCAGCTGCCATCCAGGAGCCACCAGGAGTCACCTCATTAGAACAAAAGATGCTCTCATCACCCAGGAAACCTCAAGGATTAGAAGCTCTGTTTCAGAAAACCGGGTTAAAAACCAAATAGTAGGCTGGGTGTGGTGGCTCACGCCTATAATCCCAGCACTTCGGGAGGCCAAGGCTGAAGGATCACCTGAGGTCAGGAGTTCAAGACCAGCCTGGTCAATAAGGTGAAACCTCATCTCTACAAAAAAATACAAAAAGCAGCTGGGTATGATGGCAGGTGCCTGTAATCCTAGCTACTCAGGAGACTGAGGTGGGAGAATTGCTTGAACCTGGCAGGTGGAGGTTGCAGTGAGTCGAGATTGTGCCATTGCACTCCAGCCTGGGAAACAGAGCAAAACTCTGTCTCGAAAAAAAAAAGTAGAACAAAAGATATACCTAGCATCCCAGTTGCTCAGGAATTTACAGGTTCTAGGAACTCTATGCCAGGAACTAGAGACAGAGACCAAATATATATATATATATATATATATAATTTTGTGATGATGTCACACCTCCTTCTACTTCCACTGTCTCATCATAACCCAGGATCCTCATATTTATCAACTAATTCTGTCTAAGTTCCTAGGTGGTTAATAAGTAGTTCCTCCACAGACATTTGCATTTTACATTTGAATAACAGAAAGAAGGACAATGCTAAACCCAGGTAAGAAATTTTCTCATTGTAAAATTTTGGACATTGATAAGGGATCTATTTCTGGATGAAAAGAAGGAGTGAAGTAGCAGCACTGCTTCTAATTGTGCATGCTGTGTGTCTCAGGCTGTATCAGATTCTATCATTAAGTTAATCCCCAAGATAGACTCAGACAGCACCCTGGTCAGACTGGAGCCTAGCTTTAGGCTGGGAGGAGAGAGGGGGTTGGGGAGAGAGAGAGAGAAACAGAATTGGTACTCAAAATAACCTCAACAAGCAAAGCTGTTGAAACCAGGAAAACGAAACCTAACAAGGATGATGTTAATACTACTACTAATAATAAAAAAGCTACCATTCTTTCAGTGCTTACAACAAGCTAGACACTGTGCTGGCGGCTTATAAATTTCCCTATTTGATTTCCAAAGTCAGCTACACACACTCAGCATGGAAAAAAAAACTCTGCAGGTGGTTCTCATGATAAAAAATCTAAAGGTTTTAGTGACCACAAGCTCAGTAAGTGAGTAACATTGTTAGCATGTGTGTGCAAAAAGGGGGCATGAATTTAGGCAGTTTTTGTGATATTGTAGTGCCCAGATCAAGGGTGATAAATAAACCTAATTTAGCAAGAGGTTACCTCTTGCACCCCATTAACTGAGCTCAGGGTCTTGAGGGACACAAGATAAAGCAAGTGCTTTCCAATGTCATAGTTTCTTATTTGTGGACAGATCTTCACTGAATCCTAACTGGCTTCTTGCTCCTTGGAGATGGCTTGAACATTCTGGGAGAAAAGCTGAAATCTCCCCTTTAGCTTTCTCTCTGCCCACACCACAACCCTGGAGCAGCCACCTCTGGGTTCATGGCCTGACCTGACTTCCTCCTGGGGCACACCAAAGGTCTCCTTTCCACTAGAATGTCTCAGCCCCTCAAGTTAGAATATTTTCACTCTTTCTTCACGAGCCAGCTGCACCCATTCTTACTTGAGTCCCTCTTCATTGAGGGTCTCTGTTTATTGGACAAGGACTGATGATGATGGGACAAGTGGAGGGAGAAGTGAAACCTTGAATTAAGTAATCCAAGAGAGAAACCAGAATGGGGTGGGGGTTGGCCACCAGGCCACGTAGGAACAGCTGTAGTGTGTTAGTCTGTTCTCAGGCTGCTAATAAGGACAACCTGAGACTGGGTAATTTATAAAGGAAAGAGGTTTAATTGACTCACAGTTCCACATGGCTGGGGAGTCCTCGTAATCATGGTGGAAGGTGAATGAGGAGCAGAGTCATGTCTTACATGGTGGCAGGCAAGAGAACATGTACAGGGGAATTCCTCTTTATAAAACCATCAGATCTCATGAGACGTATTCACTATCATGAGAACAGCATGGGAAAGACTTGCCCCGATGATTCAGTTACCTCCCACCGGGTCCCTCCCATGGGATGTGGGAATTGTGGGAACTACAGTTCAAAGTGAGATTTGGGTGGCGACACAGCCCAATTGTATCATAGAGAAAATGGGATATTTAGCTTAGGGAAGGCTTTGGGAGTCCCAAGAACTGAGCTCATGTAATGATAATTTTAACTATCATGTATTGGATTAACAGTAACAGGCTTTCTCCTCCATGTTTTATCTACATCATGCTTATTCACTTCAACCTTCACAAGTCTCTTATGAAAATAAGGTAAAGCAAAGCAAAGCAAGACACTGAGAGCTTAAGTTTGAGGTCTCTTAGCTAAGTGAATGTCAGAACCAGCATTCTACCAGAAGTTCTAATGCTACTCGCCACCATCAAGAAGGAGAAAGCAAGATTTATTTTGTTTTACATCAAAAGATAAATGTAGGGATAATCAGCCAACATTCAGGAAAGCAGATTGTTGGCCCAGTCTAGGAAAGAATTCTCTAACAGAGCTGTCTGGTAACCAGTGGGTGGCCCCTGGTGCCTTGAGCCTCCCATCAGGAGAGGATCCAAGCAGAAGTCGGCCGACCATCTGCTGTGGATATATTAAGGAGATCTGCCATCTAATGAAGGTTGGGCCAGGAGAACTTGAGAGGATGTGTGTGCTTGGTTCAGTGAAGCCCTCTTGGGTTCTAGGCAGTTCTCTAAAAGCCTGACATTCTAGGATTCCCCAAACCTGATAAACTTCTTTGCAATATTAAATCCACAAAAATCAATGTCTTTGAAATCTTACCACAGAAAAGCAGTACCTGACCATGTTTGTTTTCTGGGCTGCTTCTCATATTCCATTCTCTCTCTTGCCCAGGATTAATTTTACACTCATATTTTCTTTTCCTTTCTACAGTTATGAACACTTATGTTGGTGCACTTATACTGTCCTTAGACCATTCTTGAGACATGAATAAGGCCTGAATTCTCTACTCTTAATGAATAACTCCATGTGTGCCAAATATCAATTCACACTTTATTTTATAACAAATTTTGGTTTCTTAAGCTGTGTGTTCTGAGAACTTGGTATAGGAGTTCCTGGCATCCTCTGATTCACTGTGGCTTTCCATTTTCCTTGGTGTTTAATATCTTTATTTTGAAGCTTGAGAACGGTGACACAGGAAAGGGGCAATTTGAGTTCATTAATAATAATCACAATAATGCAACCGCAACCACTAACACTTACATGGTACTACACATCAGGTCCCATCCTCAGCACCTTAAATATATTAACTCATTTAATCTTCATGACAGGGCCATGAAGTAACTATTCCAATTATCCCCATTTTAAAGGTAAGGAAACAAGCGTGGAGGAGTTAAGCAATTTGCAAGAAGCAAAGATGGGATTTGATTCCAGGCAACTGATACTGACAGGAGGCAGCCAAATGCCTTGGAAGATAGGGGTGGGTCCCCAGTGAAACCCTACCTTCAAGTCAAAAACAGCCTGAAGGCTGAAAGACCGGACTGCTGGTCCTGGATGAAACCTGCATCCCAAAGTGAGAACTCCTGTTCCTGTTTGCCCACCCTTTCCTAATTTATTCTTTCTGAATAATGTCTTTTAACCAATCAAATATTGCCTTTTCCAATACTACCTACAGCCTGCCCTTCCCCTATTCTGAGCCCATAAAAGCCCCAGACTTAACCATATTAGGGGGGACACTCCTGCCTTTGGGTAGGGGGAACACTCCCATACCCTCTCTCTGCTGAAAGCTGTTTCATCACTCAATAAAACTCCCCACTTGCTCTCTCTTTAATTGTCAGTGCCTCCTCATTCTTCTTGGGCATGGGACAGGAACTTGGGAACCAGTGCACAAGCCAGACTCGGCCTAGGTGGTCCAAATGGGTGGATCTTCTCCTGTAGCAGGTAGCGTGGTTGAGTGAGGTCTGAGTGGTGTGTCACTGGCTAAAGATCCCTGACTTGCAAAGTGACCTAGAAAAAAATCCAGCTTAGCAACTGTGTTCCACTGTCCCCACCCTTAATCCACACCATCCTGCCTAGAGTGTGGGCCTGCGAGTTGTCCACTTCCCTGGCTTTGGCATCCTCATCCGTGACATGAAGAACAGGCCAGGTACTCTGTGATCACTTCCAGCTCTGACGTTCAGGATACAGCATTTCAAGGTAATGACACAGTATATGGACGTGGCTCTATGTCCACACCCACAAGCCAACCAAGAACCCTAAATTCACCTAATAGAGGAGCTCCTTACTCTGTTTTCTGAGCTCTCCATGCATTAAAATGACCTCATTTGATTCAGAAATCCATTCCTGGGTGTGGCGGTCTCTTCGTAGCAATTACAATTCATTTCCCCTAATTTATTCCTGAGTGCAGCTGGGAAAACCAGGGGTCAGCATGTAGCAAAATACACTCTGCAACCTAAAAGTCATTTAGTAGCATTCGTTAACTTCCTTTTGACTAAATAAACCATTAATCACATCCTTTAGATTCATTTATTTACTCACCAACACATTTATTAAATGCTGTTAGTGTAGCAGGCACCATGTTAGCCACTGTGTCTCTGTTTAGGTTTTGGTAAAATCTGACCTGGGCGGCCACATTAGGGCTATGCTACGTGCTGCACAACCTCCATAGTTCAAAGGCTTAACAAATAAAAGTTTATTTCTTGTTCAGCTAAAGTATAAAACTGGTTGTGACCCAGGTTCTTTCCCTCTTGTGGCGCTCGCTCCCTGGGGCATAGGAGGTACTTGCATGCAGCTCCCTGATGGGAAATGAGCAGGAGAAGAGAAGGTGCACTTTTCTCCTACACACTTTTGCCCCAGAAGTCACATGCAGCCCTTCTACTCATTGGTTACACTGGTGGAGACCTGGATGCAAGGTCTGAGTGGGTAGATGGGGGCGGGGTGCTGAGAAATGTCACCCCAGCTTAGCAGCTTTTTCCCAGAGGGGAGCTGCTCTCTTGGGAGCAGCTTCTGTGAAAGCTATTCAGTGGCTGAATTGTGGCACGCATACCAGAATGCACCTAGCAGGGCCTGCTGGGCTCTCCAGTGGAGTTGCCCTGGGCAGGTGGGCAGGAATGCCCTGTCCATGACACTGATGTGCACAACAGCTCCTTGGCAACTCTTCTTTGGAAATTACTTTTCAAGCAATTTGGAAGCAAAAGTTCTTTCTTTGTCAATCCCTTGGTGGTGACAATCTGCATTGTTTCTGGGCTGATTTAATTGTTGCAGATAGTCACGAGTCATTCAGAGTTAAGTCTGGAGCATGAAAAGAGTGCAGAGTGCTCAGTAATGTGGTTTTGAATCAAAGTCAAAACGTATCACTAAGTGAAGGGATTGATTCTGTCCGGTGCCTGCCGCATGGACTCTGAGATGAGCCGAGCCCCAGCACTGTTTGGAGCAAGGGTAGGACTGCTTGATGAAGGCAGCAAGAGGAAGAACACTATTCTCTAAATATTAAATATGTAGTCCAGGACACGTCTCCAGACCCTTTCTGGACTTGTTTCTTCATCTGTGAATTGGGAGATGGGTGCGGACTAGACCATCCCTTGCCTGCCTTGGACCCCTGACATGCCAGATGCTAAGGATCAAGTTTTCCAAGGAGACTGCTTTGAATCCCACCTCTTATCTGCATAGGTCACTGCCGGAGGGTTTGGTTTAAATACAGCCTCATTTTTGCTAAGACTCAGCCTCATATTTCCAGTTATTCACACATTGTATTTTCTAGAATCAGAGAAGCCCAGGCTGGAAAACCATCCGTCAAACAATTTGGAAGCAAAAGTTCTTTCTTTATAAATCCCTCAGTGTTGGCAATACGCATTCTCTGTGGACAGATTTAATTCTTGCAAATGGGTCCTAGCTCTGCCACCACACATGACACAGGACAAGCCTCAGAACCTCTGCTTCCTCAAATATGGCCTGGAAAAATCATAGCACCTTCCCCGTGGGAATGGTGTGGACTCACAGGTCAGAAAACACGTGTCTGGGCATGGTGCCTGGCACGAGAAAGCACCAATAGATGCACACCATTGGGATTGGGCTATCTTGACCATTACTATCAGCCATTCCACTCCCGGACCTGCTCCATGGGACCCCTATTGGTGATCTGGGGAATGGGCGGACCCCCTGGCAGCATCCCTCTTTGGATTGTACTGTTTTACAAGAAAAGTCATAATAATAGCGGGGCAGTTCTAGTCCTTGCTCCCAGCTTTTATCCTTGGGTCATGTCATACAAAAGCAGTCAGACCCCTCTTCCGCGAGGCAGCCCTCAAATGCAGAATGCCAGCTAGAAACATCTCACTGTCTTTCCAGGATCCTCACACTTGTACTTTCTGCAATCGTTCCTCTTATAAAAATGAATTCCTGGGGTTTTTTCCCCTACAATTCCGACTCCTCCTCCTTGAAAAGGAAACAGCTTGTCTTTATTTCCTTTAAAATGGGACACAGCCATGCATGGTGGTTCATGCTTACAATCCCAGCACTTTGGAAAACCAAGGCAAGAGGGTTGGTTGCTTGAGGCCAGGAGTTTAAGACCAGCCTGGGCAACATAGCGAGATCTCAGCTCTACAAAAATTCAAAAAAAAGTGGCACACACCTGTGGTCTCAGCTACTTAGGAGGCTGAGGTGGGGGCCCTGGAGGTCAAAGCTGTAGTGAGCTATGATTGCACCACTGCACTCCAGCATGGGCAACAGAGTGAGACCCTGTCTCAAAAAATAAAAATAAAAAATAAATAAAACGGGACATGGAATGAAGCCATAGGTGAGACTGCCCTGAGCCCAGCAGAGGGGAACGTCACAACTGCACATTGGAATCACTTGAGGAGGTTTAAAAACTCCAATGCCCAGGTCACACCCAGACCGCTTACATCAAATTCCCCAGGGATTTGACATCAATATTTTCAAATCTTCTAGGTGATTTCAATGTGCAGCCAAACTTGAGAATCACTGTTATAGATGCTTACTCCTGTTAATGTGGTATAAAATTACAACCAATTTTTACTAAATTCAAGACTGAGTCATATTTAGTCTACTGTTAAAAAACAAAACAAAACACCATGTCTTTTTTTTTACATGGTATAAACCCATTGACTCCTATTTTTTTTTTTTTTTTTCTTTTTTAGAGACGAGGTCTCACTGTGTTGCCCAGGCTGGTCTCAAACTCCTAAGCTCAAACAATTTTCCTGCCTCAGCCTTCCACTCCTGTAAGCTACGATTATAGGAGTGAGCCACCACACCCAGCCAGTTCCCAATTCTTTATTGTTTTAATTACTTACATACAAATATTTTATACTTATAGAGATTAAATATTTTCTGGTTAAATTGGTCTCTTTCATATAATCCAGACTGGGCATGTTGACTCATGCCTGTAATTCTAGCACTTTGGGAGGCCATGGCGGGTGGATCACCTGAGGTCAGGAGTTAGAGACCAGCCTGGCCAACATGGTGAAACCCCGTCTCTACTAAAAATACAAAAATTAGCCAGGCATGGTGGTGACCTGTAGTCCCAGCTACTTGGAAGGTTGAGGCAGGAGAAGTGCTTGAACCTGGGAAGTGGAGGTGGCAGTGAGTTGAGATCGTGCCACTGCACTCCAACCTATGTGACAGAGCAAGACTCCATCTCAAAATAAATAAATGAATAAATAAAAAGAATTTTAAAAAACATATAATCCAGAAGTCAACAAACTTTTTCTGAAAAGGGCCAAATAATAAATATTTTAGGCTTTATAGGCCATGCAGTCTCTGTCACAAGTAATCAATTCTTCTATTATAGCACAAAGCAGCCATAGACATCCATGAACAAATGAATGTAGATATGTTCCAATAAAACTTTATTTATAAAAACAGGCAGCAAGCCAGATTCTCCCATAGGCTATAGTTTATCAATCCCTGTGTAAGTGAGCAACTTTATTTTGGTTCCCAGTTCTGTCATATAGTACATTGGCTTCTACCTTCCTTTGCTCAACAAATCAGATAAGCAACTTTTCTTTGTTGCCATCTAAATCATTGATAAAACTGTTGAACAAGACAAGTCACACCCATTAGGATGGCTATTTCACACCCAGTAGGCTATTCTGAGAAAAAGAAAATAAGAAAACAGTAAGTGTGGGTAAGGATGTGGAAATATTGAACCCTTGTGCATTGCTAGTGAGAATGCAGAATGGGACAGTCACTGAGGAAATCAGTATGGTAGTTTCTCAAAAAATTCAACATAGAATTATCAGGAGCTATATTTCTGGGTATACACCCAAAAGAATTGAAAGCAGGGAGTGGAACAGATAGTTGTACGTTAATATTCATTGCAGCATTACCCACAATAGCCAAAAGCTAGAAGCCACCCAAATGTCCATCAAAGGATGAATGGCTAAACAAAATGTGGTGTATACTGCTATGGTTTAGATGTGATTTATCCCCACCTAAAACTCATGTTGAAATTTGATTCTCAATATGGCAGTGTTGGGAGGCAGAGCCTATTGGGAGGTGTTTGGTTCACGGGTCCCCATCGTCATGAATAGATTAATGTTGTCTTACAGGTATGAGAGAGTTCCCACCTGCTCAGGAATGGATTACTTCCTGGAAGTAGGAGTTCTTTTTTTTTTTTTTAGATGGTGTCTTACTCTGTCACCCAGGCTGGAGTGCAGTGGTGTGATCTCGGCTCACTGCAACCTCCACCTCCTAGGTTAAAACAATTCTCTTGCCTTAGCCTCCTGAGTAGCTGGGACTACAGACGTGTGCCACTATGCCTGGCTAATTTTTGTGTTTTGTATTTTTAGTAGAGACAGGGTTTCATCATAGTGGCCAGGCTGCTCTGGAACTCCTGACCTCATGATCTGCCTTCTTCAGCCTCCCAAAGTGCTGAGATTACAGGTGTGAGCCACCATGCCCGGCCTAGGAGTTCTTATAAAGTGATATCATTGCTCTTGTGATATTGAACATGCCTGCTCCTCCTTTGTCCTGCCATGTTATAACACAGCATGGAAGCCGCCACCAAAAATCAGCACCATGACCTTGAGCATCCCGATCTAGAACTATGAGCTAAATAAACCTCTTTTTAAAA
Source organism: Colobus angolensis palliatus (assembly GCF_000951035.1). Classification (NCBI taxonomy): domain Eukaryota; kingdom Metazoa; phylum Chordata; class Mammalia; order Primates; family Cercopithecidae; genus Colobus; species Colobus angolensis. The sequence goes on along the minus strand of NW_012111808.1, from coordinate 5,271,209 downwards.
TAAATTACCCAGAATCAGTTATTCTGTTATAATAACACTAAACACAATAAGACATATACATACAGTGGAATATTATTCAGCCTTAAAAATGAATGACCATTTTTTTTAAACAACAGAGACTTTTTTTTTAAGTTTATGGATACATAATAGATGTACATATTTTTGTAGTACATGTTTATGTACATTAAATATTATATACACACATCATAGGCAGTCATGTAATGTGTAAAGATCAAATCAGGGTAATTGGTACATCCACCACTTTAAATATTTATCTTTTCTTTGTGTGTGTGTTTGTTTTGTTTTGTTTTGTTTTTTGTTTTTTGTTTTTTTGTGTGTATGTGAGATGGAGTCTCACTCTATCGCCCAGGCTGGAGTGCAGTGGTACTATCTTGGCTCACTACAAGCTCTACCTCCTGGGTTCACGCCATTCTCCTGCCTCAACCTCCCAAGTAGCTGGGACTACAGGTGCCCACTACCATGCCTGGCTAATTTTTTTGTATTTTTAGTAGAGACAGGGTTTCACTGTGTTAGCCAGGATGGTCTCGATCTCCTGACCTCATGATCCACCCGCCTCGGCCTCCCAAAGTGCTGGGATTACAGGCATGAGCCACCGCACCAGGCCTTATCTTTTCTTTATGCTAGGAACGTTTGAATTATTCTCTTATAGCTATTTTGAAATATACAACAGATTATTGTTAAGTATCATCACCCTACTGCCCTATTGAACACTAGGCCTTATTTCTTCTGTTTAACTAAATATTTGTACCAATTAATCAACTTCTCTTCATCCCTATCTTTCTCCTACCCTTTCCAGCATTTGGTAACCACCAATCTACTCTCTGCCTTTATGAGATTCAGGGTTTTTAGTTCCCATATATGTGTAAGAACATTCCACACTTGCTTTTCTGTGCTTGGCTTATTTATTCATTTATTTCACCAAACATAATGACCTCCAGTTCCTTCAGTGTGGCTGCAAAGGACAAGATTTCTTTTTTTTTTTTTTAATGGCTAACTAATATTCCATTGTGTGGAATATATACAATATAAATAATAACCCCTCACATATATACCACATTTAGGAGTGCCATTTTGATATATGCCACATGGATGAATCTTGAAGACAAGCTGAGTGAAATCCCCAAGATTTAAAAAGACAAATACTGTAAGATTTCCCTTATAAGGGGTACCTAGAATAGAAAAGGTAAATTCATAGAGTCAGAGACAGAAAGTAGAACAGAGGTTACCAAGGACTGGGAGGAGAGAAGAATGGGGAGTTATTGGTTTATGGGCACCGAGTTTCCATCTGAGAAGATGAAAAGGGTTTGTAGATAAACTGTAGTGATGGTTGCATAATAATGTGAATGGACACAATGCCACAGAACTGCACGTTTAAAAGGGGTTATTTTTATGTATATTTGACCACAATTAAAAACAATAAAAACCAAAAGAGCCTGAAGGCCAGCCTCCAAGGATCTCCCTCCAGCTGTCATCAATACCTGAGTCCATACACTTCAAATACAACCACCAGCACAGAGCTGCTGACAGAAAATTGTGAATAAAAATAAATGAATCTGATGTCAGTTTCTCATCTATAGCATCACTTTCCTATCATTCTCAGGAGATCCTAATAGATCTCATAAATGCTTTAACATATCTTCTCACTTATTAGCTCATCGATTACTCTACCAGCTTTGTCACCTGTAGAGGAAGGAACTGAGTTTCACTTTGCCATTCTAGAAAAGATGAGACGGTGGAGCCCTCAGGACGTGCCCCGCAGCAGCACGCAGGCTGCACGTCAGGGCGTGGTTGGGAGCTGCTCTGTCTCTGGTCAGCTGCAGCTTCCTGACCTGAACACACAGCTGAGGTCTGCTGGGGCCCCTCATGGCATGTATACCAATCAGCAAGGCCCTCTTCTTCCATGATTTTGCTGACCTCTATGCATACGATGCGAAATGTTCACGACATAGCCGACCATTAAGACAGTTGTGCGGGGAGTGAAGGGAGCTGTCTCCGTGGTGTGGCGCTCCCTCTCGTGGTGAATGCGGGAAAGGTCAGACAGACGAGAATTGTACACTTTCCATCTGCGTTTGGCATTTTTTGGTAACACAGTTAAATTTGTCCTGTAATTTTCATGTTGTAACTATAACTCTAATGAAGACTTTTGCCTGTTAATCTGAAAATATCCAGGATTAAGATTCACCAGAAAGAAAGAGAGAGGGAGGGAGTGAGGAAGGAAGGGAAAAAAGAACAAAGAGAGAGAAAACAGAATTTTTTTAAGAGAAAAATTATGATGATTTTCTTTTTTTTCTTTTGAGACGGAGTCTCGCTCTGTCGCCCAGGCTGGAGTGCAGTGGCGTGATCTCGGCTCACTGCAAGCTCTGCCTTCCGGGTTCACG
>NW_012111808.1:5257592-5267010 GCF_000951035.1 Colobus angolensis palliatus | reverse complement strand
CTTGAACCCAGGAGGCAGAGGTCGTAGTGAGCCCAGATTGCGCCACTGCACTCAAGCCTGGGAGACAGAGCGAGACTCCGTCTCAAAAAAAAAAAGACTGACTCGACTGACTCAACGTTTTTTGAGGTCACAAACTTGAGAAATAATAAAAACTGTGGACCCAATCTCTTTTTATGCCCCTAACATGTAATAAACATACAAAAATGACACACACACACACAAAAACTGTGTGCAATTGTATACAGAAAATTGTGTGAAGAAATATATACATAATTCCAGGAGATTTAGCCTCTCCCGAATACACTCATGGCTCCTGAATTTCAGGATAAGAATCCAAAAGAGACTCAGGGAAGAAGAACCTGAGTCCTTGATGAACTCACGGGGCCACTGAATCGACAACCCTGGAGCTTGACCTATATCTGAACCTTCCTTTAAGTTAAATAATTCATTTTCTTATTGTTGAAGGTGGCTTGAGAGAGGTTTTCTGTTACTCACAATGGAAAACATCCTAATCGATACACTTAGGAAACACCAAACCCTGATCTAGCCCGACTGTTTCTTGACTCTCTGTGCACACCGAAACAGATGAATACTTTTAAAAAGTCATACAAACCAAGCCAACTTGGTTTACTTCAAAATTACGACCACAGCTCTCACATGGCACCTAGGAATGCCTGTCATTTCACTTACAATTCCGGAAAATATTTCCCTCTTACTTTCTGGGATGCAAATTCCACACTTCCTTCTCTCTCTTCAAATCACCCTCACCTGCCCCCCACCCCATCCCATCTCAGCCAACAGCATTGCCCAATATATCACAGAAAGGTGGACGGTCAAAAAGAACCATTCCATCCCTACCACTGCGTCTGTCACTTTACCTGGGCTTGTAACTGCAAAATCCACCTTCCCTCCTGGTAGGGATGAAGAAGGCCACTCCTCCACCTGTGCTTTGAGTTTCAATCCCCTTTTGCTCTCAAGAACTCTGCCCTTGCAAATATCCCCTTCTTTCATGCCATATTGATTGTTCCCTCAATCAAAGTGTTCCCATTGGCAAATTAACATGATTAGATTTTGTATGTCTTTAAAAAGTATTCTTTCTTGATTCACTCCAGCCACTACCTCTTTTTTTTTTTTTTTTTTCTGAGACGGAGTCTCGCTCTGTCGCCCAGGCTGGAGTGCAGTGGCTGGATCTCAGCTCACTGCAAGCTCCGCCTCCCGGGTTCACGCCATTCTCCTGCCTCAGCCTCCTGAGAGTAGCTGGGACTACAGGCGCCCGCCACCTCGCCCGGCTAATTTTTTGTATTTTTTTTTAGTAGAGACGGGGTTTCACCGTGTTAGTCTCGATCTCCTGACCTCGTGATCCGCCCGCCTCGGCCTCCCAAAGTGCTGGGATTACAGGCTTGAGCCACCGCGCCCGGCCTGCCACTACCTCTTTTACCTGCTACTTTCCACCTCCCATGGGCTCTTGAACCCTCTCCAACTGAGCTTTTGCAGTGTCCAACATGCAATCAAAATGGCCCTTCTTAGAGTTATTCTCATGCTACAGGGTGACCCATGTCAAAGTCAGTTCTCCATCTTAACCTAACTAGATCTGCCAGCAGCAATAGACACACGTGGGTTCTCCCTCACTCTCAAAACACTTCTAGGCCCTGTGGCTCTCCTCCCACCACATTGGCCTTTCTTCCTTGCCTAATTCCTTTTTGCCTCCCCAATCTCTAATATTGATGTTCTTGAGGACTTTTGTCTTCATCCTTCTCCTTTTCTATATCTACACTCCTCCTGTAAGTGATCTCTTCCAGTCCCAAGGAGATACAGAATTGACGGCGGTCAAACTCACAATTTCCTCTCTGGCAAGCACCAGACTCACATCCTACTCTCCACCAGATATCACCACTTGGATATCTGACAAATTCTCAAATTTGGGGTCATATGTGAAGGGATTAAAAGATCAGGAACCGCACTAAACAAGCCAGCAATCATTACAAATAATATGTAGCAATGACTTACATTGTTTATAAAAGCAAAAGGTTATCACACAATTTGCTTGAGCAAGCTCTACATATTGTGTGGTTGTTGAGTAGAACTGTTTGTTGACCTAAATGCACTCACTGATACACCTATGCAGTAAAATCCTTTTATGTTACAGGGAGCAGAAAATCTTTCTTTGGCATCAGTTTGATGAGATGCTGGATGTCTTACCTCTCACAGGCAGCAGGGGGTACCTACTTTTCACCCCGTTGAATGTCCAGTCCAGCTCTGTGGTCCAGTTGACAACCATCACCATAGCAACTTATATACTCATTTGTAGCAAGAATAAATAAGTATGTCTTGAAGGGCAGGCTGTCACCATTCTCCTTGATATTGATTCTGGTGCTCATGGTCTTAAAAAAGCTACCTTTTTTGTTTTTAAATAAGTGTAGCTGGCCGGGAACAATGGCTCACGTCTGTAATCCCAACACTTTGGGAGGCCGAGGAGGGTGGATCACCTGAAGTCAGGAGTTCGAGACCAACCTGGCAAACATGGTGAAACCACATCTCTACTAATAATACAAAAAAAATTAGCCAGGTGTTGTGGTGCATGCCTATAATCCCAGCTACTTGGGAGACTCAGGCAGAGAATTGCTTGAACCTGGGAGGTGGAGGCTGCAGTAGGCCGAGATCGCTCCACTGCACTCCAGCCTGGGCAACAGAGCAAGACTCTGTCTCAAAATAAATAAATAAATAAATAAATAAAATGTTAAAAAAAAAAAAAAAAGAAAATGTCCTTCTAGTCCTACTTTTCTAATAGCTGTATTAATTTTTTAATAATGTTGGTGTAAGAACAAGCATATACATCTATGGAATGGTATAGGACTCAGGAATAGATCCATTTACATATTGAAACTGAATTTATGATAAAGAGGGGCCCATACAACAGTGGGAAATGATTATACAGTATACACTTTGAGAGAAATAAATTCACTGTATGCAGAAAAATGAATCTGGATCCCTAAATGAAAATACATGTAAAAGTGGATTTTAGATGGATTGTTGGCCTGAACATGAAAGATAAAACCAAGTTAACAGAAGGAAATATAGAAAAATATCTTTGTCACCTAAGGATGAAAAAAGACACTTTTAGCAAAACTTTAAAAGCATAAGGACAAGGCAAAGGTAAATATTTAAGATCAAAAAAGGATAATCATGGACAAAATTAATGAGAGATAACAGAATGGTCAAAGATATTTGAAATTCCTAAAACTGAGAAAATGATTGTTTCCCTAGATACATGGAACCCCCACAAATCAATGAGAAAATAAAATAGCAACCCTTCTTTTTTTGTGGTTGCTTATGCTTTAGGTGTCACAACTAAGAAGCCATTACCGAATTCTAGGTTGCAAATATTCATACCTGTTTTCTTCAAAGGGTTTTGTAGTTTTAGTTCTTTTATTTAGGTCTATGCTTCATTTTGAGTTTATTTAAAATGGCATGAGGAAGAAGTCCAACTTGATTCTTTTTGCATGTGGATATCCAGTTGTCCCAGCACTGTTTGTTAAAAGACTATTCTTTTCCTACTGGATTGTCTTGGTACAAATCAATCACCCATAAATGTATGAATTTGGTCAGGCATGCTGGCTCTCACCTGTAATCCCAGCACTTTGGGAGGCCGAGGCGGGTGGATCACCTGAAGTCAGGAGTTTGAAACCAGCCTGGCCAACATGGTGAAACCCTGTTTCTACTAAAAATACAACAATTAGCCAGGCATGGTCGTGGGCCCTTGTAATCCCAGTTACTCGGGAGGCTGAGGCAGGAGAATAGCTTGAACCTGGGAGGCAAAGTTTACAGTGAGCTGAGATCACACCATTGCACTCCAGCCTGGGTGACAAGAATGAAACTCCATCTCAATAAATAAATAAATATGAATTTGCTTATGGATTCTCAACTCTATTCCATTGACCCATATGTCTATCCTTGTATTAGTACCACACTGTCTTGATTACTGTAGCTTTGTAAGATTTGAAATCTGAAGGTGTGAATTTTCCAACTTTGTTTCTTTTTCTAGGTTGTGTTGGCTATTCTGGATCCTTTGCATTTTTTATTAGTCCATTTTCACACTGCTATGAAGAACTGCCTGAGACTGGGTAATTTGTAAAGGAAAGAGTTTTAATTGACTCACAGTTCTGCATGGCTGGGGAGGCCTCAGGAAACTTACAATAATGGCATGAGGCAAAGGGGAAGCAAGACATCTTCACAAAGCAGCAGCAAGGAGAAGTGCTGAGTGAAGGGGGAAGAGCTCATTATAAAACCATCAAATCTTGTGAGAACTCATTCACTGTCACAAGAATAGCATGGGGGAAACCACTCTCACGATTCAGTTATCTCCACCTGGTCTCTCACTTGACACGTGGGGATCATGGCGATTACAATTCAAGATAAGATTTGGGTGGGGACACATTTTCATATGAATTTTAGACTCAGCTTGTCATTTTCTGCGAGAAAAAAAATAACAGCCAACTGGAATTTTGATAGGCATTGCATTGAATCTGTAGATCAATTTAGGGAGGATTGCCATCTTAACCATATTAAGTCTTTCAATCCACAAATATGGGTTTCTTTCCATTTATTTAGGCCTTCCTTAATTTCTTTCTATGATGTGTTATAGTTTTCAATGTCCAAGTTGTGCACTTATTTTGTTAAATTTATCGCTAAGTATATTATTCTTTTTTGATGGTATTGTAAATTCAATTGTTTCCTTAGTTTTATTTTTTGTTATTTATTGTTAATGTATAGTAATATGATTTCTTTTTGTGTATTGACCCTGTATCTTGTAACCCTGCTTAACTGTTTATTAGTTCTAACAATTCTTTTTTAGGTTTCTTAGGATTTTCTAGATACAAAATCATATTATCTGTAAATAGAGATCATTTCATTTTCTTTGTAATCTAGGTTCCTTTATTTATTTTTCTTAACCAAGTGCTCTGACAAGAAACTTCAGTACAATATTAAATAGAAGTGTTGAGAGTGGACATCCTGGTGTTATTCCTAGTCTTAAGGGGAAAACATTTAGTCTTTCATTCTTAAATTTGTGTGCCATTTTGCTATTGTTTTTCTATGTCTTATATATTTTTTATTTCCCTATTCCTACATTACTGCTTTCTTTTGCTTAATGGCTATTATCTAGTATACAATTTTAATCCCTTTGTTTCTTTTACTATATGTTTTTAGTTATTGTTTTGGTGGTTTCCCTGTGGAATACAATTAATATATTAATTTAAAGTAATATAGTTTGGATTAATACCAACTTAATTTCAACAGTATACAAACTTTTTGCTACAATTTAGCTTCATTCTCTCATGCCACTTTTGTGTGATTTTTGTCATATTAATTACACATTATAAACCAAGTTGGCTTATAAACATAGTTGGTTTGTAATCATTATAAATCAACATAGTTTTATAATTATTACTGTATGCAGTTGTCTTTTAAATAAGAGAGGAAAAGAAAGGAGTTAAAAATAAAAACCCATTTCTGCTGTCTTTTACATTTACCTATGTAGTTACCTTTACTGTACTTTTTATTTCTTCATGTGGATTTAACATGTAGGATTCTCTCATTTTACCATGAAGGATTCCTTTCAGAATTTCTTGTAGGGCAGGTCTGCTAAAGATGACTTCTTTCAGTTTTTGTTCATCTGTAAAATGTCTTAATTTCCCCTTTGTTTCTTGAAGGTTTGCTGATAAAGAATTCTTGGTTGACAATCTTTCTTTCGACATTTTGAATGTCATCTCATTGCTTCTGGCCTCCATTGTTTCTGATTAAAAGTTAGTTATTAATCTTCTTGAGAATCCTTGTATATAATGGATCACTTTCTCTTGCTGCTTTCAAGACATCTTCTTTGTGGTTAGCTTTCAGCAGTTTGACTATGGTGTGTCCAAGTTTGGGTCTCTTTGAGTGCACATATTCAAATTTTGCCATTAAAGTCAAAGATTTTTTTCTGTTTCCTTTCCCCTTTTCTGTCTTTCTGGGACTTCCACTTTGCATATGTTGGTACATTCGATGGTTTCTCACAGGTCTCTGAGGCTCTGGGGTTTTTATTGTGTGTGTGTCTGTTTTATCTTTAAAAAAATAAACAAATCCAGGAGCTCTTTTTTTGAAAAAACTAACAAAATACATAGGCCACTAGCTAGACTAATAAAGAGGAAGAGTGAGAATATAGACACAATAAAAATTGATAAAGGGATGTCACCACTGATCCCACAGAAATATAAACTACCATCAGAGAATACTATAAACACCTTTATGCAAATAAACTAGAAAATATAGAAGAAATGGATAAATTCCTGGATGCATACACCCTACCAAGACTAAACCAGGAAGAAGTTGAATCCCTGAATAGACCAATAACAAGCTCTGAAATTGAGGCAGTAATTAGTAGCCTACCAACCAGAACAAAGCCCAGGACAAGATGGATTCACAGCTGAATTTTACCAGAAATACAAGGAGGAGCTGGTACCATTCCTTCTGAAACTATTCCAAACAATTGAAAAGGAAGGACTCCTCCCTAACACATTTTATGAAGCCAGCATCATCTTGATACCAAAACTGGGAAGAGACACAACAAAAAAAGAAAACTTCAGGCCAATATCCCTGATGAACATCAATGCCAAAATCCTCAATAAAATACTAGCAAACCAAATCCAGCAGCACATCAAAAAACATGCTTCACGACCAAGTTGGCTTCATCCCTGGGATGCAAGGCTGGTTCAACATACACAAATCAATAAACATAATCCATCACATAAACAGAACCAAAGACAAAAACCACATTATTATCTCAATAGATGCAGAAAAGACCTCTAATGAAATTCAACATCCCTTCATGTTAAAAACTCTCAATAAACTAGGTGTTGATAAAACATATCTCAAAATAAGAGGTAGTTATGACAAACCCACAGTCAATATCATATTGAATGAGAAAAAGCTGGAAGCATTCCCTTTGAAAACCAGTACAAGACAAGAATGTGCCATCTCACCACTCCTATTCAACATAGTGTTGGAAGTTCTGAGAGATCGGGCATGGTGGCTCACACCTGTAATTCCAGCACTTTGGGAGGCCAAGGTGGATGGATCACCTGAGGTCAGGAGTTCGAGACCAGCCTGCCCAACATGATGAAACCCCGTCTCTACTAAAAATACAAAAATTAGCTAGGCATGGTAGCATACACCTATAATCTCAGCTACTCGGGAGGCTGAGGCAAGAGAATAGCTTGAACTCAGGAAGTGGAGATTGCAGTGAGCCAAGACATGCCACTGCACTCCAGCCTGGGTGACAGAGTGAAACTCTGTCAAAAAAAAAAAAAAAAAAAAAAGAGTTCTGGCCAGGGCAAACAGACAAGAGAAAGAAATAAAGGGTATTCAAATAGGAAAAGAGGAAGTCAAGTTGTCTCTGTTTGCAGATGACATGATTTTATATTTAGAAAACCCCATCATCTCAGCCCAAAAACTTGTTGAACTGATAAGCAACTTCAGCAAATTCTCAGGATACAAAATCACTGTGCAAAAAGCACAAGCATTCCTTAACACCAAAAGGCAAGCAGAGAGCCAAATTATAAATGAACTCCCATTCACCATCACTACAAAGAGAATAAAATACCTAGGAATACAGCTCACAAGGGATGTGAAGAACCTCTTCAAGGAGAAGTACAAACCACTGCTCAAGGAAATAAGAAAGGACACAAACAAATAGAAAAACATTTCATCCTCATGGATAGGAAGAATCAATGTTATGAAAATGGCCATACTGCCCAAAGTAACTTACAGATGCAATACTATTCCCATGAAACTACCATTGACATTTTTTACAGAATTTTAAAAAAAGATTATAAATTTTATATTGAATCAAAGAAGACCCCATATAGCCAAGACAATCCTAAGCAAATACAAAGCTGGAGGTATCATGCTACCTAACTCCAAACTATTCTACAAGGCTACAGCAACCAAAACAGCATGGTACTGGTACCAAAACAGACATATAGACCAATGAGCAGAACAGAGACCACACATCTATAACCATCTGATCTTTGACAAACCTGTCAAAAACAAGCTATGGGGAAAGAATCTCCTATTCAGTAAATGGTACTGGGACAACTGGCTAGCCATATGCAGAAAATTGAAACTGGACCCCTTCCTTACAGCTTATACAAAAATTAACTCAAGATGGATTAAAGACTTAAATGTAAAACCCCGAACCATAAAAACCCTAGAAGAAAATCTAGACAATACCATTCAGGACATAGGCATGGGCAAAGACTTCATGACAAAAATGCAATTGAAACAAAAGCTAAAATTGACAAATAGGATTTAATTAAACTAAAGAGCTCTGCATAGCAAAACAAACAAACAAAAAACTATCATTAGAGTGAAGAGATGACTTACAGAATGGGAGAAAATTTTTGCAGTCTACCCATCTGACAAAGGTCTAATATCCAGGATTTACAAGCAACTTAAACATATTTGCAAGAAAAAAACAAGCCCATCAAAAAGTGGGCAAAGGATGTGAACACGCATTTCTCAAAAGAAGACATTTATGTGGCCAAGAAACATAAGAAAAAAAGCTCAACATCACTGATCATCAGAGAAATGCAAATCAAAACCACAATGAGATACCATCTCACACCAGTCAGAATGGCAATTATTAAAATGTGAGGAAACAATAGCTGCTGGCAAGGCTGTGGAGAAATAGGAACACTTTTACGCTGTTGGTGGGAATGTAAATTAGTTCATTTATTGTGGAAGACAGTATGGCGATTCCTCAAGGATCTAGAACCAGAAATACTATTTGACCCAGCAATCCCACTACTGTGTCTATACCCAAAGGAATATAAATTGTTCTGCTCTAAAGATACATGCACACATATGTTTACTGCAGCACTATTTACAATAGCAAAGACATGAAACCAACTCAAATGCCCATCAATGATAAATTGGATAAAGAAAATGTGGTACATATACACCATGGAATTCTATGCGGCCATAAAAAGGAATGAGATCACGTCCTTTGCAGGAACATGGATGAAGCTGGAAGCCATTATCCTCAACAAACTAACACAGGAACAGAAAACCAAACACTGCATGTTCTCACTCATAAGTGAGAGCTGAACATTGAGAACCATATGGACACACACAGGGGAACAACACACACCAGGGACTGTTGGGGGTGGGGGATAAGGGGAGGGAATTCAGAGGATGGGTCAATAGGTGCAGCAAACCACCATGGCACATGTATACCTATGTAACAAACCTGCATGTTCTGCACATGTATTCTGGTGGGGTTTTTTTTTTTTTTGAAGAAATAAAGAAAAAGAAAAAAAGAATTTGGTGGTTCTTTGAAAAGCCGAACAGAGTTACCAGATGACCCAGCAATTCCACTCCTAGGTTT
>NW_012111808.1:5256425-5256847 GCF_000951035.1 Colobus angolensis palliatus | reverse complement strand
TTTTTTTTTTTTTTGAAGAAATAAAGAAAAAGAAAATTTTCCTCATGTAATATCAATTGGCCTGTCTTCAAGCTGATTCCTTCTTTTGTCAATTTAAATTTGCTGTTGTGCCCCCCTCTAGTGAATTTTTATTTCTGTTATTGTACTTTCCAACTCCAGAATTTCTACTTTATTCTTTAAAAAAAAAAAACTGTATGTCTTTAATGACACTCTCTATCTGATGAGACATCATTCTCATTTTTTCCTTTAACTCTTACACCTTCTTTTAGTTCTTTGAACATAGTTAAAACAGCCAAGTACCAGCCAGGTGCAGTGGCTCATGCCTGTAATCCCAGCACTTTGGGAGGCTGAGGCAGGTGGATCACAAGGTCAGGAGATCAAGATCATCCTGGCTAACATGGTGAAACTCCGTCTCTACTAAA
>NW_012111808.1:5249320-5250502 GCF_000951035.1 Colobus angolensis palliatus | reverse complement strand
CTTCATTTCATTCATTTGATCCTCAATCGCTGATACTCTTCCAGTTGATCGAGTCGGTTACTGAAGCTTGTGCATTTATCACCTATTTCTCGTGTCATGGTTTTCATCTCTGTCAGTTCGTTTATGGCCTTCTCTGCATTAATTATTCTGGTTATCAATTCTCCCACTCTTTTTTCAAGATTTTTAGTTTCTTTGCGCTGGGTATGTAATTCCTCCTTTAGCTCTGAGAAGTTTGATGGTCTGAAGCCTTCTCTCAGCTCGTCGAAGTCATTCTCTGTCCAGCTTTGATCCGTTGCTGGCGATGAGCTGTGTTCCTTTGGAGGGGGAGATGCGCTCTTATTTTTTGAATTTCCAGCTTTTCTGCCCTGCTTTTTCCCCATCTTTGTGGTTTTATCTGCCTCTGGTCATTGATGATGGTGACGTACTGATGGGGTTTTGGTGTGGGCGTCCTTCCTGTTTGCTAGTTTTCCTTCTAACAGTCAGGACCCTCAGGTATAGGTCTGTTGGAGATTGCTTGAGGTCCACTCCAGACCCTGTTTGCCTGGGTGTCAGCAGCAGAGGCTGCAGAAGATAGAGCACTGCTGAATAGCGAGTGTACCTGTCTGATTCTTGCTTTGGAAGCTTTCTCTCAGGGGTGTACTCCACCGTGTGAAGTGTGGGGTGTCGGTCTGCCCCTAGTGGAGGATGTCTCCCAGTTAGGCTACTCAGGGGTCAGGGACCCACTTGAGCAGACAGTCTGTCTGCTTTCAGATCTCAATCTCCGTGTTGGGAGATCCACTGCTCTCTTCAAAGCTGTCAGACAGAGTCGTTTGCGTCTGCAGAGGTTTTTGCTGCTTTTTTGTTGTTGTTGTTTAGCTGTGCCCTGTCCCTAGAGGTGGAGTCTACAGAGACTGGCAGGCCTCCTTGAGCTGCTGTGAGCTCCACCCAGTTTGATCTTCCCAGGTCTTTGTTTACCTACTTAAGCCTCAGCTATGGCGGGCACCCCTCCCCCAGCCTTGCTGCTGCCTTGCAGTTAGATCGCAGACTGCTATGCTAGCAATGAGGAAGGCTCCCTGGGAGTGGGACACTCCCGGCCAGGTGTGGGATATAATCTCCTGGTGTGCTCGTTTACTTAAAGCGCAGTATTGGGGTGGGAGTTACCCGATTTTCCAGGTGTTGTGTGTCTCAGTTCCCCTGGCTAGG
>NW_012111808.1:5239437-5244715 GCF_000951035.1 Colobus angolensis palliatus | reverse complement strand
TTCCTTCCTTCCTTCCTTCCTTCCTTCCTTCCTTCCTTCCTTCTTCTCCTTCCTTCCTTCCTTCCTTCCTCTCTCTTTCTTTCTCTCTTTCTTCCCTCCCTCCCTCCTTCCCTTCCTTCCTTCCTTGCTTCCTTCTCTTTCTTTTTTGGATTTTTAGTAGAGACTGAGTTGCACCGTGTTGGCCAAGCTGGTCTCAAACTCCTGGCCTCAACTGATTCACCTATCTTGGCCTCCCAAAGGGCTGGGATTACAGGCATGAGCCACTGCACCCAGCCTCAGCCATTTTTCTTAAATAGGTGCTTCTCAGTATTTTCAGTTCTCAGCATGTTGCAAGCCTTTAGTTAATTTTCACAGTTATAAAAGTTTATTTTGACAATATTCTCATTGCTTTAATGGAGTACTGAGATTTTGGAGTTCCTTGCTTTGCTGCTTTGAAGCTTTTTCTTCTTGACTCTTTCTTATAATTTCCATCTCTTTGCTGAAATTCCCCATCTGTTCATGTATGTTGTTCATTTTTTATTATCAGATATTTTAACCCATTAATCCTAATTATTTTAAATTCTCACTTGATAGTTTCAAAATATCGCTCATATATCAATCTCTTGCTGTTGATTGCTTTATCTCTTGGGATTTTGTTTGTTTGCTTTTTGTGTTTAATGCTTCCTTAATATCTCATAATTTTTTATTGAATACCTCCCGAGTAGCTGGGATTACAGGAGCCTGCCACCATGCCCTGCTAATTTTTGTATTTTTAGTAGAGACAGGGTTTCACCATGTTGGCCAGGCTGGTATCAAACTCCTGACCTCTGGATCTGCCTGCCTCAGCCTCCCAAATACCTTAATATCTCATAATTTTTTATATAGGACAGTAGACACTGAAGTAAGTATTATTTATGTCTGAAATGGGCACACCTTTTATGATAGGTCATTAGTGTGGAGGGTTGAGTCAGTCCAGTCAGGAGTTGAGGGGGTTTGGGTTTCTTGTTGCTATGGATTCCTTCAGTGCACAAACCGTTTCAAATTCTTCTAACTTGGGCTGTGATTCAGATGGGAGGTGAGGGGATATTCTTGCCCCACCTTCATCTTTTAGCTATCTCTGCCAACTGAGCCACAGAGAGGACCTTTCTGCTTGCCTTTGTCCTTCCCCTAGTCATAGAGTATTACTGCTTGGTACATGCTCTTAGGCTCATGGTGGGGGTTAGGAGGGGTTCTCTGTTGCCCTGGTGTAGCCTCAATATTAGGCCGGCTCTGTAATACTGGACCTTGCGAGTGGGCTTTTAACAATGTTCCTGGCCGGGTGTGGGGGCTCACACCTATAATCCCAGCACTTTGAGAGACCAAGGCAGGTGGATCACTTGAGGCCAGGAGTTCAAGACCAGCCTGGCCAACATGGCAAAACCTTGTCTTTACTAAAAATATTTTAAAAATTAGCTGGACGTCATGGCAGGTGCCTGTAGTCTCAGCTACTCGGGGGGCTGAGGCACAAGAATTGCTTAACCCAGGAGGCGGAGCTTACAGTGAGCTGAGATGGCACCGCTGCGCTCCAGCCTGGGCAACAGAGCGAGACTCTGTCTCAAAAAACAAACAAACAAAACCCAAAACAACAACAACAACAAAACAAAAGCAAAAAGCAATGAGAGGAGCAAGAAAGCACAGAGAGCAGGTCAGCAAGGTTGAGAGAGCAGGATGTTAAGTTTCAGAGAGGAAGCCGGTCACTGGAAGGGCTCGCACCACACCCTTAATTAATAAATTAAGGTATACTTTATTAAAGTTGGAATTTTTCTACATGGCAATTTTATTAATTGCCTGTTATATCATTTTTATTATCTCAGCAATGCTTAGCAAATAAACTTGGAAAAGAAAGCCCTTGAAGATAAAAACTAATTGCCTACATCCCTGTCATTCAAATCAACCACTTTTATATTTTGATTTCTTTTTAAAGGAAAGAAATCAAAAGAAAAGAAGAAAGAAATTCCTTCATTTATGGAGTTGTATTTATTTTACAGAATTTCTATCATATGTTTCATTCAAATGTTTTAATTTAAAAATTTTTATTGATTTGATTGTTTAGGTGTGGCCAGGAATCAAGATTTACAGCCACTCACCAGGTAATTCCAATGTGCAGCCAGAGTCAGGATCCACAGATCTAGATGATCTTCTCTTCTAACACTTTGACATTTTCACAACTTTCTCATCTCAGTGTACATTTATTTTCTGGGACATCATTTCTGGTTTTTTTTTTTGGAAACAGAGTCTCGCTCTGTCACCCAGGCGGGAGTGCAGTGGCGCGACCTTGGCTCACTGCAACCTCTGCCTCCCAGGTTCAAGCGATATTCCTGCCTCAGCCTCCCGAGTAGCTGGGATTACAGGAGCCTGCCACCATGCCCTGCTAATTTTTGTATTTTTAGTAGAGACAGGGTTTCACCATGTTGGCCAGGCTGGTATCAAACTCCTGACCTCTGGATCTGCCTGCCTCAGCCTCCCAAAGTGCTGGGATTATAGGCATGAGCCTTTGTGCCCAGCTAGGATATCATTTCTAAATGGAATACTCTAAAGTTCTATTCAAAAAAGTCTCATCATCTGGGTGATTTTTAAAGTTTCTTTATGAGACAGGGTCTCACTTTGCCACCCAGGCTGGAGTGCAGTGGTGCAACCAGAGCTCACTGTAACCTCTCACTCGGGCTCAAGCAATCCTCCTATCTCAGCCTCCTGAATAGCTAGGACTATAGGCATAAACCACCACATCCTGCTTTTTTTTTTTTTTAATAGGTCTTAGTATGTTTCTCAGGCTGGTCTTGAACTCCTGGCCTCAAGTGATCCTCCCACTTCAGCCTCCCAAAGTACTGGGATTACACGTGTGAGCCACTGGACCTGGTCTCAAATTTGTCTTACTTTTTAATTATTTTATTTTATTTTATTAATTTATTTTTTGAGATAGGGTCTTGTTCTGTCACTCAGGATGGATTGCGGTGATGCAATCATAGCTCACTCAGGGTAAGAGAAGCTATTTTTCACATAGTTTCAAACTCTGTCAAATCCTTTTAAGTGGTCACATAATATTTCATTGAGTTGACATGCCAAACATTACTTAACCATTCTACAGTTACCCAACAGGTTTCTAATAGAGCTGTTGTCGTTGTTATTGGTGTTGTTTGCTCCAGTATGGATAATGGTGCAATAAACAAAACTGTTCATAAACGATTTCCTTTTAAAAATATTTTTGATTATTTCCTTAGGATAATATTCGAGAAATGGAATTATCAGGTCAAAGGGTATGAGCATTTCTAAGGCATTTTACTAAACTGATTCAAGGAGTAGATTTTAGTAATTGTAAGACAGTTTTTAGTGACTTCTTTGCAGAGGTATAAATTCCTTTCAAACAACTACTGGCCATAGCTAAACTGGAATAAAAGGAAAACTGTTTTTTTTCGTATGGGGTGGGGGAATTCCCGCAGGGACTAAGTTTCAGAAACTGGAGTTCTCTGTCATTGGAAATATTTAATCCCTCCTCACATCCCCATGGGCTTTCCACTGAATGGAAGTGACTCCCTGCCTAGGTGGGAGGGTGGTCTACTTCACTGTTTTTCTAACCAGTTTCTCATCAGAATCACTTAAAGAGCCTTTGAAAGTTAGACTCTAGATTCTGGGGCTCCACCCCAAACCTGCTGATCGATCCTCTACAGTAGCTTTTGGAAGCCACAGAGCTACCTGCTCCTCCCGCCCTGATTCCAACATCTCCCCCAGCTACAATTCCATGATGTTGTGAGTCTTCAGATACAGTTGAGGGTTAGAGAGAATGAAGTTCTTGAGCAACGAAGAACTTCTCCCTTCATCTAACAACTGTCACATACCTCAAAGGGCACCCAGGAAAAGGTGCACAAATATATTCTGCCTCTGCCATGAATCCTGACCCTGTGTGGACATCTCACCTGTTCCACTGCTGTTTTCTTATCTAAATGAACTGGGAATTTGCAGCAAGAGCTGCAGAGCCACAGCACGGATGATCCCGGAATTCTCACTACTGAAGTTCCTTACCTCTCTCCATACCATACCTCCAGCTTCAGGCCCAGTTCAGGGAAGTCAAACTTACCAGGCTCTCATCCTCTTTTCAGAAGCAGTGTGCAGGGAATGAGCCCCACACGAGGTGTGGGCAAGTTCTAGTCTTCAGCTTCCTCAAGCACACAATAGTACATTAGGTCCAAATATTCTCTAAGGAAACTTCAGGAGCTAAACTTCCTGGGTCAGTATTTTTTTTAAGTGATTGTGCCCGGCAACATTGTGTAGTATTAAAAGCAAAACACTTGTGTATTCCACCACACTTTAGAAAACTGTTGGTGAAAATGTGTTGCATTTAATATATCACCAAATTGTATACATACTCATGACAGTTTTGTAAAATTATGTATTATCATTGAAGATTATAAAGGAACATGGAGCTATCAAAAATTTTTGTGCTGGGGCCAGGCATGGTGGCTCACGCCTGTAATTCCAGCGCTTTGGGAGGTGGAGGCAGGTGGATCACTTGAGGTCAGGAGTTTGAGACCAGCCTGGCCAACACAGTGAAACCCCATCTCTACTAAAAACATAAAAGTTAGCCTGACATGACGGCACACACCTGTAAATCCCAGCTACTTAGGAGGCTGAGGAACAGTTGCAGTGAGCCGAGATTGCGACGCTGCATTGGGCGACAGAGCAAGACTCTGTCTCAAAAAAAAAAAAAAAAAAAAAAAAATAGAAAAAGAAAAGTTTTATGAAGCATAAATGTCCATTCTAATTGCCTCTCTCTTTTTCTTGAAAATGAATTTTGCTTATTCTAGGATTCTTTTTCAGTATTTCCTTCAATATGAATAGTCATAAAAGTTGTCAAAGGAATGTTTTCTGATTGTGGACTGAAAAAAGATGTGCTTAGCAAAAATAAGATTAGTAGTAGTAGACAGTCAAGGATTTATCAAAATTAATTTGTGGAGGGTTTGGATCTTTTCTATTCCCCTCAGGACTTCCTAATTTTTGAAAGACTGGGAATGTTTTGAAATGGGCTAGCCAGCCATGGTGGCTCACATCTGTAGTCCTAGCACTTTGGGAGGCCGAGGCAGGTGGATTGCTTGAGACCAATAGTGTGAGACCAGCCCGGCCAACATGGAGAAACCCTGTCTCGACAAAAAATGCAAAAATTAGCTGGGAATGGTGGGACAAGCCTATAGTCCCAGCTACTCGGGAGGCTGAGGTGGGAGGATTGCTTGAGCCCAGGAAGCGGAGGTTGCAGTGAGCAGAGATTGTA
>NW_012111808.1:5220957-5239177 GCF_000951035.1 Colobus angolensis palliatus | reverse complement strand
AAGAAAGCAAAGGAAGGAAAGAAGGAAGGAGAAAGAGGCTACTCTTATTATTTGTCATGAATATTTTATTCTGCTAAATTTAAAAATTGATATATAATAGTTGTCTATATTGGGGGGTACATGTGATATTCTCATACTGGTATGTAGTGAAGTCTGTATATTTTTGTGTTCTCAGTGTTAAGGAAAGCATATGACTCAGTAAATACTTGCTGAATAAGCAAATATTTATTCATTTGCAAATGAACACATGGATAGCTTTTATGGAAATGAATATATCCAGTGTCTGGCAGAACTTTATGAGCTTTGCGATCATTAGCAAACCGTCATTTTTTCTGAATTTCACTTTTCACCTATACAATGGGAAGGCTGAACATAACACAGGGTTGTTACGCAGTTCAAAGAAGGAGATGCAGGGTCTGGCATCCTGTCTGCTCTAAGAGCTATGACTATCAAAGGGGAAAAAAACGCCAAACACTTTTCCTTCACATTGAAAATTTAAAATCAGGGTCAGCCACAGTGGCTCTCGCCTGCAATCCCAGCACTTTGGGAAACCTCAGGAGAAAGACTAAGGAGAAAATTATGTTTATGTTAAGAACTGAAGGAAGAGTTAGCATTAGCTGGGAGAAAAGATTTCCAGGTAGGTATGAAAGCCAGTGCAGAGATGTGGGTGTGGAAGATACAGGAGAGATCTCAGTGCAATTGGAGTGGAGAAAACAAAGTGAGGGACAAAGTTGGAGCCATAAGTAGAGGCCAGGTCTTCAGGAGCTTTGCCACCTTGTTGAATTGGAACATTATCCTGAGGCATCTGCGGGGTATTAAGCAGGCAAAAATCTGCTATAAAGTCATTATATTTGGGTTGGTGGGAAGAGGACACCTTCTTGTATTCATCCAGATTTGGGGATTTTCAAAGCTGGTAAAATGGAAGAAGGAGAAAAGGAGCTGAAGGTTTTGAAAAGAGAGTGGTTGAAATGATGGTTCATGGAGTCTAAAGTGGGTAAGGAAAGAAATCAAGGGTGGAGCAGAGCAAAACCGAAAACAATTCTGTCGAGAGGAACCAAGGGCAAGAATTTCAAAATCAGAAACCTGCCATTACAGACTGAGATGTTCAAGATTTCCAAGGTACAATTTCAGATGAGAACAAAGTTCGAGCGTGGCCGTGGATGTAGTAGACTAAAATGGAGACGACAAGAAGGTCATAAAGTAGAGGTGTTCAATACATGGAGAATGTAAGATGTGAGATGTACCTGCCATCTGAAAGCTGAAGTCACCCAGAAGAGAACAGGAGCTGAAATTGAAGAGGAAGCTTTGAGACAGGTGGTAAAATATGTGATGAATGAAAGTGGATACCTGGGAGGTGGTTAGATAGCAGAAAGAGAAGAGAGAGAAAGGCATAGCCAAATGATGTAGACCTCAAAGGAGCTGATGACTTGATACAAGGACAGAAGACAAATGGTCTGGAGACATCAGAGGATTTCAAGATCTGACTCTGAGGCACTGAATATAGGAAAATATGCAAAATTGACCAGAGAAGACTACTGGGGTTGCAGGACATCCCAAGAGGATTCAAGAAAGTAAAAGAGTACTTAGGGTGGATGGGGTGGAGTGTAGAGGGATGGTAGATGGGGCTAGAGAAAGGGAAAAACAGTGAAATATTGGGATGTAGAGCAGGCACTTAATAGTTTGCCCACTCACACAGAAACTCTCCTGAAACCTCTCTCCATGCTCTGATGCACAAGGTCACAGAGCAGATCTTCAACCACCAAGATGATATTTCGGGGACATCTCTCTGGTCATAGCCGATTGGACCAGAGGTAGACACTTGACCTTATCTGGACCAAGCAGATTCTTTTCAGAATTAGGAATTCAGTCAATTAAATGTTTTGGAGCTGAAACATGTGACCCTAGGTGCTACAGTTAGCCACCTTGTAGGCTGCCTACTATGTGGATTGAGAAGCAAAGACAGCTGGTTTGTCAATAAGGAAGACTGAAGCAGATGCTCATCAATGAGCAGGAGAAACTCGGATGCTGTGCTGTACGTCTGAAGTTCATCTGATACACCACAAGGGGCTCTGCTCCACACAGTTATTCAGGTACCCAGGCTGACAGAGGCTTCCAAAGTCACCCTGGGCATCCACCTGGAGCCAGATGGGGAAGAGTAAAGAAGGCACTTCTTAACCACCTAACTTCAAATTCTGTTACCCCTGCCTAGGGAGAAAAAGGTTTGGGAAATGCAAGGCCTATTACTTCTATACCCCAAAAAGAGCTCTTCTTAATGGAAAAGAAAGCAGGAGTCATTGGTGGTTGTCTTAGAATACTCAAGACTGGGTAATTTACTTTAAAAATAAATTTGTTTCTCACAGTTTTGGAAGCTGGTAAGTCCAAGACTGTGGTGCTGGCATCTGGAAAGTTGTCCCTTGGCAGGGCAAAAGATGGAAGGGTGAGAGAGGGTGAGAGTGAGAGAAGAAGAGAGTGTGAGAGACAGAAAGGAAAAGGGGGCCAAACACCCACAATAATGGCATTAATCCACCATGAGAGCTCCACCTTCATGACCCAGTCACCTCCAGAAAGCCCCACCTTTTAACACTACCACAGTGGCAATGAAGTTTGCAACACACCATCTTCCAGGGACACTTTCAAACCAAAGCACTTGCCATCTACCTGGACTTTGCATTAGCTATCATGAAAGCCAAGCAAAGAAAGCAGTTCACGAAAGAGGCAGTGATCCACTGGTTGAAATGCTCTTGACTTGTCAATAAAATGAGGACTAAAGATTGCCTAGTGGATTTGACAAGGGCAGTTTTGGTGGAGTTTTGGATCAGATGTCTGAGTGAAGCACGTTCAAGAGAGATAAAAGGAGAGGAAGCCAAGACAAAGCATAACAAGTCTTTGGGGAGAGTTTTGATGTAAAGGACAACAGAAAAATGAGACACAACTGGAGCAGAATATAGGGTGAAGAGAGGGTTTTCTTTAACCTAGGATCAAAGAAAGGGAAAATTAATAACTAATGATTCAGGGGAAAAAAGAGGGAAATTTCAGGGCAAAGCCTAAGTTTCAGCTCCTTTGACCATAAGAGGATCTCACAGTTCTTTCTAGCTCCATAATTGTCTTAGTCAATTCAGGCTATTATAACAAAGTACTATAGACAGGGCACGGTGCTTGATAAACAACAGAAATTTATTTCTCATAGTTTTGGAGTCTGGAAGTTCAACATCAAGGTGCCAGCATGATTGGGTTCTGATGAGTGTTTTTCTGGGTAACAGATGCAGTCTTTTCATCTTCATATGGTAGAGAGAAAGCAAGAGAGTTCTCTGGGATCCCTTTTATAATAAGGGCACTAATCCTATTCATGAGGGTTCTACACTCATGAACTAATCACCTCCCAAAGGCCCCATCTCCTAATCTTATCACCTTAGGGGGAAGGATTTCAACATATGAATTTGGGAGCAGGCTGGGCTTGGCGGCCCACGTCTGTAATCCCAGCACTTTGAGAGGCTGAGGAGGATGGATCACCTGAGGTCAGGAGTTTGAGAGCAGCCTGGCCAACATGGTGAAACCCCATCTCTACTAAAAATACAAAATTAGCTGGGCACGGTGGCAGGTGCCTGTAATCCCAGCTACTAGGAAGGCTGAGGCACGAGAATTGCTTGAACTCAGGAGGCGGAGGTTGCAGTGAGCCAAGGCCGTGCCACTGCACTCCAGCCTGGGCAACAGAGTGAGACACTGTGAAACGGAAGGGGAGGGGACGGGAGGGGAGGGGAGGGGAGGGGAGAGAAGGGAAGGGAAGGGGAAGGATTTTGGGAAAACATATTCAGTCTATTGCAAAAACGTTTTCACAATATTTCTATTTTCCTATTCTTGTTATTCCTTTCTTAGATACAGAACTTGTATCTTTTTGATACAGAATTTAATCAATTCACATATTATTGCATTTGTTTAGGCTACTTACCATCATGAATCAAATGGCATTTCTGAAGTACCCACAAGATCAAAATGCAAAAAAAGGTGTTTTTATGTATCCTCCCTGAAAGGTTGGAGGATTTTGTTAAATCTATCCAGGATTTTTGGTTCTAGCAGTGTGTGTGCTTCTGATCTCGATACACCATTAAAGCAAACAGCAAGCAATCTGATAGCAGCTTCTCAGGCTACCACAGAGAAGGCTAGACAATTTTCTGGTCATAATGACTTTCACAGCTCCAACTGTGCTACAGACCCAAGGACTTAATTTCCCCAGCTTCTAGTCCTCTTTGTGAAAACCATTATCTTTTGTCACCTTCTCTGGTCCCTCAGTAGGAAAATCTCCACTTGTCCAATATGCTGGTCATTAGCAATTGGAAATTTCACTCCTGAGAGTGCTGCTTACAGAGAATGTGGAGATTTGCAGTCCATTTATTGCACCCTTTGTTCTTTAAAATTTATGAGGCCGTTTGCCTGGGTTCTTATTGCTGAAAGTGAATTGACCATTAGCAGGAGACTATTAGCTGCTAAGTAGAGTCTGTTGTAGAGTATTCTCAAAGACCATTAGCTTTTCATTGGGGGGGCAATTGTGTTTACTGTTTATTGTGTGGTTCAATTGCTTGCATTGTTCCCCGAGGTTGTAAAACCTTTTAAAGCATTGAGAATAGCTTTTAAAAATCCACTTGAAAATGCAACCATTTTCACTAGATACAGTTAGTGAATAAGAGGAACAGCTGATCACCTGGGCTTTGTTTTACTCATGATCAGTCTGGTATATCTGCCTTCTAACTCAGTGGATTATTCCCCTTCCCCTGAGCTTCAGAGTTAACCGTAAATAATGTGCATCAAGTCATTTCACTGTAAATGCAAATACCAGTCCTGGAACAAATATTAAATAGCACCAATCCAGCCTCTTATGTTCTTTATCAAACCCCACGGTAAACACGGCTTCTGAAAAGAGGTTCTTTTCTGTGGATCAATTCTGATATCTAGTCTACAGGCCACAAGCTTTTCACACATCCTCTGCCTTTGCCAAAGAGTTAACTGGGGAATAGGGAAATTGTTGTGCCTTTTTTAGGAAGATTGGGTAGGCATGGCAATGTGGATCCTACCTGTAATCTCAACACTTTGGGAGGCCAAGGTGGGAGGATCCCTTGAATCCAGGAGTTCAAGACCAGCTTGCGCAACAAAGTGAGACCCCATCTCTACGGAATTAGCCGGCCATGGGGGTGCATGCCTGTCGTTCCAACCACTCGGGAGACTGAAGGTGGAGAGGCGCTTGAGCTCAGGAGGTTGAGGCTGCATGCATTGAGCTATGATTGTGCCACTGTACTCCAGGCTGGATGACAGAGCAAGACCCTGTCTCAAAAAAAAAAAAAAAAATTAAGAAGATTGGGTGGTAGCATGGTAGCATTGGGAATAAAACCCAGGTCTCTAGCTGCCAGCCCAGGACGCCCCTCCCTTCTTCTCCAGCTGTACCCATTTCAGTGGTCAAGGAGCTACAATAAATGTTGTACCTAAGATTTGCTTTTGTCTCCTGACCCCAAGTTTGATGCTCTTGCAACGAAGGGGAGAAGAATTAAAGGCAAAAGGAATCCCCTCTCATTGCCAGAAAGGGGAAGAGAGGAGTCTTTCTGTCCCAGGCTCAGGAGGGAGGCACAAAGTCTTTGCTGCCCAGGAGTGGGGCAAAGCGGGTGGCCCTCTTCATTTGAATGTTGTAAGGGAATAGGAGAAAGAGAGGAAGAGAAGGAGGAATCCCTTCTTATAGGAGGGTGGAATGGGAGAAGATAATTCTCTACTCCATCCTCTCTGGGCAGTGCAGCCCAGGATTCCTTCTTCTTACCCGGCCTGCTGCAACAGTCTCCCAACTGATCCCCCTCCTCCAAAGCAGCATGCACAGAGCAGTCCTGATGAACTCTAAAATGTAGGTTTAGGCCAGGCATGGTGGCTCACACCTGTAGTCCCAGTACTTTGGGAGAGGGAGGCAGGCGGATCACCTGAGGTCAGGAGTTTGAGACCAGCCTGGCCAACATGGTGAAACCCCATCTCTACTAAAAATACAAAAATTAGCTAGGTGTGGTAGTGCATTCCTGTAATCCCAGCTACTCGGGAGGCTGAGGCAGGAGAATTGCTTGTACCCAGGAGGCGGAGGTTGCAGTGAGCCGAGGTTGTGCCACTGTACTCCAGCCTGGGCGATAGAGCAAGACTCCGTCTCAAAAAATAAAATAAAATAATAAAATAAAATAAAATAAAAAAGTAAAATGCAGGCTTGATTGCTCCCTAAAGGAAAACACCACCACCACTGCCATCACCACCACCCCAGCCCTGCGGCCACGGCAGGATAAAGCCCAAACCCCACAAAAGGGCTTCAAGCTGCTCCTGATCTAAACCTGCTTCTCCAGCTCATCTCTCACCACTGCTCAGCAGAGGCTTGCAGCAGCTCCGCCCACCCTGGGCTGCAGTCTCTTGTTCTTCTACTGGAACACCCTCCTCCTTTCCCCAGCCACCCTTGGAATAATGAATGACTTGTTTAATGTCTGTCTCCCCCTCAACACGTGTATGTCTCATTGGGGCTGGGTTACACTTTCTCTGCTGCTGTTGCATTCCTAGCTTGAGGACAATGCCTAGGACTTGAGGTTCTTAATTAATACATGAAAATTAAACCAGCAAACAAGTGAAAGTCTACATGTCCTTTGAGGCTCATAACGGAAGTCTCTTCTGCCAGGGAGCTTTTCCGTAATTCCCAAAGTCTGGAAGGTGCTGGCCTGGGCACTCCCATCGCATCTCAGCCTCCCTGGCCCATCTCACACTGAGGGGTAATTGCCTATCTCCTTCTCTCTGTCTCCCCTAGGCCTCAAGTCTGAGAGCTCCAGGAGCCCAGAGAGTGAGTCAGCCTTCTTAGGGGCTTAGTCCCACTACCTAGCACGGGGCCTGGCACAGAGTTCATACTCAATATTTGTCGAATGGAAGACTATACGCCTAACTTTTCTGCTTCCTTAGTTTAAGCAGCTCAAGAAGAGTGAAAAGCAATCATATTATCATTTATTCGCTGAGTGTTTATTTTGCATGGGGCATTGTGAAAAGCACATCACACCCATCACCAGGCACGCTCAGATGTCACTAGCTAGTGACTACAACTGAGGACACTCATTATTACCCAAATTGTCATGATTGAGAACACCCACTTCTCCCACACCACCAGCTTAGTCTACCTTAAAACAGAAGAGCAATGTCTACCTTGCTAGCTGTCTGTTCCTCTCTCCGATTTGCCCTATCTGGTTTCTGTGAATTTGTGTAATACCCACAGCCTCTTTCTCTCTTTCCCTCACTTCCCCTTCCTCCTCCTCCTCCTCTTTCCCCTTCTTCTTCTTCCTTCTCCTTCCCCTTCTCCTCCTTCTCCTTCTTCTTCATCTCTCTTTTACAGTTTTCTCTGCTTCTTTATGTAAAGCAAGCATTTTATGACACTGTGTACATTATTTAACTTCTCTTTGTTTTCCTTTCATAATTATAAATTGGAGGAAATAATAATACTTACCTCTTCTACCATTTAAGTTCCATAAATTAAAAAAAAAAAAAACTTACCTCCTAGGGTTATTGGGAGAAATAAAGAAAATTATACATTTAAAGTACTTAGAGCAGTGCCTGCCACATAATAAGTTCTGCTGCTGCTATAGATCTGTGGACCTGCCTCGAACACACAGACCCAACTCAGTTTTATTCTTCACCCAGTTAAGCCATCAGCACAGATCAGGCAGTATCTCTTCCTGTTTCTAGACTCCCAGAGGATCCAGCCTAGGCCAGGCATTTAATCAGCTATTTAAAAGGGTTGGAGGGCTGGGCACGGTGGCGCATGCCTATAATCCTAGCACTTTGGGAGGCTGAGATGGATGGATCACCTGAGCTCAGGAGTTTGAGATCCCGCCTGGCCAACATGGTGAAACCCTGTCTTTACTAAAAATGCAAAACTAGCCAGGCGTGGTGGTGTGCGCCTATAATCCCAGCTACTTGGGAGGCTGAAGATAGAGGATCGCCTGAACCTGGGAGGCAGAGGTTTCAGTGAGCCAAGATTGCACCACTGCACTCTAGCCTGGGCGACTGAGCCAGACTCCGTCTCCAAATAAATTAATTAATTAAATAAAGGGATTGGGTTTTGATGTGGAGATGAAGTGCAAGATTATACCACCCATTATGGGCTGAACCATGTCCACTCCTAAACTCATATGTTGAAGCCCTAAGCCGCAGTGCCTCAGAATGTGGCTATATTTGGAGAAAGGGCCTTTGAAGATGTAAGCAAGTGAAAATGAGATCATATGGGTGGGTTCTAATCCAGTTCAACTGGTGTCCTTCTAAGGAGAGGAAATCTGAACACACAAGAGACACTAGGGTTGCACACACACACAGAAGGCAGACCTTATAAGGACCCAGCAAGGCGGCGGCCATCTGTATGCCAAGGCAAAGCCTCAGGAGAAGTCAAGCCTGTGGACAGCCTAATCTTGGACCGACAGGCTTCACAACTGGGAGACAATAACTTCCTGCTGTTTAAGCCAAAAAAAAGTTGCCTTTTAGGACATAGTACATGGGTTGGGCATGGTGGCTCACACCTATAATACCAGCATTTTGGGAAGCCAAGGCAGGCAGATCATCCAAGCTCAGGAGTTCGAGACCAGTCTGGCCAGCATGGTGAAACCCGCTGTCTACTAAGAACACAAAGGAAAATTAGCGGGGCGTGGTGGTGCCTGCCTGTGGTCCCAGCTACTTGGGAAACTGAGGCAGGATAATTGCTTGAACCTGGGAGGTGGAGGTTGTGGTGAGCCAAGATCACGCCACTGCACTCCAGCCTTGGCAGCAGAACAAGACTCCAGCTCAAAAAACAAACAAAACGAAACATAATACCTGGAACAGAGTCAGGAATCTACTACAGGAACAACTACAATTTTTGGTTATTGTCATCGCTGTGTTACTGCTTTTGTTTTTGGTGGTGGTCATGTTGGTATGATTTTTATTGTTCAAAGGAGGAGACACTCACACCACTCTACAGCCCAGAAGTTTCAGAGACTCTCAGGAAAACAGCAAAAATAATGACTCTGTTTCTACACATAAGATGTTTTAAAATTTTTAAATTCCATAAATGAAACTGAAGGTGATTTATCTGAATTCAAAATTAGGGTTGAGAACAAATAGTCAAGGCAGAATAGAAATTGTGAATAAAGGCGAGAGGAAAAGCCTATAAACCTGCTAGTAATGGAGTAAATAAGAAATAAAGTCACTTTAGGTAAATCATTGATAAAAGTTTATCTCATTATGTATTTATCATACCACTATAACAAAATACTTTCTGCATAAGCTTTGTTTTTGCTTTTTTTGAGGGAAAGACATGTTCTAGTCTCCCTTTTTCTGTGCAAATGAAGCGCAGTCGGGCAGTTGGTGCTCTGAGTCACTGGATTCCATGGACGTCTGTTGTCTTGCCTTAGAATCTAGCCATGATTTTTATATTGTTTTTATGGGAATATTGTGTTTTGCATCCCAAACAACAAAATTCCGGATGAATTTTGGACTAACATGTTTATAGTTTGGGCTGATGATCTTCCATTTCAAAAGAGAGGCTGTAGTTGCTCCTAGCACTCAGATTGGTACATCACATCCTGTCTAAAGAAAACATAAACCATCACATTACAAACGAATTGGAATGTATTTCTTATTTTGTAAATGGGTTCAAAATATGGAAGGCTAACTTAGACCCTGTTAAACTATGACTTATGTATTAATGAACTAGTCCTCTTTAATTTTTATGTATTCCGAAGTTTCTACAACAAATTTACCTTTGTAATCAGAAAAACGATACAAAAAATAGCTTGATTTCTTTTTTGAGATACGTCTTACTCTCTCGCCCAGGCTGGAGTGCAGTGGCTCACTGCAGCCTTGACCTCCTGGGCTCAGATGATTCTCCCACCCTCAGCTCACTGAGTAACTGGGACTACAGGTGCCTGCTACCACTCCTGGATAATTTTTTGTATTTTTTGTAGAGATGAGGTTTTGCCATGTTGCCCAGGCTACAAATACTTTTTAAAAAGAGATTCTGGGGCTTCCTTTAACATAATTAATGAAAAAAATCATTAAATTTGAAAAAATTCCATTTGGCCCTAAAAAAATTTTATTGAATCCTGCCTTTCTTGAGCAATGCCACAAACTTAATTCTTCATGTTTGTGTTTGAATGGAAGATTGAGGAAGAACCACAAAGAGGGTCATATTCATTATTTGCACTTAACCTCATAAACTTTCACTTATCCTTTGCCATCTGTTATCAACCACACCTGCAGGATGGACCGGGGATAACAAAAGAGGCTTTCAGGGCCAGAAAACTACAGCTAAACGATTCCAAAGTCAAAGGTGCCCTTTGGGAAGTCTGCCTAGAGAGCCAGGGATTTTTCTTTCTCAATCGTTAACATATTCACATAGCTCATGAATTTAAAAATAGAAAATGTCTCCCAGCGAGTACTTTTTAAAATCCTTCATCTCTAGAATTTTCATCTCTCCAGCCCTCACAGATAATGAATTACTTTTATTTATTACTTTCGGGTCTATTCTCCCAGAATTTCTTTAGGCAAATACAAGTGTATATGACCTCATATACATTTTAAGCTGTGGACCATTTAAAGAGCACCATATCAGGTGGGAATGATCTTTCTACAGAATTTTGTTGTTGTTGTAAGAAGAAAATATTATAGTGAACTTTATATGATTTTATTCTTCAGCAAAAGTAGAGATAGCCCGGCCTATTAACTAGTACTAGGAGTCAATAGACCATTAGTTTAAAATATAACTCTGAACTGTTTTTCCTGGTGCTTCAGCTGAGAAAGAGAATCTGCATCTGTGAGTGTGAAGGTTAAATGGGACATGGACGTGGCAGGCTCTGACAAGTACAAGTACAGGAAAATGATATTAATGATTACCTTTATGTGGGCCATGGTATCTTCTAACCTTCAGTTGATGATATGAATGAACAGCTTTAAATTGTGGCTCGAAACCATTAAGCCAGATTTACAAAGCAAGATTACTGTTATCACATATGATTTCTATAACGGACTGATCAACCCAACCTTCTTTTATTGCTTACAAATATCACTACCATTGGCCAAAATTTATTGACCCTCTGTAATATGCTTTCTACAATTCACAATGAGACTAATGAATTGGGAGAGACCTCTGGACTTCTAGAATGTCTAAGAAGCAGTTGGTATCCCGCCATAGAAGGGGCCTATGGAGATTTGCAAAGGAAGTGAGGGAGGTCATACACCTGAGACCAGGTATATTGAATAGCTGCATGGGCTTTCACAGCCTTGTTTTGCATAAATCAATGTTAATTTATAGGTTACATTGAAGCCTAGTACAGTGTCTTTAAACAATCTACTCTATGAAAAGCGTTTGCCTCGTTTGTTTTATTATCTATCTATATTTATTTTATGTAATTCATGTTACATATTCTATATTTCTGAACATTTAAGGCTAAATTTCAGACATCAGGTTCCTTAATCCTAAACGATTAGGTATGTTTATTTCCCAAGAACAAGGACATTTATATAACCACAGTACAGTTACCAAAATCAGAAAATTTAACATTGAAATAACACTATTGTCCCATGTACAGACCCTCTTTGAATTTTACCAATTGTCTCAAAAATGTCCTCTATAGCAATTTTTATGTTTTCTGGTATGAAATCCAATCCAGGACTCAATGCATTTTATTCTAATGTGTCCTTAGTCTTCTTTATAATGGCACAATTCCTCAGCTGTTATTGATCTTTCATCACACGGGCATTTGTGAAAAATACAGTTCCTTTGTAAATATCTCCCAATTCTTGTTTGTCCGATGTTTCCTCATGACTAACCTCAGGCTGCGCAAAAATGGAAGGATTACTATGCAAGTGATGGTGTATTCTTTTTAGCTGTTTTACTTTTTTAATGTGTTTTTTGAGACAGGGTCTCACTCTGGCACTCACTGTAGGCTGGAGTGCAGTGGTGCAATCACAGCTCACAGCAGCCTTGCTCTCCCTAAACCCAGGTTGGAGTGCAGTGGCATGTTCATGGCTCACTGCAGCCTCAACCTCCTGGGCTCAAGCAATCCTCTTGCCTCAGCCTCCCAAATAGCTAGGAGTATAGGCGCAGGCTACCACACCCAGCGTCAATATAATTCTCATAAGAACTCCAACAGGTTTTTTATTCTTTCTCTTACTTAGTGGAATTTAATAAGCTGGTTCTAAAATTTTATATGGAAATGTGAAGGACCAAGAATAGCCAAGGTATTCTTGAGGAATAAAGTGGGCAGACACACTTTACTCAATAACAGAACTTATTACAACATTCATATACAGAATGCCATAGATACAGATATAGATGTAGATCTCACTCTGTTGCCCAGGCCAGAGTACAGTGGCGTTATCTCAGCTCACTGCAACCTCCACCTCCTGGGTTCAAGCAATTCTCCTGCCTCAGCCTCCCAAGCAGCTGGGATTACAGGCACGTGCCAGCACGCCAGGCTAATTTTTGTATTATTGTAGACACGGGATTTCACCATGTTGGCGAGGCTGGTCTCGAACTCCTGACCTCAAGTAATCCGCTCACTTCAGCCTGCCAAAGTGCTGGGATTACGGGTGTGAGCCACCACACCTGGCCCAGAATGCCCAGTTTACATTGAACCCTCATATAAAAAAAATTAAACTCAACCTTGCCTCACACTGTATGCTAAAATTAATAACAGGCTGATCATAGACTTAGACGTGCCAGTGAAACAATAAAGTTTGTGGAAGATAATAAGAGATAACACCCTCATGTTCTTGGGATAGGGAAAGATTACTTCAACAAGACATACAATGTATTTAACATAAAGAAAAAAGTTAAAATATTTCCTTAAGAGGGTGAAAAGCAAGCCACAAACTGGAAAAAGATATTTATGATACACATGATGAGAAGGGCTTGTGTTTGGAAGATACACAGAACTTCTATAATTCAATAAGAAAAAGACAGCCAATAAATGGAAAAATAGGCAAGCAACTGGAACATGTGCTTTATAAAAGGTGATATCCAGTAGCTAAGAAACATGAAAATGTGTACAACTTCTTAATTTTAAATCACCTTGTCTCTAAAAAAAAAAATTGTAAAATGCGAATAGAGTTGTGTTGAATCCATAGATCAATACAGAGAAGTGACATTTTTGCAATATTTATTCTAACAGTTTGTGAACATGTTTGTTTCTTCTTTTATTGGCGGGGTGTGTGTGTGTATTTCTCTTAATAATGTATTACATTTCTCTGTGTAAAGCTCTTGCACATCATTTTTAAACTGTATTTCTTGATACCTGATTTTTATTTATTATTTATTATTTTTAATTTTTTTAGACAGGGTATCTCTCTGTCACCAAGGCTGGAGTGAAGTGGTACCAGCATGGCTTACTTCAACCTCAACCTCCTGGGCTCAAGCAATTCTTCCACCTCAGCCTTCTAAGTGGCTGGGACTACAGGCATGTGCCACCATACCTGGGCAATTTTTTATTTTTTGTTGAGACAGGGTCTTACCTATGTTGCCTAGCCTAGGTTGGTCTTGATCTCCTGGGGTCAAGCCATCCTTCTGCCTCAACCTCCCAAAGTGCTGGGATTATAGGCATGAACCACTGCACATGGCCTAATACCTGATTTTTCTATGCTACTGGTATTTAAGGATGCGAGTGACTTTTTTTTTTAAAGACGGAGTCTCGATCTGTCGCCCAGGCTGGAGTGCAGTGGTGCCATCTCGGCTCACTGCAACCTCCGCCTCCCGGATTCAAGGGATTCTCCTGCCTTAGCCTCCTGAGTAGCTGGGATTACAGGTGTATGGCACCTCGTCCAGCTAATTTTTGTGTTTTTAGTAGAGATAGGGTTTCACCATGTTGGTCAGGCTGGTCTCGGATCCTCCCACATCTCTTCACATCTGCCTCCCGTCTTGTAATCTTGTGATCCTCCCACCTCGGCCTCCCAGAGTGCTGGGATTACAGGCGTGAGCCACTGCTCCAGGCCACAGTTGACTTTTTAAGTAGACATTATATGCAACAAAATTGCTTAACTCACTTATTCTAAATACTTATTTATATATTCCTTTAGAATATTGTATGCACACGGCCATATAACCTTTAAATAACGTCAGTAGTGTTTCTAAATTTATAAATTTTCTAAATCTTCAAATAACATCAGTAGTGTTTCTTTCTAAATTTCTAAATTTCTTCTCTGTATTTTTCTATTCTTTATTCCCTGACTGGGACCTATAGTACAATATTGAATAGAAGTGGTGATATTGGATATTCTTGTAGCAGATGTGAAGATGAACCTCTCATATCTTCCTTCAAAACAGAGGCCGGGTGCAGTGGCTCGTGCCTGTAATTTCAGCACTTTGGGAAACTGAGGCAGGTGGATCACCTGAGCTCAGGAGTTTGAGACCAGCCTGGCCAACACGGTGAAATCCCATTTCTACAAAAAATACAAAAATTAGTCATGCATGGTAGAGCATGCCTGTAGTCCCAGCTACTAGAGAGGGAAGAAGGCAGAAGAATCGCTTGAACTTGGGAGGCGCAGGTTGCAGTGAACCGAGATCATGCCACTGCACTCCAGCCTGGGTGAGAGTGAGACTCCATCTCAAAAAAAAAAAAAAAAAAAAAAAAAAACCTGCCTTGGAGAGTGCAGTTCGCTCACAGCTTCTAGCTGCAGACACCTTCAGCATCTCCTTCAGCTTTGAGCTGAGGCCATAAACTTCCAGAGCAGCCTCCAATCAATTAATGGCCTTGGCAGTGGTGCAAGGACTCACCTTTTTGGCCAGCGTAGGACTCCTCCATGGGACATCTTTGAGCCACAGCTCCCCATTTGGCTAGTCAAGATATTCTCAGAGCTGTACTGTAATTTACTGCTTTTCCTACTTTATCTTCTTCCTTCCCTTCTCCTTGCACAGGGGTCAGATCAGCATTGAGGTCTGAAGCTTTCTCTGCCCTCTCTTGCTGCCTCCCCTCTTGAGCTTTCATGAGAATTGCCTCCAATAAATCCATTGCACTTCTAAATCCATCTTGACATCTGCTTCCCAGAGGACTTAGCCAACGTACTTTCCCTATTCCACAAATCAAAAGAAAATTTTTGACATTTAACTATTAATTACGGTGTTTACAATAGGCTTTTTGTAGATACTCATTATCAAATTAAGGAAGTTTTGTTTTTTTCATTGACAATAAATGGATACTGAATGTGATCAAAATTTTTCTGCATCTTTTGATGTGGTTATACATTTTTTTCTCCTCTGTTCTGGTAATATAGATAATTACAATGGTTGATTTCTGAATATTAAATAAATCTTCTTTTCCTGGGGAAAAAAACACCCAACTTGATCATTACTTATTGTCTATTTGCATATTGCTGGATTCTATTTGTAAATATTTTGCATAGGATTTTTTACAACTATGTTCATGACTGAGATTAGCCTGGAATAATCCTTTCTTGTAATGGTTCTTTTTTGTAGTTTTCAGATCTCTGCTGAAATTATGTCTTGTTTTTAATCTTCTCGAATATGATAAGCAAGTCTAGTCTGCTAATTCCAATATCTGGAGTTCCTTTAGGTCTGTTTCAATTTTTGTTAGTTCTGCTCTTTTTTACTCATGTGGTGTTTTGACTCCACATGTGGCCTGGCTGGGTTTGTTTTTGTTTTTTTTTTTTTGTCTTTTCTTTTTTTAGATGGAGTCTCACTCTGTGGCCCAGGCTGGAGTGCAGTGGTGAGATCTTGGCTCACTGCAACCTCTGTCTCCCAGGTTTAAGCAATCCACCTGCTTCAGCCTTCCAAATAACTGGGATTATAAGCACACGCCAGGACGCCTAGCTATTTTTTATATCTTTAATAGAGGTGGGGTTTCACCATGTTGGCCAGACTGGTCTCGAACTCCTGACCTCAAGTGATCACCTGCCTCAGCCCCCCCAAAGCACTAGGATTCCAGGCGTGAGCCACTTACTGTGCCTGGCTGCCTGGTTGTTTTTTATTCTCTGCTGAACTTTATATTTGCAAAATTGTTTCTAGAAATAATTTGATGCCTAGTTTGATGCTATCTTTCTCTAGAGAAATTTGCCCCTGCCAGGAGCCTGGAACACTAGCAATCCAATTTGAGAGACTGAGAGGACTTGAGGTTGAGCTGCAGTCCCAACAATAGTGTGTTAACTTCTAGTTCACCCCTATTCATAGTGTGTAGCCCTTCAGGTTCTAACACAAAGCAAAAGGTGCTCATCGGGGCCTCACCTTCTTGGCAGCCCTGGACTCCAGGATGCCAGTGCACCCCTTCCTGTAATCCCTGCAAGGTTGTCCAAAAGCATTTCTCAGCCTCTCAGGCACCCTCTCCTAGATCATCAAATATCAGTGGAAATGCAGCTCCCCTCCCTGAGATTCCATCCTCCCTAGATTCTAGCATTACAATTACTTACTTTGTACTCACTTATTAGAATAGAGATTCCCATATAATATATGCCTATATGAATTTGTCCGTTTAACTTAATTTTTCAAATGAACTGGCAAAAAGTTGTTCACAACTTACTCATATCTTTTTAATGTCTGTGGCACTTAAGTAATGTTCCTTTTTCTTTTTTCTTTTCTTTCTTTTTTTTCTGAGATAGGATCTTGCTCAGTCACCTGGGCTGGAATGCAGTGGTGTGATCACAGCTCACTGCAGCCTCAACTTCCTGCAGTCCTCCCACCTCAGCCTTCCAAGTAGCTGGGACCACAGGTGCATGCCACAACACCCAGTGAATTCTTGTATTTTTTTTTTTTTTTTTTTTGTAGAGACAGAGTCTTGCTATGTTGCTCAGGCTGGTCTCAAACTCCTGGCCTCAAGCAATCTGCCCACTTTGGCCTCCCAATGTACTGGGATTGCAGGCATGAGCCACTGTGCCTGGCTTGTAATATTCCTTCTTCATTCATAACATTATTTGTGTTCTCACTCTCTTTCCAGAGTTTTGCCATCTTATTATTCTCATGAAAGAATCAACTTATGATTGTGTCATTCCTCTCTATTGTATGCTTCTTTTCTTTTCTTTTTCTTTTTGAGAGAGGATCTCCCTCTGTCACTTAGGCTGGAGTGCAGTGGCACAATCATGGCTCACTGCAGCCTCAACCTCCTGGGCTCAAGCAATCCTCTCACCTCAGCCTCCCAAATAGCTGAGACTACAGGCACATTCCACCACACCAGGCTCATTTTGTTTTTATTTTTTTATAGAGGTGAGGTCTCGCTATGTTGTCCAGGCTGGTCTTGAACTCCTGGGCTTAAGCAGTCCTCCTGCTTCAGCCTCCCAAAGTGTTGGGATTACAGGCGTGATCCACTGCACCCACCAGTATATTTGTTTTCTATTTCATTGTTTTCTATTCTTACCTTTCTACTACTTACTTTATATTTTCTTTCTTGTTACTACTATGTATTTACTTATTTTCTATTCTTTGGGCTTATTTTGTGGCTCCTTAAGTTCTTTAGATGGATACTTAGCTCATTAATTTTCAGCCTTTCATCATTTCTACCTTATATGGTTTGGCTCTGTGTCCCTACCCAAATCTCATCTTGTAGCTCCCATAATTCCCACTTGTTGTGGGAGGGACCCAGTGAGAGGTTACGGAATTATGGGGGCAGTCTTTCTTATGCTGTTCTCGTGATAGTGAACGGGTCTCATGAGATCTGATGGTTTTAAAAACGGGAGTTTCCCTGCACAAACACTCTCTTTGCCTGCTGCCATCCACGTACGATGTGACTTGCTCCCCCTTGCCTTCTGCCATGATTGTAAGGCCTCCCCAGCCACGTGGAACTGTAAGACCAATAAACCGCTTTCTTTTGTAAATTGCCCAGTCTCAGGCATGTCTTTATCAGCAGCATGAAAATGAACTAATACACTATCTTAGTCTATTTTAAACTGTGTATCACATGCAAATATGAGGCTACAAATTTTCAGCTATTTTCTACTTCAGCTATACCCCCAAATTTAAATATGTGGTATTTCATTATCATTCATTCAAAATTATTTTTAATTTTCAGTAGGACTTATTCTTTAATCTGTGAGGTTCTTAAAACAATTTCTTAATTTTTGAACATACGAGAATTTTCTCCTTTTTAAAAAATTGTAAATAGAGATGCGGTTTTGCCATGTTGCCCAGGCTGGTCTTGAACTCCTGGGCTCAAGTGATCCACCTGCCTCAGTCTCCCAAAGTGCTGGGATTACGGGTGTGAGCCACCAC
>NW_012111808.1:5199934-5220907 GCF_000951035.1 Colobus angolensis palliatus | reverse complement strand
GGCAGGTAGGGTAGCATAGGTAGGGTAGCTATGGGAAGGGCAGCATTTCTTTATTTTTTTTTCTTTTTCTTTTTTTTGAGAGGGAATTTCGCTCTGTTGCCCAGGCTGGTGTGCAGTGGCATAATTTTGGCTCACTGCAAACTTCACCTCCCAGGTTCAAGCAATTCTCCTGCCTCAGCCTCCTGAGTAGCTGGGACTACAGGTGCGCACCACTACACCCAGCTAATTTTGTATTTTTAGTAGAGACGGGGTTTCACTATGTTGGCCAGGTGGTCTCGAATTCCTGACCTCGAGTGATCTGCCCGCCTTGGCCTCCCAAAGTGTTGGGATTAAAGGTGTGAGCCATCGAGCCCAGCCTGAGAATTTTCTATATAAATTTGTTGTTTATTTCTATTAAATTGCATTTGGTGAGAGAAGATGCTGTGACTTCTTTCAATCCTTTGAAATTTGTTGAAGCATGAGTACTGCATATTCTTGGATTGCCCTTGAGAGTTACTCTCCACCCTCTCCTCTCTGCTCTGAATGGCTGGGGGCCAATCTTTATTCACTGTGTCACCAAGGCTCCCTTATCTGCTAGCTTCTGTGTTCTGCCAAATAGCAAGGTGGTGACTAATAGGTTTTGGGTTTCAGAGGACATTTGAAACATTCATGACTACATTGTTCATTATTGCTCCCCAACTGAAAACAGCCCAAATTTTAATCAGCAGTGGAATCTATTTAAGAAACAAACAAACAAACATTGTGGTGTCTTATACAATGAAAAACTGTACAGTAATAAAATTATAGCTACTTGTGTATGAATTTCACAAACATAAAACAGCAAGCCAAGAAGGAAGAGGCGGAGAAAAAAGGATGCATGCATTAAATACAGTTCTCTTTTCAAAAAATAAGACAAAATAAGCTATACTGTTTAGAAATGCATACATACATGGCAAAGTTATAAAGAGACTCAAGAAAATGTTCATCCCAAGGGTCAGGATAGGGGCCCAGTCTAGAGAGGACTGAAGCATTCTCACCTAGGAGGGACACACAGGGATGGTCTGTGTCTGTCTCAGTCTGAGTGGCGGTTATACAGACCTTTGCTTTAAAATTCTTCCTCGAGCCAGGGATCAGCAAATTATGACCTGTGGGCCAAATCAGCCCAGTATCTGTTTTTATAAATAAAGTTCTGTTGGAACACAGCCATGTTCATCCATTATGTATTTCGTATAGCTGCTACCATGCTATAATAGCAGGCTAGAGCGGTTTTGACAGAGACTATGTATACTGCAAAGCTAAAAATATTTACTATCAGGCCTAGAAGAGTGCATACAACATATATGTATGGTTTCAACCAGGGGTTGCTTTAAACCATATATGTAAATTTTGCTCACTCTTCTGTATGGATGATACATTTCACATTTTTAAAAGAAGAAATAGAAAAGGAAATAAAAATGAATGAGATTAGCTCCTGATATGGTTAATACGTACTCAATGATTTTATAAACTTTGTTTTGAAGACTCACTCTGAAAATCTGACTCAAGAATTATTTGGTTGGCCGGATGTGGTGGTTCACACCTACAATCCCAGCACTTTGGGAGCCCGAGGCGGGTGGATCACATGATATCAGGAGTTTGAGACTAGCCTGACCAACATGGTGAAACCCCATCTCTACTAAAAATACAAAAATTAGCTGGGCATGATGGCGCATGCCTAGGATCCCAGCTAGTTGGGAGGCTGAGGTTGGAGAATTGCTTGAACCCGAGAGGCGGAGGTTGCAGTAAGGGGAGATGGTGCCATTGCACTCCAGTCTGGGCAACAAGAGTGAAGCTCCATCTCAAAAAAAAAAAAAAAAAAAGGTATAATTAACTAAAACCCACTCATGCTAATTCATGTAAAGGGAGATTTATTATAAAGAGATAAATCTTAAGAAACCCAACTGAACTTCAGAACTGGGAGTAGCAACTCCAGGCAGTTTCTCTCTGTGTCTCTTTCTGTCTCTCTCTCCTTTCTCTCCAGTCTGGTCCTTCACAGATGAGGCGTAGCTCGGTCCCTCTGTGGCAACTCCAAATTTCTAGGAGATATTTAATTTACTGCAACTTGAGTTACGTTCACTGGTGGTGCAGTTTGTAGTAATGTGGCAGGTAGGGTAGCATAGGTAGGGTAGCTATGGGAAGGGCAGCATTTCTTTATTTTTTTTTCTTTTTCTTTTTTTTGAGAGGGAATTTCACTCTTGTTGCCCAGGCTAGAGTGCAATGGCACAATCTCGGCTCACCGCAACCTCTGCCTCCTGGGTTCAAGAGATTCTCCTGCCTTAGCCTCCCGAGTAGCTGGGATTACAGGCATGTGCCACCATGCCCTGGTAATTTTGTACTTTTCATAGAGATGGGGTTTCTCCACGTTGGTCAGGCTCGTCTCGAACTCCTGACTTCAGGTGATCGGCCCTACTCGGCCTCCCAAAGTGCTGGGATTATAGGCGTGAGCCACCGTGCCCAGCCAAAGGGCAGCATTTCTAAGGAGAGACTGTGGATGGGAAGCAATGATTTTATGTATGTAACAAAATAAGAAAGGAACTAGGCTGGACATTGTTCAGAGGGCAATAAACAGTGGGTGAGTAATAGATGGGGGAAGATATTGCAGGGTCCTTTCCAAGTGTGTATA
This sequence comes from Colobus angolensis palliatus, assembly GCF_000951035.1. Lineage (NCBI taxonomy): Eukaryota > Metazoa > Chordata > Mammalia > Primates > Cercopithecidae > Colobus > Colobus angolensis. The sequence continues at coordinate 5,218,266 of NW_012111808.1, read as the reverse complement.
AGGATTAATTTGCATCCTGTATTGCAAATATTTATAAATTCTTTCAAGTCCTTGAAAGAGAAGTCTAAATGTGGGATCAGAATGAATGAGAACAGTGAATTTTCTATAATGTGCAATCAAGCAAACTAGTGGGAAAATGAGAATAGGCAAAAAAAGCTAACAATGACATTGAAATAAAGCCTTCAAAAGAGTTTGATTTGCAAATTACTATATGAGACTTTACACATTTAAATAATTTCCTACACCAAAGAAGCAGTCCTTGCATTTATGATAAACGTGCTGCCCAGTGCAAGTCAGAATGTTTGAATTATTACTAAAGGATGTGAGCTGGGCCCTTCATGAAGAGCAGAGTCAGCTAAACCACTTCGTGCTTTGAGGTGCAAATGTAAATGAAATTAGCAGGACCTCTGTCCCACCTTCGGTGGGACAGGAGTGGTGCAGCTCTTCCAGCCACCTCAGTTGACCCCTTCAAGGCTCACTCATGGGTTCTGGGTTCGGGTGCCCCAGCATGACGCCCCAGATGAGAACACAACATCCTTCTCTCCGTCTCTCCCCACGGTGTCATAAGTGTTCATCAAAGGTTGAGGAAATGACCAAGAGATGGCCGTTATGACATTGGGGAATGCGATGGCACTCCTGGGCAAACAGCCTAACACTGAACAGTGCGCACCTTCTCCTTCAGTCCTGAGAATTTCTTGGCAAACCTTCACCCCCTAGGTGGGTTTTCCTCCACAGGCTGCAAGGTTTCCGCCACGTGGCTGTGACCTCTTGCTCCTCGCCCCCATCACAGACTCCCCCATCCCTCCAGCCCCCTTCTTTGGATCTCTACCAGCTCAACCAGCCTTGCTTCATTGTGCAAAACACTCCAGGTTACACCTCAGCCAAATATCCATTCATGAGCTGTTCTCGCACCCTGGCCTCCCAGGGGAACAACCAAAGCTTTAAAATCTCTTTTACTCCTTTCTCCCCTCTCTCCAGCCCCAGTGAGAGGAAAAAGACAGGAAAAAGTTTACTTCCCACTGAAATTATTTATGCTGGACCTCTTGGAAGGTCCAGTTGTCTGGCTAGAAACAGTTGAAGTCTAAAATACCCATAGCTTTCTTTCTGTACCGGAGTGGAAGACAAGGTTCAGAACGTTTGAGCCCTTCACCCAAAGGCACACAAGGCAGGTGGGGAGGCGGGATTCTAACCCAGGCTGAAGTTTCTAGATCTAGCACTTGTACTAAGCTGCCACACTGCTTTATGTCTGCGACCATGTTGGGAAAAGTGTTTTAGCTGTACCATCACTTAGTTACAACTATTCTGATCCTGTTTAATCATCCATCTAACTTCATAGACCTGGTTCAAGCTTCTATTTTCTTAATGTTTACATTTTTCCAGTATAAAATAATAGAAAAAGAAATAAATAAATGAAATAATAAAAAAATACTTATTATACTGGGGTAAGTAGTATCCCCTCAAAATTTATGTCTACCCAGAACCTCAGAATGTGACCTTATTTGGTGAAAGGATCTTTGCAGATATACTTAGTTAAGATGGGGTTATACTGGGTTAGAGTTGGATCCAAATCCAATGACTGACTCCTTACAAGAAGGCCATATGAAGACGCTCAGGGAAGAAGGGCACGTGAAGACAGCAGCAGAGATTTCAGGAACACAGCTACAAGCCAGGCAATCCCAAGGATGATAGCCACCACCAGAAGCTAAAAGAGGCAAGAACAGGTTCTCTCCAACAGCCTCTGGAAGGAACCAACCCTATCCACACTTTAATTTCGGATTTCTGGGCTCCTGTGAGAGAATAAATTTCTGTTTTAAGTCACTCAGTTTGTGGAACTTTGTTACAGCAGCAGTAGCAAACTAATAGGCTGATTAAAGGAAAATGGAAATTAACAGTGAAAAGCATTCATTAATGAATGCCCATCTGATTTGCAGCTTCCTGACACTTTTGATGTGTTTCTTTCCAGTCATTTTGTGTTATGTATAACCATGCTGCACATATACTTCTGACTGCTGATTTTTGCTTAGTGTTAAAAGCATTTAACCAGACTAACGTGTAAGTTTTGAAAGTATGATGTCAATGGCTATATAATGTTTCACTAAGAGAATGCACTCTAATTTTCTCATGATTATTTCTCAGTGTTGTCCTGGGTTCATATTTATTTAATTAACATGTATAGCAACTGGTGCAGTCCTGGCACATGGTGTGACTATCTGCTCACACTGGAGAGGCAGTTAAGAGCCTAGAGCTCAAGAGAGGTTGCCTGGCTTCCCACTTTACCCTACTTCTTACTAGCTGTATGACCTTGGGCTAATTACTTATTCTCTCTGTGCCTCAAGTTTCCTCACCTATAAAATATGAAAGAAAAGCCTACTATATAGGGTTGTTTTGATGTCTTGAAAGAAGTTAATATCTCTACAACCCTGGTTTATGGTAAGCCAGTGAATAAAATTTGTGAATAAAATGTATGCAAGCTTCTATTATGTGCTGGGTTCTTGAAAATACACTTAGTTCTCAAAAAAACTTTACATCCCCAAGAAAGCCAACATGTTTAAAAAAATGCATGCAAAACAACATAACGGAAGTAAAACCTTATGGTAAATTGGGGTTGGAATAGATTGTGTAGGTGGTGGACTGGGTTTCCGTTTCCTTCCATTAGACTGTGGCTGCAGTGGATGTCAATTGGTACAAACTTTTCAAAATATACCATACATGCCCAAAAGTAGAATGACTCATCAAAAGGTGTGAACATTTTTAAAGGCTGTGCACATAATATATTGTCAATATACTTTCTAAAAAGTAGTAGCAATTCACACTCACCCCAGCAAACAGAGGGTTCTCTGCGTCTTTGGTGGCATTGGAAATGCATTCTATAATCTGTAAGGGAAAAATACTTCCTTATTTTAATTTGTGCTGAATGACTTTTGATGATAGATACAGGTAGGTAAGCAGACAAATTCTAAACTTTATTATTTTTGTTTGGTTGGCTGGTTTGGTTTTGTTGTTGTTGTTGTCGTTTTGTTGAGACCCTGTTGAGACAGGGTCATGCTCCGTCACCCAGGCTGGAGTGCAATGGCACGATCATAGCTCACTCTACCTCCTGGGCTCAAGGGATTCTCCCAGCAGAGCCTCCCAAATAGCTGGGACTACAGGTGCCTAACCTTTAAAAGATGAAAATTTTCCACAACTGAGTGCAGTCGAAAGAGTGCTACAGAGTCAGAAAACAAGCCTAAAAGACACATTTAACTGGGTTGTGAACCACAACAGCACTGCTGGAATAACGGTGCTCAGGAACAACATTTATTCAGATAAAGAATTTCTCTTGTTTATGTTCTACAAGGAAAGAAACATATATTTCACTAGATTAGTATAAGTTCTAAATAAGATAATACATGTAACAACTAGTACATAACAGGAGATCAAAATGGTATCTTTTATTTTGAGATGGACCCTCACTCTGTCACCCGGGCTGAAGTGTAGTGGTGTGATCTTGGCTCACTGCAACCTTCGCCTCCTAGGTTCTAGCGATTCTCGTGCCTCAGCCTCCCAAGTAGCTGGGATTACAGGCATTTAGCACCATGCCCAGCTAATTTTTGTATTTTTAGTAGAGATGGGGTTTCAGCCATGTTGGCCAGGCTGGTCTCCAACTCCTGAGCTCAAATGAACCACCTGCCTCAGCCCCCCAAAGTGTTGAGATTATAGGCATGAGTCACTGCACCTAGCCTAATTTATTTATTTTATTTTATTTTATTTATTATTATTATTATTTTGAGACAGAGTCTTGCTCTGTTGCCCAGGCTGGAGTGAAGCGGCATGATCTCCCGGGTTCAAGTAATTCTTGTGCCTGAGTCTCCCAAGTAGCTGGGATTACAGGCACGCGCCACCATGTCAGGCTAATTTTTGTATTTTTTGTACAGACAGGGTTTCACCATGTTGACCAAGCTTGTGTTGAAGTCCTGACCTCAAGTGATCCGCCTGCCTCAGCCTCCCAAAGTGCTGGGATTAGAGGCATGAGCCACCGCACCTGGCTGGAAAAGTTATATTATTTTAAAGCCATGCCTCAAGTACAGCAGATGCATTATCAAATCTGGAAAGTACACCAAAGGTCAAGTTCAGGAAGTGACAGTTGTGAAAATACTTGTAACCATCCAGCCACCCAAGGAGAGCAAGCTTACTCTGACCATGCAGATTCACAGAATCTATCTGTGCTCCGACAAGATTTGCCATGAGATGCTTACAAAAGTAGCCACAGTGATTAAACCAGGCCCTCCAGGTACTATCCACATGTCATAGTTACACATCATTAGCAAAAAATGGAGAAAATCAGAGAACAGTCCATGGTTATCATACCAAAAGTGCTATAGCACCATATTTAGCAACATAACACAGGGAACCGAATGGTGAGACACATTTACAAGTAGATACACTGACCAAAGCCAATTAAGATTATGTATAAAATATTAGTTCTATACATGTGTATATCCTGAGGTAATTTTAAATTTAAAAATTACTTTATGTCCCACTACAACTTTTTTCTTTTTAAATGGTTTTATTTTATGTGCAAATAATGAGCAGATGTTGTACCCATAAATTCTACTTTCCAAAAACAGGAGCTTTTTTAAAGAAAACCACATAACTTTTAAAAGGCACTGGGATTCCTCTGCTTCTAGATCATTGCTAGGTTAGGAAAATAAAGTTTTTTCTACCAGGAATCACAAGTTAGAACTAAGTATTCTCCAAAGTGGAATTTCTAGAGTGTAGTGTCACTCCAGGCAAAGATTATTCAGTTCTCTTTTTAACTTCTTTTTTTTTTTTTTTTTTTTGAGACGGAGTCTCACTCTGTCGCCTGGGCTGGAGTGCAGTGGCCGGATCTCAGCTCACTGCAAGCTCCGCCTCCCGGGTTCACGCCATTCTCCTGCCTCAGCCTCCCAAGTAGCTGGGACTACAGGCGCCCGCCACCTCGCCCGGCTAGTTTTTTTGTATTTTTTAGTAGAGACGGGGTTTCACCGTGTTAGCCAGGATGGTCTCGATCTCCTGACCTTGTGATCCGCCCGTCTCGGCCTCCCAAAGTGCTGGGATTACAGGCTTGAGCCACTGCGCCTGGCTGATTATTCAGTTCTCGTGCCAAACATCCACAACTAGCTATCAGAAAGGTTAACAGTCTGACAGCTAGTTGAAACAGTCCAGCATAATTAGGCTTCGTCAAACAATGTCATCATGCTCTTCTAAGACGCAAATAAACCAAAACAAGAAATACTAAAATCAAAATATTTGTCACTGTCATACAAATTGTTAGTTCCTTGCTGTATCCCCCCTTCTATAACATTAATAAAGGGAACATTTTACTGCAAAGAATATTTTATTTTATACATCACCAGCCATGAATTTTTGCCATTAGTTATTATACAAATGCTGCCTAGTGCTATTACACAAATGACATAACCATTTTACATCCATAATTCACTTAAGTAGAATTTTCATGATTTACATAAGTGCATCTATCAGTGAAGATTTAACACTGAGATGCAATCTAACATTCGTAATATCCGATGTTTGGTAGATGGCAATGTAGGAGAGCTATATTTTAATCACTTTTCATTTAAGCGAACTTACATAAAAAATAAACTAATAATTTAACAGTTCCAAGTCTCCAAAGGGCATTTTCAAATGTACATAAAAGAAATGGTTACAGAGATGTTTAAGAAGCATCTTCATGTCCACATCCTGTTGTAACTGCTGTATCATTTTCTCTTCCAACTCCTTCCCTTTGCCTGCAAAAGGGGCTTGGATAAGATGGATGTTTTGCTTGACTTCTTTGATATCCTGAACTTCTGTAGCTCTTTATTTTTCTTCAATTTGTTCATTATAAATTTAGCTTGGCATTTCTGTTAGATCTCTTCAACTCTCTTCATTGCACCAATAGTTTAATTCCATAGCTCTCGCTGGTATTTGATAGGTTCATTTCTATGTTTGTCAAATTCAAATGAATTATCCACTGTAAGCTCTTTACCAGCTGCTTTCTGGAATGCTTTGGTCCACCTAACTTTGTGAGGATTGCACTTCTTTTTGAAGTGTTTATGACATTTAGATTTACAAAATCTGAACACTTTGCAGTTGTTGCGGATGAATATCATGCTGTGGCCAGGGTAGATGGGCCCCGAGCAGAAATAACACTTCTGGAAACACATGTTGAAGCCGTGTGGGTCCCCACTGACCAAATGCCAAGCTTGAGGGCCAACTACAATTTTTTTTTTGACTTTTCATTTTGAAATAATGATAGAGTCACCAGAAGGTTCAAAGAAAGTATTCAGGGAGGCCCAGTGTACCCTATACCTTGCCTCCTTCCGTGGTGGTTAACGTCTTGAATAATTACAGTACAAAATCAAAATCAGGAAATTGACATTGAAATGCTCCATAGAGCTGACTCAGATTTCATTGGTTTTATAAGCACACACGTGTGTACTTCTATACAATCTTATTACGAGTGTAGCTTCCTGTAACCACCAACACAATTGAGATACACAACTGTGCCATCACTACAAGGCTGCCTCATGCTGTAACTGGCCAGCAGGTTCACCCTGCCCACTGCCTAGACAGAGCTGTTTTATCAAGGAAGGGGAATTTCGATAGAGAAAGAGTCATTCATGCAGAGCTGTCTGTGTGGGAGCCCAGAGTTTCATTATTACTCAAAAGCAGTCTCCCCGAGCATTCATTCAGGGATCAGAGTTTTTTTGTTTTTTTTTTGAGACTGTGTCACTCTGCCGCCCAGGCTGAAGTGCAGTGGTGCGATCTTGGCTCATAGCAACCTCCACCCTCCCGGGTTCAGGCCATTCTCTTGCCTCAGCCTCCTGAGTGGCTGGGATTATTCGTGCCTGCCATCATGTCCAGCTAATTTTTGTTTTTCACTAGTGGCAGAGTTTTGACATGTTGGCCAGCCTGGTCTCAAACACCTGACCTCAGGTGATCTGCCTGCCTTGGCCTCCCAAAGTGCTAGGATTACAGGTGTGAGCCACTGCACCTGGCCAAGTGTTTAGCTTTTTAAGAAACTGATATTTTCCAGAGTGGCTATACTATTTTACATTACTATCAGTGTAGGGAAGTAGATAATTTTCTCTCCATCTTTCATAGTTCTTAGTTGGGATGGGTCACTGTAACAACAAAAAAAAAGATTAAAAAGAGACAGATAAAGAGAAGATTATAAACATGTATACCTCGTGTAGTATATATAGGGGAGACACCCAGAGAAATTGGTAAATTTTGAAGCGGTGGCTTTGAACTCAGACTTAAATACCATGTCTACTGAAACAAAAAGAAGGGTGCAGGGAAAGTTGGTTATGCTCAGGAAAAACTGGCAAATAAGAGTAAGATTTGTTACGGAGATTTAAGTCAGTGCCTTCTCCATCAATAACGTATAACCGTCTCCAGTGACTTAGAGTCATCCTCTCTTCCTGGAACAATGTGGATGATAGGGTAACTTCCACTGTTTTCAGAGCTTCTCCTGTGGTTGCAGTTTCCCAAAATAATCAGCTCAAAATAAGAAAGGGGAGAGGAGAGAAAGAGAAGGAGAGTTATTATAAGGAATTGGCTTATGTGGTTATGGAGGCTGAGAAGTCCCACCATCTGCCATCTGCAAGCTGGCAGCTGGGGAAAGCCAGGGGTGTCATTCAATCTGAGTCCAAAGGCCTGAGAACCAGGAGAGCTGACAACGTGAATTGCAGTCTGAGGGAAGGAGAGACTGATATTCCAGCTCAAGTCGTCTGGCAGAAAAGAAGGGCCAAATTCAGGGCCGGGCGATGTGGCTCACACCTGTAATCCCAGCACTTTGTGGGGCCAAGGCAGATGGATCACTTGAGCTCAGGAGTTTGAGACCAGCCTGGCCAACATGGCGAAACCCTGTCTCTACTAAAAATACAAAAATTAGCTGGGCATGGTGGCACGTGCCTGTAATCCCAGCTATTTGGGAGGCTGAGGCAGGAGAATCGCTTGAACCCAGGAGGCAGAGGTTGCAGTGAGTCAAGATCGCACCACTGCACTCCAGCCTGGGTGACAGAGTGAGACTTTGTCTCCAAAAAAAGAAAAAGAAAAAGGACCAAATTCTCCTTTCCTCTGCCTTACAGCCCTCAACAGCCGATTGAGGAGGGTGATCCACTCATAGACAGAATCGGAAATGACGTTTCGCCAAGTATCTGGGAACCCCATGATCCAATCAAGACGAAACATAAAATTAACCATCACAAATGCTAATGATCAGATATAAAACGGGAAGTGGAGTAGGGAGTACTTAGAGGTGGGAGGTACAGTTGTCATTGCAAACAAGATGGTCAGGGAACCTGCCCTGAGACAGTAACATGTAGATCTGAAGGACAGAGTAGGGGGCTTGAGAAGGGACGTGACTCACCCATGACCCTCACCCTCATCCACTAACTCCTAACTGTGTTCTCTCCCTGACTATAGCTGGTTGTTTTATTTTCATAAAGTCATGAGATGTTAGAGATGGAAGTGACCATTAGGGATGGCCGTAAGTTTCACTGAAGATCCTAAGTCTATTAGACAAAAAATTGAATTTTTGTGGCAACTCAGATTGATAGTGGTGGCTTTCTGGAGCATGGCGTAGAGCAAGATCCAGAGGTTAGGTCTGGGTTCGGAGCAAATAGTGATGCTTTCCCCAAGCTCAGCAGGAGGATGGTGACATTAGACAGTAGGTGGCCCATTGCTCTTCTAGTGTGACCCTCCCATTACATGATGATGACATAGGCAGCTGGAGTGTAACAGACAGGAAGTGGCTGGATTTTCAAAAAGGTCTTTAACATGAACACTTTTATGCCTTCACTGTCTCCATGATTGACTAAGGGAAAGTAAAAGAAACGGAGGACGCAGGAGGACGCTCACGCCTGTAATCCTAGCACTTTGGGAGGCCGAGGTGGGTGGGTCACCTGATGTCAGGAGTTCGAGACCAGCCTGGCCAACGTAGTGAACCCTGTCTCTACTAAAAATACAAAAACTTAGCTGGGCGTGGTTGAGAGGCTGAGCTACTTGAGAGGTTGAGGCAGGAGAATAGCTTGAACCCAGGAGGCAGAGGCTACAGAGAGCCGAGATTGCGCCACTGCACTCCAGCCTAGGTGACAAAGTGAGACTGTCTTAAAAAAAAGAAGAAGAAAGAAAAAGAAATGGAGGACTCCACTCTTGGTTACAATAAAAAGAGTCCCTGCCTCCCAAACTTGCGGTTCCTCTCAGGCAACCATTTTATTCCAGGGCTTAGCCAGGCCTCCAGAAATGTGAGTTTTCTCTTCTTCTTTGTGGATTCAGCCCAGGGAGGAAAGGTACCATTGCAACCCCACACCCACAAAGATGCTCCTTGGACTTGGATAAAAGAGCACAAGACACCATTTTATCACTTAACCTAGTAAAAGAAGATACCCACACAGACCACCAGGACCGCACAGTAGGAACAGAGGCCCACCTTCCCCTGTGCTGCCCAAGTTCCTAGAGGGATCTGAATGAAGCAACTGTTTAACTAATGCAACTGTGTTTAAAGTGCCCAAGGGACCCACACTCTTTAAATGATGCATAAATCGAGTCGTTTTGTAAAATACAGTCCCTTGATTTATTTGCTTAGTAGCTTTTAGTTTGTCTACTAGGTTTCTCTAAAAAAGAATACAAATGTATTTAGGCATAAATTGTTTTCAATCACTTTCTTGGTGTCTACATTACCCTCCCTGTAATATATTAGGGGTTCCTAAGCCACAAATGGTATGATTGAAGGTATAAACACTTGAAGCTCACTGCGACCTTAAACTCCTGGGCTCAAGCAATCCTCCTGCCTCAGCCTCCCAAGCAGCTGGGACTACAGGTGGGTGTCACCATGCCCAGCTAATTTTTAAAATTTTTTGTAGAGATGGGGGCCTTGCTATGTTGCTCAGGCTGGTCTTGAACTCCTGACCTCAAGTGATCCTCCCACCTTGACCTCCCAAAGTGCTAGGATTACAGGCATGAGCACCATACCCGGCCCCCATCTCTTTGTAATACACTAGAATTATGAAATGGCAGCAGAAAGAATTGACCTTCTTGCCAGCAGTTGCATCAAACAGGTAGAATGATCTGAAGATGAGCAAAAGGAACCTTGTTATTTTTGACTTAAATGTTCTTGAGAACAAAAATGATGATGTCAGGCTTCAGAAGATGGTCCCTTGAGGGTTTAGTGGTTGAAAATCATCCGCACTTTCCTACTCCTTTCAACACACACACACACACGCAGTGTTGGGCTCAGTGGCACCACATAATAATAGCAACAGGCTTAAGGACAGTGCAAGCACAGCTGCATCAGGCTACTGTTGGGAGAAGGGAAACTAGACTGTGCACTGAGATTAAAAATGGCTTGGGCGAGTCATCAAACAACCCTGTCAAAAAGCACGATGTCTGATTTCACAGCCTCCATTGCTCCCTCCAACACCACGTGAAACATAAACTCCAAACTGATGAAGTCTCAGGCAGGTCAATCACCTTCTACTCAGCCCCAATGTGAAAGAGACTCATATGGAAAAGCCTACTCTAAACACAGGCTTATCTGTGTTGCAAGATGATAAAACATTACAGACTTAGGGAATTCATTCTCAGGTGAGAATTCAGGAACTGGCCCTGGGGGCTGTAAAATATACTGGCCATGAGTCCCTTAGGTAGTCAAAAGGATAATACGACCAAAGTTTAACCTGAGCTGATGTTACTGACATGAGTGTCAGTACATGCATCTGAAACTTACTCTGTCAATTCTCAAGAGAGGAAATGAAAGTAAAAGCATTTGTCACTTGAGGAATTTCTCTCTATGCATGATTATTTATTGCATTTCTCACATATTCAAAGTTGCCTTTGAGCCAAACTATGAAGTGAGTAAAACCTGACTTTTGTTCCTTGATTCCTTATTTTCTCGCCTCACTTTTTTTTTCTTTTGACAGTTAAATTAGGATACTAGTTTCACTCCTACTACAGGGAGAGTGGCCCCAAATAATACTGATTTAAGTGAGACGAAGGTTTATTTCTCTGACACACAGAAGTCCAAGCTAGTATGCCACTACCAGTAATACCAGGAATAGTTTTAGGCACTCGAATGCTTACCTAGTTACTTTGCAATCTGCAACATATGCTTTTTTCATCTTCTCTTGGTGCAACATGGCTGCTCCTGATCCCGCCAACTCATCTGTCTTCCCTCCTGCAGAAAGAAACGAAGGGGCAAGGGGCATGACCTGAAAGTTGCACGCATCACTTCTGCTCAAGCCCCATTGGCCAGAATTTAGTCCTATGCCCACACCAAACTGCAAGGGAGATATCGTTTAAAGCACAGAATGGTGATTTGGGTTCGGAATGAAGACCCTGAGTGATTTGGAATGGCTACATCTGTTCACTATGTGAAAAGTTGGTGATTAATTCAAGGCTGTACTGTGGAGGAGAGCTAGGAGGCCTGAATGCACCCAAAAGATGCTGACAGATTCAGTGGGGACAGGAAGTGACCTAGGCCCTGGAGACAAACTAGGGGACTCCCAAGAAAGCTGGCTTGTAGTGATATAGGAGTTAAAAAGGAATTACTTAGGGAGATAGCAAAGGCATGGGAGTCCTCGGGAGGGCTTTCCTTTTAATGAAAAGCAGCCCAAAATCATTTTCTAACAAAGAGCAGCTGGTAAAGTTGAGCTGCAGGCATAGACAAACAACCTGACAGCTTGTTGCACAGATGAATGCCAGCAGGAACTAAGGACTAGACATTTTCAAGATGGCAGCTCCATCTTGCCTTCTCTGCCAGCCATGTGTACAGCAAGAAGCAGACAAAATGGCCCCCATCAACTGCAAAGTCCATTTGCATAAGAAGATTAGGGTAGGGCGACCAGCCTTCCCAGAGAGCTTTGTAAATGTCATACCTGATGGAACCAATCTGTGAGGCCTAGTAAATCAGACAACGCCTCCTCAAACTGAACTATAAAACTCGGTGCATTCTCTATCAGCCAGTCCTTTCTGCTCGGAGACTCCAGGTGAAGCCAGCTGGACTTCCTGGGTCCAGTGGGGACTTGGAGAAGTTTTCTGTCTTACAAGAGGATTGTAAAATGCACCAATCAGCAGGAGTCTAAAAGTAGTCAGTTGCGGGAGGATTGAAAAAAGGGCCCTCTGATAGAACAGAAACAGAACATGGGCGGGGACAAATAAGGGAATAAAAGCTGGCCAACCCTCAGCCAGCAGCAGTAACTTGCTTGGGTTCCAATCAACGCTGTGGAAGCTTTGCTCTTTTGCTCTTCACAATAAATCTTGCTGCTGTTCACTCTTTGGGTCCGTGCCTTCTTTAAGAACTGTAACACCGTGAAGGTTCGCGGCTCCATTCTTGAAGTCAGCGAGACCACTGGCAGGAACCAACTCCAGACACACTTCCTTTACAGAAGAACCTGTTTTCCTTTCTCTTCTCTTCTAACTGTTAAACCTCTGCTCCTAAACTCTTCCTCTGTGTCCATGTCCTAAATTACCCTGGTGCCCAACAATGATCGCTGGGTTTTTTTGTTTTGTTTTGTTTTGAGACTGAATTTCGCTCTTGTTTCCCAGGCTGGAGTGCAATGGTGCAGTCTTGGCTCACCGCAGCCGCAGTCTCCTGGGTTCAAATGATTCTCTTGCTGTATTTTTACAAAATACAAAACGCCTGGCTAATTTTGTAAAAAATACAAAATGCCTGGCTAATTTTGTATTTTTAGTAGAGATGGGGTTTCTCCATGTTGGTCAGGCTGTTCTTGAACTCCCAACCTCAGGTGATCCACTCGCTTTGGCCTCCCAAAGTGCTGGGATCACAGGTGTGAGCCACCATGCCCAGCCAAACCCCAGATTTATACCCTAGACAATGTAGCCACTTCAGTGACATTTGCTTCCTCCTCTTGACCCCAGACCCTCCTGATCTACTGCAAGATTTGCCATATGCAGGGGAATTGTGGGTAACCCTGGAAAGTTTAAATTGGGAGTAAATTACTTACCTGAACATGTCACTCCCCAGCTCAAATCCCCCACTCTGAGCAAAATCAAGTTTGTTGTTGTTGTTGTTGTTGTTGTTTTTGAGAGAGAGTCTCACTCTGTTGCCCAGGCTGGAGTGCAATGGCACTATCTCAGTTCACTGCAACCTCTGCCTCCTGGGTTCAAGCTATTCTTGTGGCTTGGCCTCCCGAGTAGCTGGGATTACAGGTACGTGCCACCATGCCTGGCTAATTTTTGTATTTTTAGTAGAGACAGGGTTTCACCATGTTGGGCAGGCTGGTCTTGAACTCCTGACCTCAGGTGATCCACCCACCTCGGCCTCCCGAAGTGCTGGGATTACAGGCATGAGCCACCGTGCCCTGCCCAAAAGTTGTTATCTTGACTACAAAGCCCAGTGTCCTCTAGCCCCTGCCCACGTGTCTCCAACCCCATCCCACGTGACCCTGCCCCTTCTCCACTGTGCGGCCACCACGCTGCCCCCCTGGCTACTTCTAAAGCACACAAATATGTTTCTGCCTGAGGGACTTTACACCTGCTGGCCCCACTACTTATACGGCCTTCCCCCAAATATGTACAAGACGGGTAGCCTCCCTGCTTTCAAGTTTCTGCTCAAATGTCACCTCTATCCAGAGGCAATCCCTGACCAGCCATTTTAAAATGGTGCTACTCCAAGTGAGGCAAACAGACCGGAATTTGTCTGTGAACAGTTTGCTGCCATTTGGCCATAAGTTGAGCCCAGAAATTTTGAAGGTGCACATCTAGAATTCTGCTGCAATATCCAAGACCGTGACTTGTCTCACTGACCAGGGTATAGATGAGTTTGGGGGGTGTTGAATTCAGGTGCTGAGTCACACGTAGACTGCACTACATTCTAGTCATGCATGTTAGGACCACCATTACATTTTTATAATTTATTGCATTATCATAATTTTAGCCCTTAATTAGGCTTGCTTTCAATTTAAAGTTTAGCATTATTAGTTGTAAAAAAGATTTTGTGTTCTGTTTTTTTTTTTTTTTGAGATGAAATCTCGCCCTCGCCCAGGCTGAAATGCAGTGGCACAATCTCGGCTAACTGCAACCTCCGACTCCCTGGTTCAAGCGATTCGCCTGCCTCAGCCCCCCAAGTAGCTGGGATTACGGGCACGGGTCACCACGCCCAGCTAATTTTTGTGTTTTTAGTAGAGACGGGGTTTCGCCATGTTGGACAGACTAGTCTCAAACTCCTGACCTCAGGTGATCTGCCCGTCTTGGTCTCCCAAAGTGTTGGGATTACAGGTGTGAGTGGTTTTCTGTATTTAATTTTTTACCTTAACTTACTGGTGGTGACACAAGCATTACTGTATTATTTTTGTCAAGAAAAGGCTTGTTTTTTCCAAAAATAGCAGTGGTAATCAACCAAATAATGACAACAGATGTTATTTCCAATAGAGTAAAAGCAAAATCATGTATACTAATTTTACTCAGATACACATTCACTTATATATCAATGTTGGGTTCGTAGCTATCATTGATGGCAAATTGTTAAAAACTATGATGTGTTATTTATAGAGCTGTACTGGCTAATGATGTTTTGAAACCATCAAAACTTAAGCAGCATTTACACAGAAAGCATGAACAGTTCAAAACCAAAATAATCCTTTGGGCGGGTGCAGTGACTCACTCCTATAATCCTAGCACTTTGGGAGGCAGAAACGGGAGGATCATTTGAACACAGGAGTTTGAGACCAGCCTGGGAAACATAATGAGACCTCATCTCAAAAAAGAAAAAGAAAAAAATCCTCTTAAGGAAAGACTAGCAAATTAAAAAGCTGATGGAAGCAGTCACTTGATATTTCATTTACAAACATTAGTAATTTGCAGGTATCTTATGAAGTAGCACTTTGGATTGCTAAGATTGAAAAGTACAATTGCTGAGACATTAGTAAAAGATTGAAGCAAAGATGTTTGGGGCTGGGCGCGGTGGCTCATGACCGTAATCTCAGCACTTTGGGAGGCTGAGGTGGGTGGATCCCTTGAGGTCAGGAGTTTGAGACCAGCCTGGCTAACATGGTGAAACCCTGTGTCTACTAAAAATACAAAAATTAGCTGGGTGTAGTGGCAGGCACGTGTAATCCTAAGTACTTGGGAGTCTGAGGCAGGAGAATTGCTTGAACCCGGGAGGTGGAGATAGCAGTGAGCCAAGATCGTGCCACTGCACTCCAGCCTGGGCAACAGCAAGACTCTGTCTCAAAAAAAAAAAAAAAAAAAAATGTTTATTTGGAAATGGGTAAATCTTGGACAGAGAAGGTAGCTCAGGTACCATTTTCCTATGATATTATAGCTCAATGTATTCAGGAACTGCAGAAACCAACCAACTGAACAAATTAAGCTGGTATTTTCATTGCAACTTGACTAATGTACACATATTGCCAATGGCAGTCTTTCTTTTTTTTGAGACAGGGTCTTGCTCTGTCGCCCAGGCTGGAATGCAGCAATGCAATCATGGCTCACTGCAGCCTCAACATCTCCCACCTCAAGCCTTCTGAGTAGCTGGGACTAAAGTGTGTGCCACCACACCTGGCTAATTTTTTTGTATTTTTTTGTAGAGACAGGGTTTCGCCATGTTGTCTAGGCTGGTCTCAAACTCCTGGGTGCAAGCAATCTACCTGCCTCAGCCCAAAATGAGGGGTTACAGGAGTGAGCCACCACACATGGCTGCCAATGGCAATTTTTAAAGTATATGTGTGATTTGAAGATGATGCATCAAATAAATAATTATTTCTTTCAACTTAATTGGCTATAGACACAAGTAGCTCCGAGATGTTTAAAACTCTGAAGGATTATATTGGCTTAAGTGTAGTTTGCACTTTAAGATTCACGTCGGAGTGAGTTCTGATGGTGTAGCCGCAATGACAGAAAAGCTTTCTGGAATAGATACACAGATTAAGGATTTTACACTGGAATATAAACCAACATACTGCTTCCTTCATAACGTCTTACTACAAAAAAAAAAAAGTCAATGTGGTTAGCATTATCATAAGAATTGTGAATTAAATAAAACCTAATGTGTTAAAATTAAGATAATTATCTTCATGTAACAATATGAAAGCTGATTACATGTAATATGAGGTATGATGTTTGTCAAAAAGAGGCCATCTGTCAAGAATGTTTGAACTATGAAACAAACTCTGTGCCTCTGAAGGATAAAAAGCTAGGTTGGTTCCACCTTCCTTTTTGAGATGCAGTCTCACTCTATCTTGCAGGCTGAAGTGCAGTGGTGCGATCTCGGCTCACTACAACCTCTGTCTCTCAGGTTCAGGCAATTCACCTGCCTCAGTTCCCCAGTAGCTGGGATTACAGGAGCACAGCACCATGCCCAGCTAATTTTGTATTTTTGGTAGAGATGGGATTTCACCATGTTGGCCAGGCTGGCCTCGAACTCCTGACCTCAATTGATCCTCCCACCTCGGCCTCCCAACGTGCTGGGATTACAGATGTGAGCCACTGCACCCAGCCTTGGTTCCACCTTCTAAAATATGTAAATATTGTAAAAACAATCTTGCTGATTTACTTGATATCATCAGTATTTTGAGTAATCTTAATATTTCCATGAAAGGAAGGAGTACAATATATTTTTCAAAAGATTAAAAGGCAAAAGGGAAGTTAGAAGCTTGCCAGTACAGTTCCTTCAGATGCTATGATTATAGATTGTCATAACATGTTCCATAATTATCAGTAAAATAGGTGATAATCTTGATATTGCATATCTGTCAAAACTTACCACCACATGTCTTATGAACTTAACAAAATGTTTTGAATTTTGTTTTCCATCAAAAGAAGATACACAAATAGGAAATTCTTAGATCTAGAATATATTTTTTCCATCAAAAAAGAGTTTAAATTGACCTGTAATTTTACAGGAGAAATTGTTGGGACTGCCTACTGACGAATGATTAAAGATACATTTTGAAAATACAGCATCACTTGCTTCCTTTTGCAGAAAAGTGAAAAAATTAATATACTGGGCTTAATCCAATGCTTCAAAATTTCTTCTTCTATTTCTATTACCTTGTGATTTTGGTTTCTCTGTAATAAATGATTTTAGAGCCAAGCAGAAATAGTTTAGAACCATATTATGCTCTGTATCAGGAGGTCAGGAGTTCGAAACCAGCCTGGCCAACATGGTGAAACCCTGTCTCTACTAAAAAATACAAAAATTAGCTAGGTGTGGCTGTGCACACTGTCGTCCCAGCTACTTGGGAAGCTGACACAAGAGAATCGCTTGGACCAGGGAGGCGGAGGTTACAGTGAGCCGAGATTGCACCATCGCACTCCAGCCTGGGCGACAGAGCGAGACTTCTTCTCTCAAAAAAAACCAAACAAAAACAAAAACAAAAACAAAAAAACAAAAATGTCCAAAACAGATTGAAAAAAAGAAAATCTGGTCCTTCACCACAGGTAATTTGAGAAGCACTGATTTAAAATAGTAGCTCTCGATCCTGCTTTATTTCTCTTCATGGCTTTTACTAACACCTCGGATTATAAAGTTCTATCTGTTTAATCATTTGTTTCTTGCACATCTCTTAGACTAGGGTGCAGCTCAGTGGGAATGGGAACCTCCTTGTTCACCATTATACTTCTAGATCCTCAGCAGTTGCTGGCATGTGGTACATGGTCTGTATTTGTTTTCGTGGAGAAAGGACTCAGTTCTCAGGCATAACAAGTGAGGTGAATGAGTTCATTTGGCTAAAGTTGCCCAGGATTTCCTCAGTGTCCAGATGCAGTCTCCTTATCTAATATTAAACACGTCTGTTACCAAATATTCTCTATTAATCAGCACTGTTGATACAGCTCTGTGATCACAGCACTTTTCCTGATTTTCTGAGTCCCAGGAATCCTGACACCTAAGCATACTCACTAATAATTGAATGAGCCATTGAATGAGCCATTGAATGAGCCATGGACCTGCTATTAAGAATTGGGGACACACAAATACATTTTAGACAGTTTCCTTTTTTTTTTTTTTGAGATAGAGTCTCACTCTGTCTCCCAGGCTGGAGTTCAGTGACATGATTTTGGCTCACTGCAACCTCCGCTTCCTGGGCTCAAGCGATTCTCCTGTCTCAGACTTCCAAGTAGCTGGGATTACAGGCACCAGCCACCACGCTCAGCTAATTTTTGTATTTTTAGTAGAGACGTGGTTTCACCATGTTGGCCAGGCTTGTCTCAAACTCCTGACCTCAGGTGATCCACCGGCCTGGGCCTCCCAAAGTGCTGGGATTACAGGCGTGAGCCATGGTGCCAGGCCCATTTTAGACATTTGCATCCAAATGATCACAATTTTGAATTTTTTTTTTTTTTTTTTT
>NW_012111808.1:5185004-5198989 GCF_000951035.1 Colobus angolensis palliatus | reverse complement strand
GAAGGAAGGAAGGAAGGAAGGAAGCCCGAGGGAGGGAGGCAAAGCAAGATGGCCAAAGAGAAGCCTCCAGCAATCGTTCTGTTCATATGAACACCACATTTGCCAGCTATCTACACTAAAGAGCACTTCATAAGAACCAAAAATCAGGTGAGCAATCACAATACCTGGTTTTAACTTCATATCACTGACAGAGGCATTGAAGAGCGTAGAAAAGAAAGTCTTGAATCTCTGATGCCACCCCTCCCCAATCTTCCAGCAATGGCTGCTCGGTGCAGAGAGAGAATCTGTGTGCTTGTGAGAAGAAGAATGCAGAGGCTGGGGGACTTTGCATTAGAACTCAGTGCTGCCAACATAGGGCAGAACTCAGCTGGTGCCCAAGGAAGGAGCATTTAGACCGGCCTTAGCCAGAGGGACATTGCCCATGCCAGTGGTTGGAATTTGAGTTTTGGCAAGCCTTGCCACCATGAGCTAAATGGCCCTGGGGTCCTAAATAAACTTAAAAGGCTCTCTAGGCCACAAGGGCTACAAATCCCAGGCAAGTCCTAGTGCTGTGCTAGGCTTGGAGCCAGGGTACTGTGGGGACACGCACCCTAGTGAAACACTAGCCAGGGGTGCTAAGGGAGTACTCCCCCAACCCCAGGCAGCACAGCTTGCAGCAATGAAAGTGACTCCTTCCTTCTGCTTGAACAGAGGACAGGGAAGAGTAAAGATGACTTTGTTTTGCACCTTGGATACCAGCTCAGCTACAGTAGGATAGGGCACTGGGCAGAGTCGTGAGGCCCCTATTCCAGGCACTAGCTGCTGGATGACATTTCTAGACATACCTGGGCCAGAAGGGAATCTGCTGCCTTGAAGATGAGGACCCAGTCCTGGCAGGATCCATCACCTGCTGACTAAAGAGGCCTTGAGCCCTGAATACTCAGCGTGGTAACCAGGTAGTATGTGCTGTGGGCCCTGGCTGAGAGACTCTGAGATGTGCTGACTTCAGATGTGATGCAGCATATTCCCAGCTGCAGTGGCTATGAGGAGAGACTCCTTCTGCTTGAGAAAAAAAGAATAAAGGGGACTTGGTCCTGCAGCTTAGGTATCAGCCCTGCCACAGTGGAGAAGAGCACCAGGCAGCCTCTGGGGGTCCTCAATTCCAGGCTGTGGCTCTTGGACTGCACTTCTGAACCTAACCTGGCCCAGAGAGAAGCCCACTGCCCTGAAGGGTGCGTCCCAGGCCTGGTAGCATTTACCACAAGCTGACTGAAGAGCCCTTGGGCCTTAAGGACACATTGGTGGTGCCCTGGCAGTAAGTAGTCTTCCCCATGCACCTGTGGGAGTGGTGCCTGGTGGACACGGGGAGAGACTCCTCTGCCTGGGGAAAGGGGAGGGAAGAGTGGGAAGAGCATTTTTGTGTGTGTTTGTGTGTGGTTTCAGTGCTGTCTCAGCTGCAGTAGAATAGAGCACCAGATAGATTTCTAAGGTTTGCAACTCCAGGCCCTGGTTCCTGGATAGCATCTCTGGACCCATTCAGGGGAATTTCCCACCCCGAAGGGAATGACACAAGGTTGACTGGCTTCACCATCAGCTGATTAGAAAACTCTAGGGCTTTGAGCAAACATAGGTAGTGGTTACAGCAAGCCTTGGGCAAGACCCAGTTCTGTGCTGGCTTTGGATCTGACCCAGTACAGTCCCAGTGGTGGTGGCCACAGGGGTGTTTGTGTCACCCCTCCCCTAGCTCCAGGCAGCTCAGCACAGACAGACAGACTCTGTTTGTTTGGGAGAAAGTAAGGGCAGAGAACAAGAGTCTCTGTCTGGTAATCTAGAGAATTCTTCTGGATCTTATCCAAGACACCGGCCGGGCGCGGTGGCTCAAGCCTGTAATCCCAGCACTTTGGGAGGCCGAGACGGGCGGATCACGAGGTCAGGAGATCAAGACCATCCTGGCTAACACGGTGAAACCCTGTCTCTACTAAAAATACAAAAAACTAGCCGGACGAGGTGGCGGGCACCTGTAGTCCCAGCTACTCCGGAGGCTGAGGCAGGAGAATGGCGTAAACCCGGGAGGCAGAGCTTGCAGTGAGCTGAGATCCGGCCACCGCACTCCAGCCCGGGTGACAGAGCAAGACTCCGCCTCAAAAAAAAAAAAAAAAAAAAAGACACCAAGGCAGTGCTTCTATAAGTCAACAAGAACCGTAGTGTCACTGGGCTTGGGGTAGCACCTAATGCAGATACAGCTGCAGTGACCAAAATGTAGATCACAACACCCAAGTCCTTTAGAATACCTGTAAAGCCTTCATAAGAATGATGAATATAAAGGAGCCCAAACTGCAAAGACTACAATAAATATCTAACTCTTCAATGCCTAGACACGGATGAACATCCACAAGCATCGAGACCATCCAGGAAAAAGTGACCTCACCAAACAAACTAAATAAGGCACCAGGGGCTAATCTTGGAGAGACAGAAATATATGACCTTTCAGACAGATAATTCAAAATAGCTGTTTTGAAGAAACTCAAAGAAATTCAAGATAACTCAGAGAAGGAATTCAGAATCTTATCAGATAAATTTAACAAAGGAATTGAAATAATTAAAAATAATCAAGCCGAAATGATATCCCAGGAAACAAATGTGCACTGAGATGAGAAAAGCGTGAAAACACTGAAATGTTAGAAGAAAAGATAATCCAGATGTGTTGATCCCAACCTTGGCTGCACACTAGAATTACTTGAATTCTTTTTTTTTTTTTTTTTTTTTTTTGAGACGGAGTCTCGCTCTGTCGCCCAGGCTGGAGTGCAGTGGCTGGATCTCAACTCACCGCAAGCTCTGCCTCCTGGATTTACGCCATTCTCCTGCCTCAGCCTCCCGTGTAGCTGGGACTACAGGCGCCCGCCACCTCGCCTGGCTAGTTTTTTGTAGTTTTTAGTAGAGACGGGGTTTCATCAGATTAGCCAGGATGGTCTCAATCTCCTGAACTCGTGATCCACCCATCTTGGCCTCCCAAAGTGCTGGGATTACAGGCTTGAGCCACCGCACCCAGCCAGACTTACTTGAATTCTAATGTGAGCAGTTGTAAATCCTGATGCCTGGTCACACTAAATCAATCAAATCAGTAATTTTAAAACTCCACAGGTGATTCCAGTGTGCCTGCAGACTTGCCTGCCACTGGTCCAGAACAGTCCTCGACAAACCTTAACCTGCATATAAATCTTTTGCTTTTTTTTTTTTTCTTTTTCTGAGACAGAGTCTTGCTCTAGTACCCAGGCTGGAGCACAGTGGTGCAATCTTGACTCACTGCAACTTCTGCCTCCAGGGTTTAAGTGATTCTCATGTCTCAGCCTCCCAAGTAGCAGGGATTATAGGTGTATATCACTGCATCTGGCTAATTTTGATATTTTTAGTAGAGACAGGGTTTCACCATGTTGACCATGCTGGTCTCAAACTCCTGGCCTCAAATGCTCTTCCCACCTTGGCCTCCCAAAGTGCTGGAATTACTGGCATGAGCCACTGCACCTGGCCTGAGTCATTTGCATTTCTTTCTTTCTTTCCTTCCTTCCTTCTTTCTGAGACAGCGTCTGGCTCTGTCACCCAGGTGGGAGTGCAGTGGCTCGATCTCAACTCACTGCAGTCTCTGCTCCTGCACTCAAGCCATCTTCCCACCTCAGCCTCCGAAGTAGCTGGGATTACAGGCACATGCCACCACACCTGGCTAATTTGTATATATTTATATTTTTGTTTGTTTGTTTGTTTGTTTTGTAGAGATGGGATTTTGTCATGTTGCCCAGGCTAGTCTTGAACTCCTGAGCTCAAGCAATCTACTGACCTCAGCCTCCCAAAGTGCTGGGATTGCAGGCATGAGCCCCTGCACCCGGCCAAGATGCCACATGTCTAACAAGCTTCCAACTGCTGCTGCTGCTGGTCCAGGGACCATACTTTGAGGAACAAGGCTCAAGAAGGTAGGTGGTAAGCCAACGTGCAACTGATGAACAAGTAGCAGGATAGCAGGCAAGACTTTGAGAAGCATCTTCAGCACATTATTTTTTTATTGTGGGAAAATATACACAACACAAAATTTACCATCATAACCATTATTTTTTTTTTTAATTTGAGATGGAGTTTTGCTCTTGTTGCCCAGGGTGGAGTGTAATGGTGCAGTCTTGGCTTACCACAACCTCCGCCTCCCAGGTTCAAGCTCCTGCCTCAGCCTTCCAGGTAGCTGGGATTACAGGCACCTGCCACCATGCCCAGCTAATTTTTTTATTTTTAGTAGAGACGAGGTTTTACCATGTTGGCCAGGCTGGTCTCGAACTCCTGACCTCAGGTGATCCATTCGCCTTAGCCTCCCAAAGTGCTGGGATTACAGGTGTGAGCCACTGCGCTGGGCCTCATCATAACCATTTTAAAGTATACAGTTCAATGACATTAAGTACAATCGTGATTGTGCAACCATCACCACCATCCACCTCCAGATGTTTTTCATCTTCCCAAACAACTACTCTGTCCCCATTAAACACGAACTCCCCTCTAACCCCTCTCTCTAGCTCAGTGGTCCCCAACCTTTTTGGCATCAGGGACTTGTTTTGTGGAAGACATTTTTTCCACAGACCAGGGTGGGGGATGTTTTTGGGATGATTGGAGCTCATTGCATTTATTGTGCACTTTATTTCTATTATTATTACATTGTGACATATAATGAAATAATTATGCAACTCACCATAATGTAGAATCAGTGGGAGCCTGAGCTTGTTTTCCTGCAACTAGATGGTCCCATCTGGGGGTGATGGGAGACAGTGACAGATCATCAGGTATTAGCTTCTCGTAAGGAGTGAACAACCTAGATCCCTTGCATGCGCAGTTCACAGTAGGGTTTGCGTTCCTGTGAGAATCTAATGCCACAGTTGATCTGGCAGGAGGCGGAGCTCAGGCAGCAATGTGAGTGATGGGGAGTAGCTGCAAATGCAGATGAAGTGCCACTCATCACTCGCTTGCTAGCCGCTCACCTCCTGCCATGTGACCTGGTTCCTAACAGGCCACAGACTCATACCGGTCTGTGGCCTGGGGATTGGGGGCCCCTGCTCTAGCCTCTGGCAAACACCATGCTACATTCTGTCTCTATGAATTTAACTATTCTAGGGACCTCACATAAGTGGAGTCGTACAGTATTTGTCCTTTTGCGACTGGCTTGTTTTACTTAGCATCATGTTCTCAAGGTTCATTCACATGTCAGAATTTCCTACCTGTTTAAGGCTAAATAATATCTCATTGTATACATAGATGCATTATTTTTGAGCAAATTGATCTCTGTAAGAAAACTGATCAGCTGTTTTGATTATAAAAGAACATACCCACGGTGCTTCAGAGCAAAGGGAATCTATTAAACAGCACCAAAGTCACTCCCCTAAATGGGCTGTCCTTTGTAATACGAACATGACCTCCTTCTAGGGGTTCTGATCCGCCATCCTTTTCCCATTCAACATCAGTCGGGAAATTCCTGGTTATCAGTGGCATAACACGTTAGTTAGCAAGTAGTCAGTTCTGCACTGTGATGATGAAGCTCAAAGCTAAGCTGCTGGAATAGGGCCAGAAGGATGAGGTCACCAGCGAGCCTGGCTCACATACTCTCAGGTGACCTCAAAGTGACAGAGAAGCTTTCGGTGGAAACGCCTCAGTGACAACTATGCAAAAGCAGCAGACCCTCTGGGGACAGCACTAGTAACCAGTTTTTCCTGGTAGAGGTACTGCTGCCTTAGAAAAAGGAGGAAAAAAAATCCCCCAAAGGAAATGAACAAGGAGTTCTTTGCTGAACTAAACGAAAAGGTTGACACCCAAAAATAAAACAATGTAAGAACATTCCAAAGGAAATACTGGATCTGCATTTAGAAACACGAGAACTTACTTCCAGCAAGCCAGTAAGAACCAAACTGACCACCTGTGGGGAGGGGTTTTTTTTTTTATCAGTCTCAAATATCAGGAAGCTTTCCCCAAGGGCCAATCCTGATATAATCTCACCACGATCCCTGCAGTCTGGGGTTGACTTTTTCCTTGGAGTATAAACTTTTCCCTGTTGCTCTTTTTCTGTGCTTACTTGGCATTTGTGAAGAAGGACTTATCTAGTTAACGCTTGAACAGGAGGGGATTTTCTGCTCTGTATTCCAGAAACAGCCTGGCAGGATCTTAGATCTGAGAATTCAATGGGTCTGGGATGGAATGCTTCCTCTTTGGGCAAGTTATTTATTCATACTACCACAGTTTCATTTATCTCATTGGTAAAATGAAGCTGAAGATCACTTCCACATAGTATTAGCATAAGGATGACATGAGATAGTGTGTATAAAATTGTCTGGTCAATTCTCAAAAGAAGACAACCAACAACAAACGTATGAAAAAAAGCTCAACATCACTGACCATTAGAGAAACGCAGATCAAAACCACAATGAGATACCATCTCGTACTAGTCAGAATGGTGATTATCAACAAACCAAGAAACAACAGATGCTGGTGAGGCTGTGGAGAGATAGGAACACTTTTATATTGTTGGTAGGAATGTAAATTAGTTCAACCATTGTGGAAGACAGTGTGGTGAGTCCTCAAAGACTTAGAACTAGAAATACCATTTGACCCAGGAATCCCATTGCTGAGTATATACCAAAAGGAATATAAATCATTCTATTATAAAGATACATGC
The DNA here is from genome assembly GCF_000951035.1 of Colobus angolensis palliatus. Lineage (NCBI taxonomy): Eukaryota > Metazoa > Chordata > Mammalia > Primates > Cercopithecidae > Colobus > Colobus angolensis. The sequence goes on along the minus strand of NW_012111808.1, from coordinate 5,192,316 downwards.
ATGCATATGTTCACTGCAGCACTACTCACAATAGCAAAGACATGGAATCAACCTAAATGCCCATCAATGATAGACTGGATAAAGAAAATGTGATACATATACACCATGAAATATTATGCAGCCATAAAAAGGAGCGAGATCATGTCCTTTGCAGGGACATTGATGGAGCTGGAAGCCATTATCCTCAGCAAACTAATGCAGGAACAGAAAACCAAACACTGCGTGTTCTCACTTGTAAGTGGGAGTTGAACAATGAGAACACATGGACACAGAGCGGAACAACCCACACCAGGGCCTGTTGGTGGGGTGGCGGGGGAGGGGGTGGAGGAAGGAGGGAGAGCATCATGATAAATAACTATGCATGCTGGCATTAATACCTAAGTGATGTGTTAGGTGCAGCAAACCACCATGGCACACGTTTACCTATGTAACAAACCTGCACAGCCTCCACATGTATCCTGGAACTTAAAATGACATTTTAAAAAACTGAAAAAAAAAAAATCAATAATAGTGTCTGCTTACAGGGCACACTATAAATGTTGGTATGAATGTCCTTTCTGTATTTCTAATCCAGGCACTGTTAGGTAGAGGGAAGCCAATGATGAGCAAAAGTAGACAATGCCCACCCTCAAAGGGCGTTCAGTGTAGAGGGGAGACAGAATGGGAAAGGAACAGAGTGCTATTAGAATTACGAGAGCTATGATGAGACTTTTTTGGCGAATCTTTCCCCTGGAAGAGACCACTGACCTGCAGCCTGGAGGGTAAACTGGCCTTAACCAGGTGAGCGATAAAACCTGTTCCAGGCCAAGGCCTCAAGGTGGCAAGTGACCGTGTTTGAGAGAAGACAGGATAGCTGGAGCCAAAAGAGAGAAGTTGAGACAGAGTGGAGGGAGGTGCCAGACTGGACGGAGTGTTGATAGCCATGCCAGGTAGCTTTGTCTTTATTCTGAGACCATGGGAAGTCCTTGGGGGCAGGCAGTCACTGTTGAAGGCTAACATTTCACGTTTGGAAAACTCCTTGGTCCCAGAGACAGATGATGGCAGATCAGGATGGTGATGATGGAGACGGAGACAAGAAGATGGATTGGGAGCTTTGGGGGCCATAAAACCATAGGTATCACATGGTATTTGTTCTAGACGCGTTTGGAGAACAAATTGATGAATAGGATTGATGACTGGCCCAGACATCAGTCTGAGACACAGGAAAAATGGTGTGTGTATAATCTGGCTATAACAAGGAATGAAGGAGTGTGCGCAGCTTGGATGAGCCCCAGAAATGTTCTGCTTCGTGGAAGACATCAGTGACAAACGACCATGTAAGTGATTCCATTTCTATGAGATGTTAAGAATAGCAAAAACGATTGAGACAAAGGAAATCAGTGGTTGCCAGGGTTGGGGAAATTAAGGGGTGACAGCCAAAGGGTATGGGGTTTCCTCTTGAAGGGATGAAAATGTTCTAAAATTGATTGTGATGATCATTGAGCAACCGTACGAATATACTAAAATCCATTGAATTACACATTTCAGAGAGGTGCATTGTATAGTATATAAATTATCTCTTTCTCTCTCTTTTTTAGCTATGTCCTACAGGAAGGAGTAAATTATATCTCAATAAAGCTGTTACCAAAATAAGCCACATGGAGAGAAGAGTGTGAGAAGAAGGCTCATGGTCATATGTACTGCTGCTCACTGCCTGAATAGTCCAGTGGGCATGACCCCCACGGTGCTGAGATGGGCATTTCCTCACCCAGCATCTTCCCTGGCCCTTAACCCCACTCCCTGATGTTAGCCCTAACTCCTTCCAGATCAAATGAGATGGTTCTGTCTTCAGACTTCCAGGAAAGGAAAAGAGAGGACAGTGTATTCTTCTTTTAAATTAGTTAATTAATTTTTTTTTTTTTTTTTCTGAGACAGAGTCTCGCTCTCTTACCCAGGCTGGAGTGCAATGGCATGATCTCGGCTCACTGTGACCTCCACCTCCCGGGTTCAAGTGATTCTCCTGCCTCAGCCTCCCGAGTAGCTGGGATCACAGACATGTGCCACCATGCCTAGCTAATTGCTTTTGTATTTTTTAATAGAGATGGGGTTTTGCCATATTGGCTAGGCTGGTCTCAAACTCCCGACCTCAGGTGATCCGCCCACCTTGGCCTCCCAAAGTGCTGAGATTATAGGCATGCACCAACACACCCAGCCCAGCAGTGTATTCTTCTAACTACCTCATTGCTACCTACTTCACTCTATGGATCTGGGGCAAAGAACTGTCATGTGACAGCAGCTGCCACTGAACAGTGACTAAAGGAAGGACAGAAACTCCTACTCATCCTCCAGGTCTCTATTTAGATGTCACCTTCTCCAAGAAACCTTCTGGGACTTCCAAAAATGAGTCAGAGCCCCTCCTCTGTCTTCTCACAGGACTTCCCCCTTGTGAACACTTGCCCTACCAGGGGCTGATGGCTTGTTTCCTTGCTCTCGGCTCACTGAGTGAAGGGGTGGACTGCCCCTCCACACCTGTGGGTGCTTCTCGTTAGGTGGAATGAGAGACTTGAGAAAAGGAAGTAATACACAGAGACAAAGTATAGAGAAAGAAAAGCGGGACCCAGGGTACCAGTGCTGTGCTTACAGAGGACTCACACTGGCACCGGCCTCTGAGTTCCCTTAGTATTTATTGAGAATTATCTTTACCGTTAAAAGGATAAGGGAGTGGCTGGAAAATAGGATCATTGTAGGGAGGAAATCAGCAGTAAGACATGAACAAAAATCCTTGTAACATGAATAAGTTTAAAGGAAAATGCTGTGCCTTGAGATGCATATGTGAACATCTCCATAAACCTTTTAGCAGTATTGCTCCAGCAAGTCCCACCTTATTTCAGCAAGTCCCACCTTATTCCTAAAGGCGTTTTTTCCTTATTCAGTAAACAAAGCACACAATGGGTATTACCTGGAGATGTTCCATTGCCCAGGGAGGGGCAGGATTTTTTAACTAGCAAGCTGCCTTCAGGTATTTTTTTTACAAAGACACATCCTGCACAGCCCAATATCCTTTTAACCTTAAATCACCTTCGCACATGTCTCTTGCAAGGACAAAGTTGGGGGTAGGGTCACAGATTAACAGCATCTCAAATACAGAGCCAAATGGAGTCTCTTATGTCTACTTCCTTCTATATAGACACAGTAACAGGCTGATCTCTTTCTTTTCCCCACAACTGAGCTCTCACCTCCTCCAGGGCCAGCAATGGGGCTTGCTCACCAGTTGTATCCTCAGCACAGTGACAGAGGCTTGTGCAGATTTTATGGCCACAGCAGCCAAAACAGATATGGGTCTGAAGGAGGTGCTAGGAGTCCCTACTGCAGGGATCAAAGCAAGCATGAATGAGCACGTGCAGATGACCTCACGCTTCCGTAGAGCAGGGATCACGCTTGCATTGCTCGAGCTCTGGGCATCTCTCCTCCTTCCAAAACAACTCCAGGTTGTGCACAGAGGTGACACTTACCGACTGACCAGCCTCTCATCTCCCACCCTGTGGGGGAGCAACAGGAATCGCCAATGCTCATACCAAAGTGCTTTTATTTTGTTTTTCCTTTCCATAGATTGTCTGAATTTTTGAGATTCTGGGTTTAAATGAATACTTCATATATTATATGTTTATATATATACACACACACATATATATATAATATGTTATATCCTCCTGCTGAGGATGGTTGAGTTTTAAGGTTGTTTGCATCTCTCCTAGACTTTACCCTGTTTTTTACTCACTGTATTCTTTCTTTAAAAGATGGAAAGCTTAGTCTTCTCATTTATTTCAGCCAGGAATGTATTCAGCTGTGAGTGGCAGTGAACTGAGAGCTAGTTGGCTTAAACACATGAAGATTTTATTTTCTCACTTAAAAATAAGTCCAGAGTGGGGCAGTCTGGGCTGAGGGAGTGGCAGCATGATGTCATCAGGGAATCACACTCTTTATGTTTCTGGTCTACCCTCCTCAGTAAATAGCTTTCATCTGCAAAGTCCCCTCAGATCCAAGATGGCAACCACTTAGCAGCGATCATCATCACATCGCTGAGTAGAAGACGAAGGAAAAGGGTGTGTTTCTGGACTTTCAGAGAGTCTTTGGACGTCTCATGTAACATTCTGCCTACACCTCATGGGTCAGAACCTTATCACATGGCCACATGCCGCTGAAGGGAGACTGGGACACATGGTCCTTTAGCTGGGCATGCTGTTGCCGCCATGTAATATCAGGATCTGTGACTGGGGGAAAGTGGAGCATGGATGGTGAAGCAGGTGAAGTCCCCATCCTCCACCATGCAATTAGCTTCCACTGCTTTGTGAGTGCAAATGACATTCCAAGTGAAAGTCTCCTTGCACCCGCGTTGATAGGGCTTCTGTGCCTTTTAACCTGGGTCAATCTTTTGGTTCTAGAACAATGGGAAGTGGCCCCTTTTGGCTTGAGGGGGTCTAAACACTGCCTGCTCCAAGAGCTCAAGACAATCTCTCTTCCTCAGACTTGACTGCAACTGCTGCCTAAAATTTCACCACCAAAGAGTTATGCCGTTGAGATGAAATATTAATTTCTATTTTAAATGAAGGTCCTCTGAGAAGGGTTAACACATAGAGCTGCACCCTGTCATTCCTCTTTCATCTAGTAGGACTGGAGACAGTGAATCATGGGGAGAGGAGGGACAGCAGTCCCATCACAATCACAGACGTCATTGCTTGAAGAGGGAGGGGCTGGGTTGAGCCTGGGCAGGACCCAGAAGATCAGAGGGTGAGTTTTTCCAGCACCTCAGTGGGGAAAGACAAGCCCATGAATAGAAGCTATTGTAAGGGAATGTAGAAAGTGGCCCTAGTAACTTAGAATCAAAGACTTAGTTTTGAAAAGGAGCTTAGCTATCATCAGGTCAAATGTACCCATTTTATAGATGATGAAATGGAGTCTGAAAAAGGCCAAGTGACCTGACTGAGGTCCACAAAGGGCTAGTAGCAGGCACAGGTGTCAGACTCTCTCTCCTGATTCCTAGTCCAGGAATCATTACAAGTTGTTGTTTTCTTTCTTTCTCCTTTCTTTCCTTTTCCCCTTCCTTCCCCTGCCCTCCTCTCCCCTCCCTTCTCCTCCCCTTCCCTTTTGACAAGGTCTTACTCTGTTGCCCATGCTACAGTTCAGTGACACCATCAAAGCCCATTGCAGCCTTGACCTTGTAGGCTCAAGCAATCCTCCTGCTTCAACCTCCCAAATAGCTGGGACTACTACAGGCACATGCCACCATGCCCAACTAAATTTTTTTTGTAGAGACAGGGTCTCACTATATTGCCCATGCTGCTCTTGAACTCCTGACCTCGAGTGATCCTCCTGCCTGAGCCTCAAAAAGTGCTAGGACTATAGGCATTAGCCACTGTGCCCAGTCACAGGTTGTCTTTTATTTTTGTTCCACAGAGGACTAGGGCTCCTTGGAGGGGGCTGAAGAGGAGAGGAAGGAAGGGTGAAGCTCTGGGTCCTATCAAATGTGAAACCAGGTTTCGTGGGGGCTGAAGTTTATACAATTGAGGAAGAGGAGAGTTCTTTAAGAAAAAAAAAATTACAAAATTTGGCCAGGTGTGGTGGTTCATGACTGTAATCCCAGCACTTTGGGAGGCCAAGTTGGGTGGATCACCTGAGGTCAGGAGTTCGAGACCAGCCTGGCCAACATGGCAAAACCCCGTCTCTACTAAAATAAATTAGCCAGGCGTGGTGGCATGCACCTGTAGTCCCAGATGCTTGGGAGACTGGGGCAGGAGAATCGCTTCAACCCAGGAGGCGGAGGTTGCAGTGAGCCGAGATCATGCTACTGCACTCCACCCTGGGCAACAGAGTGAGACTCTGTCTCAAAAAAAAAAAAAAAAATTATGAAATTAATAATGTAAAATTAGGCATAAGGTTTTGGAGAGTCTCTGAAGTTTAAGTGTCACTTGGTTTATGCTAAACCTGACACAGGGGCCATCCATTGTGCCAATCATGTCAGCTGCTCCAGTCTCTCCTGTTTTACACATGATTCTCCTGTTTTGAGGTGTTAGAGTTAAAGAAAACAACAACTGAAAGCTGAATATAAAAAAGTTTAAAAATGATCATTATGCATATCGCTGTCACTCAGCACAGCTGAGGACCAGACAGGTTAGCCCACACAATCACCTGCCAGCATTTGATTGTCTACATCTTTGAGAAATTAAGTACTTTAGGTGAGTCACAGGAAAGATGCTTGTGTAGGCCTTCAGTGCTGGGACTCAGCAATCCTGTGCTTTGACTCACAAGATGGAATGTGAGCAATTCTTGATCAGGTGCCCCACAGATGTCATGGATTGTTTAGATTTGAATACAAGTGGATTTTTAAACTGCTATCCAATGAAGCATACCTTAAAAAGCCAAGATTTTCTTCTGCATTGTTTCAGAACTGTTAAGAACTGGATTAGGAAATATGATTTGAAGGAGAGAAAATATGAATCACTTAATCATCAAAATTCTCACCTTTTACTCATTCATTTGTGATAAAAATATTGAAGATTGTGATTAAATGCCTATATGTTTTGTGTAAGGACAGCTCATCGTCATATTTTGTGAATTAATTTATCAGATTAGCTACCTTGGCTCTAAAAGGTAAGCAATGCTTTTAGTCAGTTCTAAATGTAAAGAAAATGTGAAGAGGATAGGTTGGGCAAGGCATCAAGTGGTGGGAAGAGAAGTCTAGGGATCCAGAGAACAAGAAAGACTCCAAATGGAATAGCCTGGAAAAGATGTTTCATTGTTGCCAAGCTTACCCCAGGCCAATTGCAGTTGAATAAAAGTAAGTGTAACTGAGAAAGATAGTCCAAATTCAAATCTTTTTGTTGCTGTTTTTTAAAAAATGCATCCTAAAAAACTGCATTACTTTTTGATTTGAAAAAGTAGGCTGGGCATGGTGGCTCATGGCTATAATCCCAGCACTTTTGGGAGGCCAAGGTGAGCAGATCATCTGAGATCAGGAGCTCAAGACCAGCCTGGCCAACATGGTGAAATCGCATCTCTACTGAAAATACAAAAAATAGCCGGGCATGGTGGTGTGCGCCTGCAGTCCCAGCTCCTTAGGAGGCTGAGGCAGGAGAACCACTTGAACCTGGGAGGTGGAGGTTGCAGTGAGCTAAGATTGCACCACTGCACTCCAGCCCGAGCAACAAGAGTGAAACTCCATCTCAAAAAAAAAAAAAAAAAAAAAAAAAAAAATCAATAATAGTGTCTGCTTACAGGGCACACTATAAATGTTGGTATGAATGTCCTTTCTGTATTTCTAATCCAGGCACTGTTA
>NW_012111808.1:5175178-5184204 GCF_000951035.1 Colobus angolensis palliatus | reverse complement strand
GCTGGGATTACAGGCTTGAGCCACCGCGCCCGGCCTCGTGTTCTCTTTTTCAGATGTGCTCCACCAGAACTAACAAGTACAACAAAAAAGGAATTCTCAGGATCATGACAGTGATCATTCCATCCTAGAGAAAGAGGACAGAGTCCACAGCCGGAAATGTCTCATGGGGAAAAAAATTCATACAGCTGAATTTTGTGTCTGGCCATACTGAGAGGCACTTTATGGTTATGTGAGAAATTTTGGAACTGAATTAATGATAGGTACATGGAAGACAAAGTAAATGAGGGGGAAAGGCAATTACTAACTCAACACAAATCCAAGAAACTTTATGAGAAAGGAAGTGCAATGATACTATACCACATGGCTTAACTGCAAACAGTATTTCCATAGTCATAATAAGGTGTCCGCTGAAAATTGATTTAGCTATAAGTTGCAATCTAATTATGATTTGAAATTGGAGTAAGAGCAAGAGTTTTTATGGGAGGGTGTCAGGAGTGGGATTTGTAAGCCAGTTAAATCTGCCTCACTGAGAGGAATTCAATAGATAATGTCTAAAATGGGAAAACATCGAGACATGGCCAAACGAGCTTGTTATTAGTAATATGAAAGTGAATGACCCTGGACAACATGGTGAAACCCTGCCTCTACTAAAAAATATAAAAATTAGCCAGGCGTGGTGGTGGTCGCCTGTAATCCCAGCTACTTGGGAGGCTGAGGCAGGAGAATTGCTTGAACCTGGGAGGCGGAAGTTGCAGTGGGCAGAGATAGCGCCACTACACTCCTGCTTGGGCAACACAGGGAGACTCCACCTGTGGAGGGCGGGGAAAGAAAAGAAATGTGCCGAGCGCGGTGACTTACGCCTGTAATCCCAGCACTTTGGGAGGCCGAGGCAGGTGGATCACAGGTCAGGAGTATGATACCAGCCTGGCCAAGATGGTAAAACCCCGTCTCTACTAAAAATACAAAAATTAGCCGGGCGCGGTGGCGGGTGCCTGTAGTCCCAGCTACTCCGGAGGCTGAGGCAGGAGAATCACTTGAATCTGGGAAGTGGAGGTTGCAGTGAGACGAGATCACGCCACTGCACTGCAGTCTGGGCGAAAGAGCGAGACTTAGTATGAAAAAAAAAAAAAAAAGGAAAAAGAAAAAAGAAAAGAAAAGAAAGTGAACGTAGGAACCAACAAGTTGAAAATGAGTGTCTCTGGAGAGTATCATTTGAGCCTGAGAAAAGATGGGAATGACAGGACTGTTGTCTTCCCTTAGAAACTCTGAAGTACTATTTGAGTTTAAAATATATATATGTGTGTATGTATGCGTATTTTTTGCCAAAAAAATTAAATTAAGAAAACATCCAGAAATATGGTAAAAAACAAAGTTTCTACAGTTAAAAAAAGCAGGGAAAAACACAACAAAATAAAATAGTTTCAACTATACAAACATATATGTGAAAATTAGCCTCCCATCATAAAGATGAGGACCATTATCAACTCCTTGTGTATCTTTTCCGTCTATATATACACATATGTATGTGTAATATATGACATATATTAACGTATGTTACACATACATAGAATATATAACACATACATATTACATTATATACATATAATATACATTATATTATATGCATACAATAGACATTATATTGTATACATAATATATAATATATACATACATTATACATTATATTATTTATTACATTATATTATATATGTTACACAAATGGAAACCTATAAACATTGTACATATGAATTCTATTTATGTATACAGAAATAAACTAGAGTTCCTTAATTAAAAAAAAATGGCAGATTAGTATTTTATTGTATGGAAGTAACCTCTGTGAATGGACACTGAGGCCACTTTTGGTCTTTTGCAGAAAAGGCACGCAGGCATGAATGTACGTGTACATTTACCTTTGTATAAATGTTCAAGTATATCTCTAAGATAAATTCCTAGACATAAATTCTTGGGACACATGGCCTGTATCTTAAAATTTTGATATAGTTCTGAATTTCCTTTCAAAGAAGTTGCATAACTTGTACCCCTACCTACAGTATGTGAGTGCCTGTTTCCTCCTAAACATTGCCAGTGTTTGCAACACCAGACTTAAAAAAAAAAAAAAAACTTTGCCAATATGATAAGCAAAAAATTGTTTCTCATTGTTTTACTTTGCATTTAATTTGCTTTTCTTTAACTGAGAGGGACAGTCACTCATGCTCACTGGAAATTTAGGAAAACACAGAAGGCTGTGTTCATACGCACGGTACACTCCTGTGATTTTATGGAAGAATTTGAATACCCTTCTTTTTATCACTCCAGTGATAGCAACAAAAGCTTACTCATATCCTAGTTCTAACGAGACAAAAATTGTTTGTATACTGAGGCACACTGTTTCTAGAATGAAATTCAGAGGGACAGATTACAGCCTGCAAAATAACAGGAACCAGATAGAAATATGACCTTCAGAAGCCCTTAACATAGTGGTGGGTTGTGATAAATGAGATATTTCTGGAAACCGATTTGGTAAATGCATAAACATCCAAGAATAGCAAGTGATTAAAGAAATCATCAGCAGGAGAAAACACTATACAACTATTGAGAATTATGACTACGCCAACCATTCATTCATTCTATAAGAATTGATAAGCACCTGGAATGCTCTATTTAATGCTCTATGCCAAAAGAGATCAAAAAGAATAAGACTCAGGCTGGGCGCGGTGGCTCACACCTGTAATCCCAGCACTTTGGGACGCCAAGGCTGAGGCGGGCAGATCATGAGGTCAGGAGATCGAAACCAGCCTGGCTAACATGGTGAAACCCTGTCTCTACTAAAAATACACAGAAGATTAGCCAGGCGTGGTGGCGGGCCCCTGTAGTCCCAGCTACCCAGGAGGCTGAGGCAGAGAATGGTGTGAACCTGGGAGGCGGAGCTTGCAGTGAGCCGAGATGGCGCCACTGCACTCCAGCCTGGGCAACACAGCGAGACTCCCTCTCAAAAGAAGAAGACTCAGTTTTATGTCTAATGGGCTCACGGTGCAGTGAGGAACAAGATAGGTAAACAGTGAAAATACAATGGGAAGCTTTCCCTAGAAGTCAGGGGCAAAATGCTGTGGAAACAGCAAAAGCCAACTAAATGTTAGAAACTTTAGTTAGTTCGGGGGAGACTAGGGCAAAGCTTTCCCAGAGGAAGCCACTTGGGAACTGAGATGTGAAGGATGATGGGATCAGGCAGATGAGGTAGGGCATTTCAAACAGAAGGCGTAGCAAGAGCTCTTCAGAATCTAGTAAATTTCAGCTAGAAGCAGTGGCTCAGGCCTGTAATCCCAACAATTTGGGAGGCCGAGGAGGTCAGATCACTTCAGGTCAGGAGTTCAAGACCAGGCTGGCCAACATGGTGAAACCCTATCTCTACAAAAAAAAACTAGCTGGGCATGGTGGTGCATGCCTGTAATCCCAGCTACTACTTGGAAGGCTGAGGCAGGAGAATCACTTGAGCCTGGAAGGTGGAGGTTGCAGTGAGCTGAGATCGTGCCACTGCACTCCAGCTTGGGCGACAGAGTGAGATTGTCTCAAGGAAAAAAAAAAAAAAATCTATTTAAACTTCTATTCACAGCAGCCTGGAATTAGCCACATTTAGGGTACAGGTCCGGAAGGATGAGGAATAAAGTCCGAAAGGTAAATGTGTTTTCATGACACAATGGAAAATGATGAGAATAGAGCCTAAGATAATACATACAAACTTCCTACAGTTACATGAACACATGGCTACATATACTAACAACAATCGCAAGTTATTTTGGAAAATTATTCATGAACTGTCTGTATTAATTATACTCATTAAGTTTAACTGATGTTACATTATCAACATCAGGTCAATGTAATGTTTATTACATTTCCATAGAGAAAGACAGTAAGTAGTTTATTAAAATCTCTTCCTTGTAGAAAAGAACAGTAGACAATCCTATACATTTGCATGCTTATGAATATGAAAGAAAGGGAAGCGAATTTTAATAACATGATAATTCCTCCTCTAACATTTTATGCATGTTAAGTCTGGGTGATTGCCAAAATAATTGAGACACATTTAGTTACTTGATGTTTAATATTTCTTTTGCAATCTAATTTCTTATTTTAAAATGTTAGTCAGAAAAAAAGAAGTCACTAAGTAGTAAAGGAAGTGGAAAGCCTAGTCACTCAGAAGGAATGTTGGAAAACTCATTGTGCCAGAGAAAATAGAATATATCATCTGTATCTGTTGTTTTAAAAGCCATTTCGAAGGATGTGGGACAGATATTTGAAAATTCTAATGTCACTTATTGCTAGGACAGGTTCACATAAGAGGTATCTTAACAGATTTAAAATTCTGGAGCTGGTCTGGATAATGACTGTGAAGAACTTTTAACTTTGTTAATCTTGACTGCGAAGCATGGGTTACAATAGCACCTAGTGCAGCATGAATCTTTCCATTGGCATTAAATGCTTTAGCTTAAATGACCACTGGGCTTAGCAAAGACTGAATACAAGCAGTATCACCTTCCTTTAAACATATCTTTTATCACTTATCTTGTAAAAAAAAAAAAATTCCAGGAAATAAATTTTCAGTAAAACTGAGCTAGCTCTCTTGGCAACCTCCCTGGCTTTCCTATCCACATCATGCAAATGTACATAAGACTGCTGCCAAGAAAAGGAGGAAAAAAAGAAACAGGAAATTGTGAACTATGAAAGTTGAAAATCATTGTTCCCCTCTTTTAGAAATGGCTATTTCTGGGCATGATGGCTGCAGTGAGCAATGGTCACCACTGCACTCTGGCCTGGGTGCCAGAGTGAGACCCTGTCTCAAAAAAATAATAAAAAATAAAAAGTAAAAAGAAATGGCTATTTCTGTTACATTTCATGATTTCTCCCAGCAGCTTGTTGATTACTAAATGAGAGTAACTTCTAAATAAAACCAGCGTGTTTATTCAATCCATCGGAGAACGCTGAGAAAGGGTTGCCGAGGCTGGTGGAATCAGGGCTCTGCCAGGACAAAGAAGTCACCTCTCAGTGACTCATGTAAGATACATTTTAAAATTGTTGCATGTGAGACACTTCCAATGATTGCCCTGACAAGGCACCCCAAAATGTGGCACGGTTCTTTCAGCAAGGATAAGGTCGGTTTCCAGGTAAGCTAATTCCTGCATCAGCAACACCAGCTGATGCACTCTAAGAACCTCCTTCCTAAGATGCGGAAGACTTACACAGGGGAAATGTTCTAGGATAAGGTTGTGGAGTTGTGTGGGTGTGGGTGTTTGTTTTGTTTTTGTTTTTTTTTTGACACAGTGTCTTGCCCTGTCACCCAGGCTTGAGTGCAGTGGTAACAATCACAGCTCACTGCAGTGTTGACTTCCTGGGCTCAAAGGATCCTCCTACCCCAGCCTCCTGAGTAGCTAGGACTACAGGTGCGGGCCACCACGCCTCGCTAATTTTATTTTGTATTTTTCGTAGAGAAGGGATTTCACCTTGTTTTCCAGGCTGGTTTCGAACTCCTAGGCTCAAGCAATCCACTGGTCTTAGCCTCGCAAAGTGCTGGGATTATAGGCCCGAGGCACTGCGCCTAGGATAAGATTTTAACATGCCTCCATCTGGTGAGTTCCATGCAAGATGGGTTTTCAAAGGATTTGTCTCATCAAAGATGAAACTCTACTTTCTTGCAAGTCTTTTTTCAAATGCAACTTTTCGAGAAGCCTACCCTGACCATATTATTTAAAATTGTGACTTATCCTCCCACTCCTAATCTCTTAATCCTGCTTTTTATTATTATTATTATTTTATTTTATTTTTTTTTATTATTTGCTCTGTCCCCCAGGCTGGAGTGCAATGGGGCAATATTGGCTCACTGCAACCTCCGCCTCCAGGCTTCAAGCAATTATCTGCCTCAGCCTCCTGAGTAGCTGGGATTACAGGCGCCCACCACCACACCTGGCTAATTTTTTGTATTTTTAGTAGAGACGGGGTTTCACCATCTTGGCCAGGCTGATCTTGAACTCCTGACCTCGTGATCCACCTGCCTTGGCCTCCCAAAGTGCTGGGATTACAGGCGTGAGCCACCGTGCCTGGTCTATTATTTTTTAATGTATAAATCTTAAACATACAGGTCAATGAATTCTTGCATATGTGTCTACTCATATAATTACCATTCAGATCAAGAAATACAACTTTTTACAGCACTCCAAAAGGCAGCTCCTTCGGGGACCTTCTCCCAGTCCAGCCTGTTCTATTTTTTCAAAGCATTTGCTACCTTTTAAGATAGTGGCACAGTGGCTCACGCTTGTAATCCCAGCACTTTGGGAGTCTGAGGTGGGTGGATCACGAGGTCACGAGTTCACGACCAGCCTGACCAACATGGTGAAACCTCCGTCTCTACTAAAAATACAAAAATTAGTCCGGCCTGGTGGCCATGCCTGGAACCCCAGCTACTCGGGAGGCTGAGGCAGGAGAATTGCTTGAACCCAGGAGGCAGAGGTTGCAGTGAGCCGAGATCACACCACTGCACTGCAGCCTGAGCATCAGAGCGATACTCTGTCTAAAAAAAAAAAAAAGATACTTGATTGGCTCATTGATGTACCCAAGCAACTAGAAAAGTGCCTGACACATAGTAAGCACTCAATAAATATTTGTTGAATGAAAGAATATCATTTGATTTTGAGACAGAACCTCACTCTGTTGCCCAGGCTGGAGTGCAGTGGCACAAGCTCAGCTCACTGCCTGCCACTTCAGTCTCCCAGGTTCAATCAATTCTCCTGCTTCAGCCTCCTGAGTAGCTGGGACCACAGGCGCCCACCACCAAGCTTGGTTAATTTTTGTATTTTTAGTACAGGTGGTGGCTCATGCCTGTAATCCCAGCACCTTGGGAGGCCAAGGCAGGTGGGCCGCTTGAATTGGGGAGTTCGAGACCAGCCTGGGTAACATAGTGAAACCCTGTCTCTATAAATAAATAAACAAGTAAATAAATGGAGACATCAGAATGATACTGATCAGATCTAGGTACAGGTGTGGATTGGATGCATCCTTGTGTAGTCTCTTCTATGTAACATTTTCTTGGACAGGTTGAGCACTTGGTAGTGGATCTGCAAGGAGGGGGTGCCCCCTTTAATCTGGAATCCCTTCTTGATTCCTTAGGTTTGCTGGCATGTATCCAGATAGGGGCAGAGTCTTCCTAAACGGCTTCCCTCCTTTGGAGTCTGCTGTTCCTTGCATGCCATAACCCAGTCTTGAGAACTTGACCCATGTCCCATTGCTCCCCTCTCCTAGTCAGTTGCAGGTTGTGGCCACTTTGTGCCCTATCTCTCTTCTGTGGTGTCCCTTGAATTTCCCCCTTTTTACTTCCCTGGGCAACCCCTCCGTATGTCGTTGTCCCAGTCTCCCAAGTGATTCTCCCATCTTTAGTCTTATCCTCTCTAGACTGTCTCCCTATTATTTTTCCTAAAACACAGCCTTGATCATGTTCATGCTCTGGTCCTAAACTGTCAATGGTTTGCAGGTGCTACCAAAAAACAAGTCTAAATGTCTTAGATCAACCAGTGTCACCAACAGGCCCATGTTCTCTTGCATCGGTACCTTTGTTCTGTTGTTAGCTTCAGAAAAGAAGTGCTGGAAGAGACTATCTGGTCCAATCTCATTTTACAAATGAGGAAACTGAGGCCTGCAGAGATTGAGTGACTGACCAGCAACTAGTCAGAGAACAAGTTTGACTGATGAAAAGGAAGCCCAGAGCAGCCTTGGGGTTGGTATCAGACAAGATCCCAGCCAGTCGGCCACCCATTGAATACCCTCTCCACACAACTCTGATCCCTAAAATTGTGGATCTTTGAGTCCCATCAACCACGGCCTCCTGTAGGAAGCCTCCGTGATGACCCAGTTGGGAGTCTGGACTCTCGTGCACAGATGTGAGCCTCTAGGTGACTGGGAATCTGTCTAGGAGTCCTGGCTCCCCTACTGCGTTTTAAGCAGACTCTGATCTTTGACTTTCCTCAATTCTTATCTCAACGACTCCGTCCATAGTCGGGGAGCGGTAAAAGTCTACCCAAGAAGGAGGATAATGTCTATACTGCCGGGGAGGCGCGATTCACCCGCTCAAACACCAGTCAGCCACGAGACGCTGAGTCCAAAATTTCCACCTACGTTGCGTGGTTCACTTGCCGCACCTTAGCTCCTTTTGACTCCAACCCCAAAACACTTGAGAGCGTTTGGACTCGGCAGAAAGCCTGCTGGCTGCAATCACAGGATACGTTTCTGGAAGTCTTGAGGTGCGGCCTCTTTCTTCACCCTCCACGCGGCGAACCTTGACGCGCATTAGATGACCGGTCCCCAAACATGACTTGGCATCAAGAGGACATAGCTCTCCTTACCGAGGGAGCTCAGGGCCCGGGCGGGCCGCGGCCCCACCAGCTTTCCAGGCTGGCTCAGTCCTCGACCCGGCGTGACGGCCAAGTCAGCCAAGGGCGGCGGGAAAGTGACGCTGGGCTGGAGAGGCGGGGTGGCGAGTGCGGCCCCCGGGGAGCCGAGAGCGGCTGCAGCAGCCAGGTCTCAGGCTGGGCCAGGCAAGGGGGTCGCAGGCTGGACTCGGAAGACTGACGCGGGTGCCCACCTGACTCCAGGACTCACGGAGGGCGTGGGACAGAAGCTGGACCTGGGCCGCCTCGGGCCGCCCAGGGGCTTGCAGTCCAGCCCCTCTCCGCCCTGGGGAGGGAAACAGGGAGGGGAGAAGGCCGAGCCCGCCTCCAGCCCCAGCGGGGCTTGGCGGCTGCGGCTGCTGGAGGGTGACGAGAGGCACCTCCCCGAGCGGAGAAACCAGTTTGGCCGGTCCCGCGGAGCGGAGAGAAAAGGGCGGCTGCAGAGGAAGGGTGCAAGGACGCGGGGCGGGGAAAGGCGGAGGAGCCACTGGCGAGCCACGAGAGCCGGAGGTGCCGCCGCCAACTGGATACGCTTCCCGGGGCCCCGGCCAGCCCCGGTACGCCATGCAGCGCTAGCTCGGCGGCCAGGGCTGGGGC
>NW_012111808.1:5153722-5174903 GCF_000951035.1 Colobus angolensis palliatus | reverse complement strand
GTGGCCTCGGGGACTGCGTGAGAGACACGGCCAGCTGGGCGGGCAGCTGCGGAG
This sequence comes from Colobus angolensis palliatus, assembly GCF_000951035.1. Classification (NCBI taxonomy): domain Eukaryota; kingdom Metazoa; phylum Chordata; class Mammalia; order Primates; family Cercopithecidae; genus Colobus; species Colobus angolensis. Next base: position 5,174,849 of record NW_012111808.1, on the reverse strand, counting down.
AGTTTCGTGGGGTTTTCACCTGCCTAGAGGAGGGAACTCTCGGGGTGTCTGGGTTCTTCGATAGGTAGCTACACACACGTCTAGGGGTTAAGCCAGGTAGGGCTTGCGGCTCCTTGGGGGATGCCGCTGGCTTCTGTGCGGTGGCTACCGCCCCTCTGGGAGTCCCCAGTGACCAGGTTCTGCTGGGGCGCTCTTTGGGAGCAGATGCCAACGTGTCCGTAAAGGACTTGCGGACCAAATGTATCTGACCGCAGCCCACCTGCCGGAGGGATGGAGGGGGTGAGATCGCTCTCCTCCCCAGCTCCTGCTGCAGGGCCAGGTACGCGCAGACATCTTCCGTGCGCTTTATTGTGGGATGGGGAGGGGAGGTGATGGGGAAAACCGACACTGTTTTTCCGGTGACTGTCGGTTCGCGTCCGCCAGCCCAGCTGAGAAGGCTGCAGGCATCTCCTTCCCTCAACAGTTTGGTGCCGGGCGCTGTCACCTCGCTGTGTGCACGCGGAGGGACTACTTGTTGGGGTAGGGGGGCGCGGGGAGATGTTGCAGAGAATGGCCCAGTGCTTTAACACCCCCCGCCCCCACTTCTCCAACTCCTTCCTTCTCCCCAAAGTGAAAGAAAAGTTCTGAAGTGTCCACCCAACTTTTCCGAGGGAGGCGTGTGCCTGTGTTCCCTGCCGGGGTTGGGCGGGGGCGGATAGGGGAGGCTCGGAGCGCAGATCCGTGACAGCTGTACGGGAGAGACTGGGGTGCAGTAAGGATGCAAAATGGGAGAGAGGGATTGACACGCAAAAGTAAGGGGGACTTGGGCCGCCTTTCTGCCGGGTGAGTCCCCGCTCAACCCTACCCGACCCCCTTGGCCTGCACACGCTGCCCTTGGGGGGCTGCAAGCCCTTCCTGGGTAGCTCCCAACACTGCCGAGTCCCTCTGCCGGAAACTGGCCTCCCTGATGGCGTGAGAAAATATTCGCTCCCGTCTTCCTGGTTGTATTGCCTTCAAAATTTTGCCCCTACCCATGGGAAGTTAAAAAGAAAACACTAGTGGGATGTTTGGAGATCACCCAGCACACGGTAGGTTATCGATGAAGGTTAACTGCTTTCAGGAACAAAAACTAAAAAAACGACGCGTGATAAAGCCTCTAGGGATAGTGAATATGAGCCCGTAAAAATGGGGGACACAACAGCAGATGTGAAGTAGAAGCGCTAATTTTCATCGGCTAAGGAATACTTTTGTGTTAGACCTAAGAAGCCATTCATTAATTCTGCGTCTACTGTTGAAGGCTTTATTAAACCCTATTATAAATGCATAGACTGTGCACAAGATAATTAATGCTTATTAGCTGATTACTTTCTGGGGGAGAAGTCACGCCTGCCTGCAGTTAACTCCTCTGAATCCTCTTAATGATTTTCATTATGTAGTGGAGCTTTCCTTGCTATAATTTTGGGAAAGAACATTAACCACTTTGTGCATTTGTCATTTTCCAGTGGCTGTATTTTAGTAACTTAGTGATTCTTTGTGTGGGTTATTAAGGGCCGAGCAAGACTTGTGTGATTATTACTGTCCAACACAGATACCACCTGTGTGAGGTCAGCTCTGGCTCCTTTCAAGGTTTCCTTATGGATTTTAAGGAACATACACAGCTGTGTGCACTTGTTAGTACATCCTAGTGATAGAACTGGGAGAGGTTTCGTTTTGTTTTTTGTTTAATAGAGGTTTTAAAATAATAATGCGGTAAAGCAAATGGCTCAGCAAAAAGAAGTCTTCAGTAGTAAGGCAAGTTCAGGACTGATTTTATGTTTAATCTGATTTTCAGTCTAGGGGATCTTAGTGCTAATGGGGTCACTACCAGATCTGGCTGTAGAATGTTCCTTTCCTTTCCTTCCGTCCACTCCTCTTTCCTCTTTCTTTTCCTTCCTTTTGAAGCAAGGAGAAGCGGAAAACATACGAACTCAGATGCCCACAGATTTCAGTTCTTTTAATTGCTAATTGTATAAACTTAAATGAATTCTTAAGTTGTCTGAACCTCTGTGTGCTCCTCTGTTGAGGGGGGAAGATAGTATCAATCTCTTGGGACTGTTGAAGGAATTAAATCAGAGAACATATGAATATTCTTTATACATAGTCAGTGTTTGAATGTTGGTTTCTTACTTTATTAGACTGATATCTGAAAATACTATTATTGCCGGTATCTGGTATATTTTTAATATTTTATTGCTTTATGAATTAAAATTCCAATTTAGTTTTTATTAAGCAACATCCTCAGAATGCAGGTAATTCTTATAACTCCAGAGAGATTTTTACGAGTTACCTTTGCTCTTTAGCGTCGCTCACTGAAAAAGAAACCGATGCACTCATGAATGCAGAGGAACTTGCTTTTTAGGTACCAGAACAAGTTGTTTTTTAAAATTTTTTATAAATCAAGTAAATAGAGACAGAGCCTTGTTATGTTGCGCAGGCTGATCTAAAACTCCTGGCCTCAAGCAATCCTCCTGCCTTGGCCTCCCAAAGTGCTGGAAAGTGCTGGGATTAGAGGCGTGAGCCACTGTGCTTGGCCCTAGAACAATTTATGTCCCAAATCTCTCTAAAACAGAGATGCCTTTTAAATTGCTTAAGCACTTAATTTTAGAGTTTGTTTCTATACTTGCTTCTAGTTGAGTTTCCTGGAAAGTGTTTCTTTGTGGTGTCTTTAGGTATCTTGTGAGTTTTCAGGTCTGTTGACATTTAGTTAGATTAACTGTATTCATGCCTGTAGGCTTTTTCTTACTTATTAGTAAAAATTAATTTGCTGTCAGAAGTTAACATAAAAAGAAGATAGGTTATCTTTCATTTCATTAACCAGGTTACTCCTGAATCCCCATTCCTGTGCTCAGTTAAAAGTAATACCTAGTCTAAGATCTTTTGAGGTCCTCTGTCACTGAAGACCTGGTATTGTGGAGGAAGATTCTGAAAGCATATATATGTGCATGTATATATATAGATATGTGCATGTATATATACGTGTGTATGTGTACGTATCAGTCTTGTTTCTCATTTTCTTTTCTTTTTTTTGAGACAGAATCTTGCTCTGTCACCCAGACTAGAGTGCAGTGGCGTGATCTCACTGCAACCTCCTCTTCGCTGGTTCAAGTGATTCTCATGTCTCAGCCTCCCGAGTAACTGGGATCACAGGCGTGTGCCACCATGCCCAGCTAATTTTTGTATTTTTAGTAGAGACCAGTTTCACCATGTTGGCCAGGCTGGTCTCAAACTCCTGGCCTCAAGCAATTCACCAAAGTGGCCTCCCAAAGTGCTGGGATTATAGGCATGAGCCACTGCGCCATGCCTCATTTTCTTAAAAGACAGATAACTTTTATCATCTGAATCTTAAGGCCATATTAGTACTTTCCCTGATACTTATAAATGCATTGCACTTTTAAATAAATTGCTGCCCAACCCTTCCACAATGAGAAATATGTTTCATAACTGGTCCCTGCAAGCAGTCCAGAGGCAGCAGTGAAACGGTGGTTGCCCGCCTTGGAGTCCTTTGACCTGGATTGAAACACAGGCCTCATAGCTTCCTAGGTGCATAACCTAGGGCAAGTTACTTTGCCTCTCTAGGCTTCAGTTTCCTAATCTGTAAATGGGATAATAATAGTACCGCCTCACAAGGCTGTGATGAGTTCCAAATGAGATAGCTTAGGTAGAGGACTTAGCACACAGCTCAGTAAAAGGTAGTCATTAATACATTGTTGTGTTGTTGCTATGACTTTGTAAATGTCGCTCACCCAGTCATTGCCTTTCTCCTGGGCTATGTAGGAAACAGGAATCATTCTACAAGTTACTATTTACTTTGCAAACATCAGTGCCCATTTGCACCAGGCACTGGAAAGACAGAGTTCCCCAGAGCAGGGGCAAGGTTCTAATCTCCGATCTACACTATTGTTCTTAAGCCCAGGTGGCTCAGAGGACCAGAGTGCTCATTTGCCTCTTAACCTTGCAGGAGAACTTGTGAGGGGGCCTGGTTGCTGTCTCACCTGGGTGCTACCTCCTCTTGCACGGTAGAAGCCTGTGGAATGCTCCTGAGCCCCCTTTACCCCTCACTTCAGTTGGTCTCTTCTCTCCCTCATCCTCCACGCTCCTGTTTTTCTATTTTTAATTTTTGTTTATTTATTTACTTTAGACAGGGTCTTGCTCTGTCATCCAGGCTGGAGGGGAGAGGCACGAACATGGCTCACTGCAGCCTTGACCTCTTGGGTTCAGGTGATTCTCCCACCTCAGCCTCTCAAGTGGCTGGGACCGCAGGTGGGTGCCATAGTGTGCAGCTATTTATTTATTTATTTTTTTGTAGAGACAGGGTCTCACCATGTTGCCCAGGCTTCTCTTGAACTCTTAGGCTCAAGCAGTTCTCCCGCCTGGGCCTCCCAATATGCTGGGATTACAGGTGTGAACCGCCATGCCTGACCCACACTCCTGTTTTATTGTTTTGTTTTTTAATTACTATTCTGTTTAAAACTCGACAGCTTCTGAACCCTGTGGCTTCTTGAAAGGCTCATTGCTCTCTGTGGTCTTCTTAGTTGTGGATCCTGGGTAGGCATTGCTAATGACAGAGAACCTCTCTGCTTCATGGAAGTCTGTGGGGTTCACAGAGGGCCTGAGTTGGGTTTCTTCTTTGGTGAGAAAGCAGATCAGAGGCCTGGCGCGGTGGCTCACCCCTGTAATCCCAACACTTTGGGAGGCTGAGGTGGGCGGATCATGAGGTCAGGAGTTCGAGACCAGCCTGGCCAACATAGGGAAACCTCGTCTCTATTAAAAATACAAAAATTAGCTGGGTGTGGTGGCATGTGCCTGTAGTCCCAGCTACTCGGGAGGCTGAGGCAGGAGAATTACTTGAGCCTGGGAGGCAGAGGTTGTAGTGAGCTGAGACCTTGCCATTGTACTCCAGCCTGGGCGACAGAGCGAGACTCCATCTCAAAAAAAAAAAGAAGGGAGGAAGGCAAGCAAGCAAGCAAGCAGATCGGGTGTTTGCTCTTTTCCTGCTTGGGACCTTGTCCCTCTTTGCATGGAGGGATGGTTTCCTTAGGTCCTGGGGGACAGCCCAGGCCACTTCCGCTTGGAAGATCTGTGTTCTTTATCAGTCTTTCAATCTAGTATATTTGCATTTAATAGGTGACAAATGGGCCTGGATGCTGTGGTGGGGATGGAGTGGGAAACCAGCTGTCAGTCTGACATTGACTCCTGGAGGGGAGGGTCACCTGTGTTCCTGGGCAGCCTTTCAGTGGCGAAGGCCACCATCCCCGCAGTGTGACTGAGAAGCCTGGCACTTCTGCATTGAGTACTGTGGAGCCTGACCTTTGGCTGGTAGCTTGGTCTTTATTGACAGGGCTGTCGTTTATGGCTTTGTTACTTTGCTGCCGAGTGTCTTTCGTTCCACTGGAGTTGCGGTTTGTTTGATTTAGTGCAAGTAGTGTTTGAAAACAGTTTTCTAACCTTTATTGAAATTGAGCTACACTAGAAAATCCTCTTTGGAAACCCTCAGGCACTAAATACTATCCTTCACTTAGTATCAGAATGTCTATTCTTGCTGTTTAGGGAAGCTTCCATGGATTGGATGAACTATTTATTTTATAGAGTGTGGTGTGATTTGTGTACAAATCCTTATTTTCTCTTCCTGGAACTTAGTGAATTACTGACATGATCCTCTGAGATTTCTGCACATGATCTGTAAATCCAGGAGGAACACTTAACATTTTCTATAAGAACATAGCTCACATCAGTAATTCCAGCACTTTGGGAGGACAAAGCGGGCAGATCATGAGGTCAAGAGATCGAGACCATCCTGGCCAACATGGTGAAACCCTGTCTCTTCTAAAAATACAAAAATTAGCTGGGCCTGGTGGCGCACACCTGTAGTCCCAGCTACTCCAGAGGCTGAGGCAGGAGAATCGCTTGAATCCAGGAGGCAGAGGTTGCAGTGAGCTGGGATTGCACCACTGCATTCCAACCTGGCGACTGAGTGAGACTCTGTCTCAAAAACAAACAAACAAATAAAAACAACAACAACAACATAGGTAACCCTTTGACTTGGGTGGTTTAAATATTCACTCACTGGGGAGATGGGTAGGTTTTGTACATTTCATGCTGGGAAATAATGCTCCTATCTTTATATTGAAAAATTAAAGTGTGAGTCCTCTAAGTCAGGCACTAGTAGCTGCTGTATCAACTTCCAGATGCTGTAACAACCTCCAGTTTTTTTGTTTGTTTGTTTGTTTCTAATTTAGAGGCAGGGTCTCAAGATATTACCCAGGCTGGTCTCGAACTCCTAAGCTCAAGTGATTCTCTCACCTTAGTCTCCTGAGTAGTTGAGAATACAGGCATGTGCCACTGCACCCAGAAACCTCCAGAACTTTTGTTACAATAAGGACTTTTAAGTGTGTGAAGTTCATCAGACTACAAAGATTGTAAGAATTAAAAGAAAATCTGTGCCCTGATTTGTACCAGTACAACTTTGAGAGGAGGAGAGGTCCCTCATGATCTTGTCTTCTTAGTGTCGAAGTGTATTACATGGGAATTTTTTATTTTTTTATTTTTTGAGATGGGGTCTCGCTCTGTCCTCCAGGCTGGAATGCAGTGGTGCGATCTCGGCTCTCTGCAACCTCTGCCTCCTGGGTTCAAGTGATTCTCCTGCCTCAGCCTCCCAAGTAGCTGGGATTACAGGCATGGCCACCAGACTGGGCTAATTTTTGTATTTTTAGCAGAGACGGGGTTTCACCTTGTTGGCCAGGCTGATTTGAACTCCTGACCTCAAGTGATCTGCCCACCTTGGCCTCCCAAAGTGTTGGGATTACTGGTGTGAGCTACTGTGCCTGATCTTTTTTTTTTTAATGTAAAATATACGTAACGTGACATTTACCATTTTGATCCTTTTTAAGTGGACAATTCAGTGGCATTGGGTACATTCACATTGTTGTGCAAACATCACCACCATCCACCTTCAGAACTTTTCATCATCTCAAATAGAAACACTGTCCACGAAAGAGTAACTACCCTTTTCTTCCTATTTCCTGGTCCCTGTAACCTCTATTTTGCTTTCTCCATGAATTTGACTATTCTACAGTACCTCAGGTTAAGTAGAATCACACAATATTTGTCCTTTTATGACTAGCTTATTTCACTAGTGTAATATCTTTAAGGTTCATCTATGTTGTAGCATGAGTCAGAATTTCCTTCCTTTTTAGGGCTGAATAATATTCCATTGTATGCATATACCACATTTTGTTTACCCATTCATCTGTGATGGATATTTGGGTAGTTTTCAACTCTGGCTATTGTAATTTTTTCAATTAAAAAAATTTTTTTAGGACAAGGTCTCACTCTGTTGCCCAGGCTGGAGTGCAGTGGTGTGATCATAGCTTACTGCAGCTTTGAACTCCTGGGCTCAAGCCATCCTCCTGCCTCAGCCTCCCAAATGTCTGGGACTACAGGCACTCACCACCACAGCCAGCTAATTTAAAAAAAAGTGTGTGTGTGTGTGTGTGTGTGTGTAATGGGGGTCTTGATATGTTGCCCAGGCTGAACTCCAGGGCTCAAGCTATCCTCCTGCCTTTGCCTCCTAGTATTGAGATGACAGGTGTGAGTCACCACGCCTGGCCCACCTCTGGCTATTGTGACTAATGCTGCCATGGACCTGGGCATACACGTATCTGTTTGTTCATGTCAGTTTTTGAGCCCCTCTTACTCAGTTTGGTAAAATGTATCCTTCATAAATGAGATGGGCAGGGCTGCATATTATAGTATTTATTACCATGCTTTCCTCCAGGGTAGCATGGAAATAAGAATGCAGGGAATGTGGGAGGAGGGTGGTGGTGAAGACACCTGAAGGCAGCACGTGCCTCTCCTTTTCACCTGCAGCTGCTCTCACTGAGCTGGCGGTCATATGCCATTCTTTCTTTGTCTTCTTTTCTTTTCTTTTCTTTTTTTTTTTTTGAGACAGAGTTTCCCTCTGTCGCCCAGGCTGGAGTGCAATGGCGCAATCTCAGCTCACTGCAACCTCCACCTCCCAGGTTCAAGTGATTCTCCTGCCTCAGCCTCCCAAGTAGCTGGGATTACAGGCACGCACCACGTGCCTGTCGTATGCCATTCTATCATCCAACTGGTCTGTGCTATGGGTGACTCTTTCCTCTGTGTCAGGGTGGGTGTAAAAGCCCCAGGGTTGTAGCCCCACCATCTGGCCATCTCTGCTAACCACAGCCACCTTCCAGAGATGACATTCCATAGAATTGACTTTTTTTTTTTTATTTTTTTTTATTTTAATCATGTCGAGTTGCTTTTCCCCTTAGGGCAGAATCCATGGCAAGGCAAAAGGTCAGTGACAGACTATAGCATGGCAGAGTTATCCGATGTTCCACCTCTATAACAATGTGCTTCTAGGTGTCCTGGTATAAAAGCCAGATGCCTTTGTGTAATAATTAGATGTCAATCTGTTCAAGACACCTTAATCTGTAGTTTCTAGAGAACAATAGACTCTCGTATGAGTTTATACTCATACTGTGCCCTGAAAATTAGTCAAATAAGGATTTGCATGTTTAAAAAGCAGGTTTTTAAAGTAAAACAAGACACACAAAAACTCATCAAAGCTTGAAGCCAACCAAAAATACTACTATCCCTAGGTGTCCACCCACTTTCCTATTTAATGCCAACTTGCTGCAGAGGCTCTAGGGTAAGAGTGCTTGGCTTATCTAGCTGTTCCTCCAATGAGTGAGTGGGGAAGGGAAGGAGAAGAAGGAGGTAAGGGCAGAGAGGAAGGGGAGCCAGGTCTTGCAGAGCTTGCCAGGCTGTGTAAGGACTTTGGCTTTGATTTCTTGGAAGATGGAGGCTCAGTGCAGGGCATTGCTCCTTGGAGTGGCGTGATCTGTGTGAAGACCCGCCCAGGCAGAAGGCTCCCAATCCAGGAGTTCAAGCAGGAAACAAAGCCAGGGAAGTGAGGGTGGAAGCTTTTCCAGGGTGGTAGTGTCCACCAGGATGGTAGCTGTGGAGCTGACATGTCAGATTCTTGAGAAAGACAGAGAAGAAAGGACACGGAGAGAAGGGGATCGGACACAGGCATACGTGCAACTTTTATTTTGATAGATCGAAGTACCAACAGGACTTCCGGAGAGATTAGATGTGGGGTGTGAGAGAGAGAGGAGCCAAAGATAACCTTCTGGGCAGAACCTGGGTTGCAAAAGGAAATCTGAGTTTCAAATGCTGGAAATTCGCTGGGCTGTGTTCAGATCACTTGCAACTAGGTTATAAAGAGGCTCCTCAGAAACATACACATAAGGCTTTGGTTCACAGAACTTTGTGTTTACCGTCAGCCTGTCTTCCTAGTTTGGAGGAAAGGGCATTGTTAGAAAAGAGACGGTTTTCAGGAAGCAGAGGACTTGACTTCACTGACAGGAGGGTGGTCTGTAACCCACAGGCTGTCCTGCCAGGGCTGCTGTCGCAGGTATTGCCACTCACAAGCCCCTAGTCCCCTTCCCTATTCTGTTTGTCTTTTGCCTAACTGGGGGGTTTAGCTCTTTCCAGCCACTCCCCATCTCCATACACGTGGATTTTTTGTTTTAAACAACTATATTGTGATCTAATTCATGTACCATACAATCCAGCCTTTTAAAATACACAATTCAGTGGTTCTTAGTATATTTACAGAGCTGTGCCCCCATTGCCACAATCTGTGTTAGAACCTTTTCATCACCCACTAAGAGAAATCGTGTACCTTTGAGCTGTGCCTCGTTTATCTCCTTGTCCCTGCAGCCCCTGGCAGCCTCTCATCTACCTTCTGCTTCTATGGGTTTGCCAATCCTGGACATTTTATATAAATGGAATCGTATGATATGTGGTCTTTTGTGATCATCTTTTTACACTTAGCATAATGTTTTTAATGTATATTATGGTCGGGTACGGTAGCTCACACCTGTAATCCCAGCACTTTGGGGGGCTGAGGTGGGCAGATCGCATGAGCTCAGGAGTTCGAGACCAGCCTGGACAGCATAGTGAGACCCTGTCTCAATTTTTTTAAATTGTAAAAAAAAAAAAAAAATTAATAAAAAAATTCATCCATATTGTATTGTTTGTCAATACTTAATTTCTTTATATTGTCAAACACACTAGCTACTTTTGCACATGATACATTCTTGAAAAAAATGCACAGGCAATGGAAATGTGTGCTAGTTGCAAATAGACTGACATGTTATAAAAGGAATGTTTTGTGCCCAGAGAGCTACAAATATGTGTGTGTGGATGTAAGTGTTCATTTGCTCACCTTCACAATTGATTACAAAGTGCACAGTGACCGTGACTCTAAAGACAAGGGGCCTTCTGGTGGCCTAGTGATTTTCTTTCATTTAGTGATTCAACAATTACTTATTAAATACCCACTACATTGCCAGGTACTGCCAGTAAATACAGTGAGGAACAAAGCAGACATGCCCTTCCCCTCAGGGAGCTTACAGGGTTGTCGAGAGTTTGATGAGAGATAGAGACTAAACGAAATATTGAACAAAACAGACATGAAACAATTTGATATTAGAATTATAATCTGTGATAAGGGCCTTAAAGAAAAATAAGATATTTCTAAGAGAATAATGAGGACTTACTTTAAAATGGCCTAGGAGGAACCCAGGCATCCACTGACAAATGAATGAATAAACAAAATTGGTGTATCCATGTGATTAGGATATCTCTTAGCCTTAAAAATGAAGGAAATTTTTGCTGAGCACGGAGGCTTATGCCTGTAATCCCAGCGTTTTGGGAGGCCAAGTCTGGGTGACAACTTGAGACCAGAAGTTCGAGACCTAGCTTAGCCAACATGGTGAACCCCTGTCTCTACTAAAAATACAAAAATTAGCCAGGCGTAGCGGTGGACACCTGTAATCCCAGCTACTCGGGAGGCTATGACACAAGAATCACTTGAACCCAGGAGCGGAGGTTACGGTGAGCCAAAATCATACCACTGCACTCCACCAGGGACAGCAGAGTGAAACTCGGCCTCAGAAAAAAAAAAGAAAAGAAAAAGAAAAAAGGAAGGAAATTTTAATACATTAATACATGCTACATGGATGAACTTTGAAGACATTATGCTAAATGAAATAAGTGAGACACAAAAGGACAAACAAATATTTTGCGATTCCACTTATATGAAGTATTCAGAATTGTCAAGTTCATAGAGACAGAAAATTGAGCAGTGGTTGCCAGGGGCTGGGCCAGGGGAGAATGGGGAGTTAGTGTTTAATGGACCCTGAGTTTCACTTTGGGAAGATGAAAAATTTCTAGGGATGGGTGGTGGTGGTGGTAATTGCAGAATCATGTGGATGCAACTCAATATCACTTAGAAGGCATTAAAGGCCGGGCGTGGTGGCTCATGCCTGTAATCCCAGCACTTTGGGAGGCTGAGGTGGACAAATTGCCTAAGGTCAGGAGTTCAACACCAGCCTGGCCAACATGGTGAAACCCCATCTCTACTAAAAAACACAAAAATTAGCCAGGTGTGGTGGTGCATGCCTGTAATCCCAGCTACTCAGGAGACTGAGGCAGGAGAATTGCTTGAACCCAGGAGGCGGAGGTTGCAGTGAGCGGAGATCGCACCACTGCACTTCAGCCTAGGCAACAGAGCAAGACTCTGTCTCAAAAAAATAAAATAAATAAAATAAAATAAAAGTAGTTAAAACGGTAAATTTTATGCTTTGTCTATTTTAGCATAATTTTTAAAATGGCCCAGGGAGTGGGGCCTCTTGAAGGAGGTTATACTTAAGTTGAGACCTAGAGGATAAGAAGGTACCAGTCAGGGGAAGAGTGGTCCAGTCAATGGGAACAGCATGTACAAAGGCCCTGGGGTGGGTGAGAGCTTAGTGCTGTGCTCTAGGAATTGTGAGAGGCCAGAATACAGGGGGTGACAGCTGGGGCTGCCATTGTATGAGGGAGGCAGGCACCAAACTGCAGAGAACCTGATAGGAAGTCACTAACATATTTTTAAGCAGTGGAGTGATGTGATTTGATTCCTGGTTTTGGCTGATAATCCAGAGACTATGATATGGGGAATGGGTTGTTTGTGGGGGTGGGGTGGGTGGGGCAGGAAATGAGGCCAGAAGCAAGGAGAGGAAATTTGGGAGGCTGCTGCAGTGTCCATGAGAGAGGGTGGGGGCTTGGGCCCGATAACGGGAGTGGGGATGAGAAGTGGAAGGTAGGAGCTGCACTTCACAAGGGGAATCCTGGTCTTCGTGATGGGCTGGATTTGAAGATGTAAAAGAAGAGAACTGTCGACAATTCTCAGATTTCTAACATAAGTGACAAAAGGTGATGGTGTCACTGAGGCGAAGGAGTAGTTTTAGAAGATGAACATAGCTTCGATCATGTTTAGTTTGAGTTGCTGGGACACCTGGGTGTGGTCGGAGGTCAAGCATTGGTGATTCAGAAGTCTGGGCTGGAGACACAGTTTTGGGAATTGCAGCATAGGATTGAGTTTAAGGAGCTGCTTGTGGATGCTGGAAACGCTTCAGAAGCCAGTGCTTCCTATTGTTGGTATCAGCCTTTTAGTTTGGACTAATTTTTATAAAGTAATCAACTATTTTTTGGCCCCAAAGTATGTACATGTGCAAAGCATGTACATAAAAAAAAAAAGCATTTGTGCAAAGTCACAAGCCCTGCTTTATGGACAAAGATGACAGGGTGGAGGGCTGATGCAGAGCTGCCTAGTGGACAAGACCACCATACATGGCTCAAAACGTTCTCATATGTGGGAAAGGGGCGCTTTGTATGGTATAGGAACTTGCTAAAGCCAGGGAATTTCTTGTAGAAAACCGACTTTTAAAATTGGCTTGTGTGGCCTGACTTAAAAACCAAATCACTCTTTTCACGTGTGTGGGGTGTTATAACAAAGCAGTGCTGCTTTTGTGCTCAATGTACTGTATTTCCACGTGTTGTACTGACCCACTTAGTCCCATGGTGTATTAATTTCCTCGTCTCTTTTTGCAAGCAAAGGAATTGTAACTTGCCTGAAGTCTCAGAACTAGTAATTGACAAAACCAGAAATTGCAGTCGTGTTTCCAGACTCACAAGGCGAAGGTTCTTTCCAAGAACTCATAGGGGAAGGTTGGAAAATCGATCCAAATGACTCAGAGATAGGGTTGCCAAATTTAACAAATAAAAATACAGGGCACAGTTCAGTTTGAATCTCAGACAAACGATGAGTAATTTTTTTTAGTATAACTATGTCCTATGCAGTGTTTGAGACTGACTTATACTGAAAATGATGTGTTCTTTATGTTACTGTCCAACATAACTCTGTGTCCTATATTTCATCTGGTAACCCACCCAGAAATGAACTCTTGGAACACAAAATCATTTGTAATTTGTGGACTTCCTGTATATTCAAGCTCCTTATAGAAACTCCTGGATCTGCCAAGCATTTTGTTGCATTTGGGGGTAGGGGTGGGAGTGGGAGGAGGATTGATTTTCCTATTCTCCTAAAAGGGCTGTGTTGTGATATTTTTTCCATCTTTAATAACTATGATTTGTAATAAACAGCAGCCCGGTTTTGGGAAACAAGCCCAGGAGATGTCAGCTCTGGTGAGTCACTGAATGGTTGGCTGACCTCAGCTAATAATAGCAATTCTTTACATTTTTAAAGCACTTCATAGTTTTAAAATCTCCTCATTTGGGAGTTGGCAGGACAGGAATTATCCCCATGGAATAGATGAGAAACACAAGGGAAGCAGGGTTTGCGGGAGTGGGTGGTGCCAGGAACTGGGTTAGGGTACTCTTTTCCTAACTTCTAGTTCAGTGATGGGCAGTTAATTTTCTTTTCTTTTTTATCTTTCTTTTCTTTTCTTTCTTTCTTTCTTTCTTTCTTTCTTTCTTTCTTTCTTTCTTTCTTTCTTTCTTTCTCTTTCTCTCTTTCTTTTTCTTTCTTTCTTTTTCTTCTCTCTCTCTCTCTCTCTCTCTATATATATATATGTTTCTTTCTTTTTTAAGGTAGAGTCTCACTGTCGCCCAGGTTGGAGTGCAGTGGAGCAATCTTGGCTCACTACAACCTCTGCCTCCCGGGTTCAAGCGATTCTCGTGCTCCAGTCTCCCAAGTAGCTGGGATTACAGACATGCACCACCACGCCTGGCTAATTGTTTGTATTTTTAGTAGAGATGGGGTTTCACCTGTTGGCCAAGCTGATCTCGAACTCCTGGCCTCATGTGATCCTCCCGCTTTGGCCTCCCAAAATGTTGGGAGCCACCATGCATGGCCGGTTAATTTTCAAAGGTCCAATTTTTTCGTGCTTCAAATGATGGACCTGATGTTTTATAGGATGCCCTCTCATTGTAATTCCATGCTTCTCTGTGACCTCATTTGTCATAAGCTTCCGATTTTAACATTTACAGGTTGTAAATAATTTCAAGCATTGTAGGTCCAGATGACAATAAAATATATGTGTTTCTGGTAGCAGGGATATATAATAGGCTTTATTTTGTTCATTCCCTACTCACTTGTCTTGTTTTAGAGATGAATCTCACTCTGTCGCCCAGGCTGGAGTGCAGTGTCTAACTATGGCTCACTGCAGTCTCAAAGCCCTAGGCTCCAGGGATCCTCCCGCCTCTGCCTCCCAAGTATCTGGGACTAATACTCACTTTTATCCAGTACTGTTATGTCTACACAATGGATACTATATAGGACCCTTTAGAAGATCTGCAAAATTTCAAATGAGGCTTATGTATTTTACAGGTATTTTTTCTCTATTTTGATAGATGTTAAACCTCCAGAAAAAATACTGACATTCAAAAAGGTACCTAACCCCCAAGGTCTGACAAACTTTAGAGCATTTTTAAAGGAATAGACTTTTTAAAAATTAAAAATCTGTAAATATCAGCAATCAATGGACTCTCAAAGCCAGCTTTGAAAAAGAAGCTCATGGCAAAGAAGCCAAAATTACAAGAGGAAATGTTATAGCGGAGCCAACGCTCCCCACCCGCAGTGTTCTAGATGGAGCTGCACCCACAGTGTTCTAGATGGAGCTCCACCCACAGTGTTCTAGATGGAGCTCCACCCACAGTGTTCTAGATGGAGCTCCACCCGGAGTGTTCTAGATGGAGCCCCACTGCAGTGTTCTAGATGGAGCTGCACCTGCAGTGTTCTAGATGGAGCTCCACTGTTCTAGATGGAGCCCCACTGCAGTGTTCTAGATGGAGCTCTTAGGCCTATTTCTTATCAGATGAAGTTATGTCGACTTTTAGGTTCTTTTGTGTGTGTCATAAGGAAATCAGTAAGCATAAAATGGCTTTAATTGCACTTGGCAGAGGACTAAGGGTATATAAAGATTGGTGACCATTGCGAGAACTAAAGTACATTTTATTTGCTCGTAAAATTTTGTTTACCATGATATCTTAGGCATTATACAATGATTTCTGGTCCAGAATACCCTTAGAATTTAATATGAATATTACAAAGTTGCTTGTCTTCAAAATTTTGTATTTGAATACTTATTTTAATATCGCTTAAATGTATTTCTAATATAACATCCTGTCTGGCAGTCTTTGTAAACTCTCAAATTTGTCCAAGCTCTAAGTTGTTAGGGGTCATTTTTCTGTTCCAAAGTTGATACTGTTCTCCATATCTGCTGTATTTCAATACCCCTTACTAGACATTAAAAAAGAAAATAATATCTCTTTCAAGCAAACCTTAATTTTTAAAAACACCCTTTAACATTTTTTTGTGTTTCTAGTTTTCATGAACTATTAGAAGAACACATTTTGTTATTGAAATAAAGGGGCTTCGCTGGGCACGGTGGCTCACACCTGTTATCCCAGCACTTTGGGAGGCCGAGGTGGGTGGATCACTTGAGGTCAGGAGTTTGAGACCAGCCTGGCCAACATGGTGAAACCCTGTCTCCAATAAAAATACAAAAATTAGATGGGTGCAGTGGTGCGTGCCTATAATTCCAGCTACTCAAGAGGCTGAGGCAGGAGAATCTCTTGAACCCGGGATTCAAGAGGTTGCAGTGAGCCGAGATTGCACTGCTGCATTCCAGCCTGGGCAACAGAGCTAGACTCCATCTCAAAAAAAAAGAAAAAAAAGAAATAAAGGGGCTTAGATCAGAAGATACCCAGCAACATTCTCAGCTCGAATGTCCTGTTCGTGTTAAATTTAGTGGATTCTCCCCTTCTCCGCCCTGGACCAATTGGTCTCCACTTAAAAGGTGATCCTGGGATTTTTGTTTTCTGTGCTTGTTTCTCTGACTATTACAGGCACCATTTTTAGACTAGCTCTGAGCATCGTATAGTTGCAAATATTCCAGGAGGTGCTACCTCCTCCTGGAAGATTTTCTGATTCCTTGGCTTTCCCACACCAAAGTGAGGGACCCCTCCTTTGTTCTGGTGGTTCCCTGTCCATTCTCATCCTAGCACGGGTGGTACCATCTCAGAGGTGGTAGCTGGCTTTTATCTCAGATGTGGCTTGATCAGTGGTGGTTGCCTAGACACTGGTTCTCAAAGTATGGTCCTGGACCAGCAACATCAGCACAACTCGGGGTTACACTCTAGACTCGCTGACTCAGAAGCTCTGGGGTTAAGACCCAGCAGTCAGTGTCCTAACAAAACTTCCAGGTGATTCTGGTGCCTGCTCCAGATTGAGAATCCCTGGCTGAGAGGTGTTTGATGAGCAGGATTCTGAGGTCATGTCCAGCCACAGCAGGAAAAGATGTGTTAGGATTCCTTAGTCCTGTCACCTTAAGCAGGTGAGAAGCAGGACAGATGTGGGCCCAGGGGTGTAGCATCCCTGAGTTATATTGTCGTTACTGGTCTACTTGTCTGTGTTTATATTAGTGGCCACCTTGGTGAGAATAGCACCTTGGCAAGACTCATGTTGTAGCTCAGCCCCCAGCGCAGTTCTTAAATTGTAGCAGCTGTTCTATAATTATATATTAAATAGTGAAGTCAGAAACATGCCTTTCCACACTGAGAGGCACTAGCTGCCATTATTAAAGGCACGTTTTACGAGAGAGAAGGCCATTGAACAACATCGAACCAATAATTGTTGGCTATTTTTATAGTGACTCTACAATAAAAAGAATCCACCATAGCTTAATTAAGTGAATTTTATGACTTTTACTCCTTCCTAAGTTGCCAGAGGAGAATAATCAAGTTCTTTCTTAGACTTCATAACTTAGTAAAATGGTCACAAACACACATAGATACTTACAGCCAGGCACAGTGGCTCACTCCTATAATCCCAACACTTTGGGAGGCTGAGGCAGGTGGATCGCTTGAGGTCAGGAGTTTGAGACCAGACTGGCCAACATGGTGAAACACCATCTCTACTAAAAATGCAAAAATTAGCTAGGCATGGTGGCGTGTGCCTGAAATCCCAGCTACTCAGGAGGCTGAGGCAGGAGAATCACTTCAACCCAGGAGGTGGAGCTTGCAGTGAGCCGAGATTGCACCACTGCACTCCAGTCTGGGCAACAGAGCAAGACTCCATCTCAAGAAACAAAACAAACAAACAACAACAACAACAAAAATAGATATTTAAAGATTTTGCACTAACTTTTGGTACTTATTGCCGTATTTTGGAAATGCAACAAAAATACCAGGATTTTTTTTAAGCATCTACTTGGGAATAAATGGACTCTTGTGGCATTTTAGTTTGGGTTAAAGATATTTTTACAAACGATACTTGGAAATAAACGCCATCCCATAACTCTGAGCTATGAAATATTTACATACAGGGGAAAAACCAGCTAACAGCTATATCCACTCATTGTTCTATTTTGGGTTTATGTTGTTGTCAAAAGACAAAGAATAGAGAGAGTTTTCAAGATCTTGTGTATTTTGTGGTTAGTATAACTCCAATTGTTTCCTAATTCGATGAGGCAGCATCCACCTTAATACTAGGTCTGGTTTTTAAAAGTCAATTTTAGGTGCTTGTCAACAAAGCTGGAACTTGAGAAAGTTGAAATGATTTGTGAAGCTCTTATCCTGGCCTGCCTGTGAACTTTTTGAGACAGAAGACAGGCAGCAGTTTATTAAAGACTTTGTAAAAGTATACCTAATTAGTCAACCAGATGTGACTTTTGCTCCCTGGGGAATATTTTAAGTTGCCACAATTCAGGATGCTACAAGTGTCTAGTGGTCAAGGCCAGGGATACTTCTAAATATCCTACAATATGCAGGTCAGCCTCCACAACAAAGAAGTATCTTACCCAAAATGTCACTAGGGTTGAGGTTGAGGAATTCTACCCTAAACCATGGGTAGGAGTCCTCTTAAAACGCTATGGTCCCGCAGGACTTAGTCATAGGCACGTTTCATACTCTCCTGCATGACCCTAAACGCAGCACCTTGAGCACTGAACTCTGACATCAGTTGAGAAGATGATACCCCTCTAGCTGGTGCTTAAGCCTTCTCGCTTAAGCCTGGACTTGATCTCTGACCCCTTTCTCTTCCAGACCGCACCCCACCTTCATTTCCAATCCATCTCCAAGGCCTGTTGCTTCTACCTCTGGAAGACCTTGACCCCACCCAATAACCTCTATCTCAGCTGCCATCCACGAGGTTCAAGCTGTCATCCTCCCTCTCCTGGACCATTCCAGTAGCCTTCTCACATGAGGGCTACATTTCTACCCCGCCCCTTCCAAACCAGAGTACCCACTCAGATCCTGCCAACCCTTTCAGTAGCTCATGCTGTGGTTTTAACAACAGCCACCTTCTCTCCACAGCTCACCATGCCCAGCCTGCCCCGACCCTGGCTTCCCCCTGCAAATTCCATTATTTTTCTACTTCAGTTTCTGAAGCATGACGAGTCCCTTCCTGTCCCAGGAACTTCGGATTTGCTGCTTTCTCGCTTGAAAAGCTCTTCCTCTGAATGGCTCCTTATCTTTTGCCTTTTGGCTAAAGTGTCATTTCTTCAGCGTAGTCTCTGCCCACCCCGGTTAAAGTTAAAGTAGGAGTCCCTCCTGAGTTATGCCCTCTGCTCCTCTTTCTTTCTTGAGTAGCAAGGATGTAGAGAACAGGGGAAGCCCAGAAATACTGTTGAAATGACAACAGCTCTGTCACCATGTGCCCTTCAATGTATGGTAGAGGAGACAGCTTCTGTGTTTTCTTCAATGCTTAATTTGCTTTTTTAGTTTTACTTTTATTATTTGTTTTAAGACAGGGTCTTGCTCTGCCACCCAGGCTAGAGTTCAGTGGCACGATCTCGGCTCACTGCAACCTCCACCTCCCAGTTCAAGCAATTTTCCTGCCTCAGCCACCTGAGTAGCTGGGATTACAGGCACATGCCACCATGCCTGGCTAATTTTTGTATTTTTAGTAGAGATGGTGTTTCACCATGTTGGCCAGGCTGATCTTGAACTCCTGACCTCGAGTGATCCACCTGCCTTGGCCTCCCAAATTGCTGGGATTGCAGGCATGAGCCACCGTGCCTGGCCCTCAATTTCCTTTTATATTGTCTCTTCTTGTGAATATCAGGAGTCTTGCTTCACTTAAGGCAGCATCTACCAGGCATATTTGATATTTTTAAAGTTCTTATTCCCTGCAGTCTTTCTATATTATTAAAGGAAATAAATACATAAAAAAGACTTGTTTGTTAAACCATATGTGTCCACCTTGTGTGCCTGTCATCAGTTTCAAAGGACCACAGTAAGCATGTTAGCACTTTTGTTAAACATAAAGATACATAAATATTATCTTATCCATGCCTGTGTTCCATCAGATGCCCTCTTTCCCCTGTAATCTTTACAGTTTCTCTTTTATAGTCTCTCTGTAGCGCATTCGTAACCTAGACAGTGTGTTCTCTGTCACCTGTCATACTTCTAGGAACTTCCCTGCCTCCCATCAGCCAGTGCATCTTTAGAAAAGACAAACTAGGCTGGGCACGGGGGCTCACGCCTGTAATCCTGGCACTTCGGGAGGCTAAGCTGGCAGGTCACCTGAGCTCAGGAGTTTGAGACCAGCCAGGCCAACATGGTGAAACCCCATTTCTACTAAATATAAAAAAATTAGCTGGGTGGTGGGCGCTTGTAATCCCAGCTACTCGGGAGGTTGAGCCACAAGAATTGCTTGAACCCAGGAGGCGAGTTTGCAGTGAGCCAAGATTGTACCATTGCCCTTTAGCCTGGGCAACAAGAGTGAGACTCCATCAAAAAAAAAAAAAAAAGACAAACTAGAATTAATCTGAGCCAGGTATCATTTAGACGGTAAATCTGTTTTCCTAAAAGGATCATATTATAGTCAAGGCTCAAACAAATAGATTTCACATTATCTGGAGCCTTTCTAAAAATGCATAAACCAGAGGTGACTGAAGAATTTTCTGTCTGTGTGTGTGTGCGCGCCATTCATTCTTGACTTTTTGATAAATGAGATTCTCAAGTTCACCTGGGAAGCATCAAAAACATTGATGCCTGAGTTCTCCTTGCCAGAGAGTCTTATTAGTCAATCTGGGATAAACCTGGCTGATTCTCTCGTGCATAGTCAAGACAGAGAACAGCTTGGAAAGTAGACACCCTATAAAGAGTAGACTCTTAATAGGATGCCTACATGCATAAAAAATTAACTTGGGTTTATGGAAATGTCTAGATATAAACCTGTGGGGAAAATGATGGAAATAAATGAATGGTGTAACTTAAGGATGCTGGATTGGCGTCTGCAATGCAGCAGCTGTGGGTGGCCTTCATTAATTTTACTTAATTTCATAGCTCATATATGTGTAGTTATTTGCTGCTGGCAAACCATTGCTTCATCTTATTTTCGCAGATTCTATAGACAGCAGGTCAATTTTGCATCTTCTACCCTTTCTACTCCATTCTCCAATTAAATGGATTTCACTGCAGCAGCTTTCTGGCCTATGGCAGAGGCTTCCCATGTGCTTCCCAGGCTGGGTTAGGTATGGTTTTGCCAAGCTCCCACTGCAATCTGAGCATATTGTCTTCTCCTGGCATTTACTGTGTTTTAAATATTATTATTACTGTTTTTTAGAGATGGGTTCTTGCTGTGTTGCCCAGGTTGGAGTGCAGTGGCCTGATCATACACAGCTCACTGCAGCTTTAAATTTCTGCGCTCCGGCCATCCTCCAGCTTCAGCCTCCTGAGTGGCTAGGACTACAGGTGTGTGCCACCATGCCTGGCTAATAAAAAAAAA